>NC_137878.1:36180974-36715974 GCF_963924005.1 Protomyctophum bolini | reverse complement strand
CCCTGTTGCTGTGTTCCAGCCGTGAAGCGTGAAGTCTCGTCTATCGCGAGATCTCGCAAGACTTCGTGAGCTCCATGCAAGTCTAAGAAGAGAGGAATACATCAGACCAGTCTGAAGCGAGTGGTGCAACAGCACCCCCTATTGGTACTCTAAACATAGTAACACAGTCAGATAGTCCCATAGGGACAAAGCTGTTCCTTGGAGTGGTTGCACCACTCAAAAATGGATTTTCGAGCAATGTAAATAAGTGAATTAGCACTAAAACCCAGCACCCCATTCAGGGCTTATGGCGGGGTAGGGGAAATAGCCAATAATGCATTTTTGCACAAAATGACACCTGGACCACTTTGGTGCGGACCTAACAACTGCAACGAAAGGTAAGAAAGCCTTCTAGCATGGAATTCTCCTTGACCTAATGCGTTATGGGGTCCGTGAAATTGACGCTTTGCGGTTGTGGTTCTACTTACATTCTGCCTGTCCCCGGTCAGGTGGGCGAACTCCACCATCTCGTTGCCAAACTGGCTGAAGATCTGAACAAACTCCTGGAAGGTGCTGACCCTCTCCAGATGATCCAAAGTCACCAGGACCTGAGAGGACATACAGGGGAACACAGGGGGTGGGAGGGGAGACCGCTGTTAGAACATAAAATAATCAAAACATAATGAAATATCAGTGTCAGTAGAACCTTGCATTTTATTTCCAATCCAGGATTAATAAGTGAAATGCCCGGTATTAAGATCAGTAGTACCTGTTAGCAATGGCAAGAACTCCAGAGTCCAGACTGTATACGTAGTTTGTTTAAAGCATTCTGGCCGGGAACCCATTTTGGTGTTAGCACTATGTTATGCTTTTGCTATTGAAAAATAGCAGATCTACAAGCTCATAGCGCGCCACCGAGTGGCGCGCTACGAGCTTGTAGGTCTGCTATTTTTGAAAAATCGAAGAACGACTGACATTCTTTTAATCTGATCTCAGGTCAGAATGGGTTAATCAGACCAGTGTGTGTCCAGTGGAAACCTCGCATCAATCTGATCTCAGGTCAGAATGGGTTAACCTTACAACTGATGTAATGATGTCGGTGAAACCCGAAGAGATTCCAAAGTGTAGCCTTTTCCGGTGTCTAAAACCAAATTAGCTGCTAATGCTAGGCTGCCCAGCACAGCAAACACAGCCCTCTGGCTTTTACCAAAGCCAGACGGCAAAAGGGCAGAGGATGTAATTGCGTTTGCCAGCTAATGTCGGGAGCGCGGAGCTGTCATCCTGTCTGTCCAAACAAAGCTAACCAGACGTGATTGAGGCCAGCAGTGTTTTCCTCTCTTGCGTCTGTCCAACAGTACATGCAATATATTATATACACAGCACCTAATTTGCTAGGAGGATAGCCAGGTACAGGATGGATCGGCGGGCTTTGCCCAGGTTTTATGTGGCAGTTTAAAGGGTGCTGGTTTGCCTTCAATTACAGCCAGACATCCGTTCTTTCTCCCAACGCCAACAAAGGAAAAATAATGTGCTTCAAGGTGGAGTCGGCTAAGTGGTGAAATAGAGTGTGGATACAGTGCATCTCTGTTTATGTGAACATCTGTGCATGTACTGTATGTGCATTTGCATTGTGAACATGCATTAAGGAGGGACAGTGTGGAAAAACACAGAACAGAATACAGTAAATGTTGTGCATAAACATAATATGTGCCTGCTTTGTGTTAGACGAAAGACGGAAAACACACTTCTGTTGTTGTTTCCCCCACAGTTCCCCTACAGTCACCGTGAACTCGCACGTATCTCCCTCCATTGGCTTCCTGTGCGATACAGGATTGATTTCAAAGTCTTGCTTTAAATGGTTTGGCACCCATTCATCTGTCTGAACTGCTCAAACCTTATGTTCCCACAAGGACCCTCAGGTCCTCTGACCAGCTTCTCCTGGTGGTGCCTAAATCAAGGCTGAAGCTCAGAGGGAACCGGGCTTTTGCAGTGGCAGCTCCCAAGCTCTGGAATGAGCTGCCTCTGCACATAAGACAAGCCCCTACTCTTCAGGTGTTTAAATCACGCCTCAAGACATATTTTTATTCTTTGGCTTTTCCAAGCATAGTATGAGCTTTTGATGTTGAAAGTGACACTGTGTACTGTATGTTGTTTTGTTTTTAAAATGAAGTTGTGATTTTTATTATTTTATTGTAAAGCACTTTGGTACAACTTGTTGTTATTTAAATGTGCTATAGAAATAAAGATGGTATGGTATGGTATGGTATGTGTGCAAGGCTGGAATATCCTGCTCAAGTGAAAGTGCTTTTACATGATTTGTGTACGCAGAATAGTACATAGAATCAGACCAGGGAGGGAGGGAATAGTTAAAAAGAAATCCTCAAAATCCTTGCGTGTGCATCTAAAGCAGTGGTTCTCAAACTGAATTACATGGTTACTGTACAGCACCAGCATTTATATCATACAGTTTGACTGCTAAACACGACTTTCCAGAGTTCATTGATAGTGTTTTTTAAATATATTCTTTATCCCACGATTTTGTAACCCATTTTTCACCCCTGTGTCAATCCTCTAATGTGATCCTGGGCTCTACACACCCTCCACCAACCTAGTCCCCATATATGGGGGACAAGGGGAGAGAAACGGACTTGAACTCATGCTTCCTTCATGCCTGAGTGTCCAAGTTGCTCCTTTTACACCTGACAGGGGGGGAGTTTCCCTGGTTGGACGTAGCGCGTGGAAGGAACACGTTATTCCAATTCTTTATTGGGAGTCTATATGTGGTGCACGCCATAACCGCTAGGCCATCGGCGCCCCAAATAACTTTATACTTTTCATTTAAACTGAAGTTACATTGATAAATGACAAAATATTAGCCACTAAGCGTGGCTCTAGAGACGTTCCCAGACAGTACCTTGTTGCGCGAGGTGATGATCTGCTTGATGACGATGCGGTCGGCGAGCACCAGGACCTTGGTGACGGACGACAGGAGCAGACGCGCCGCCTTCACCATGCCCGTGCGTTCGCTGGACGCCACGCTGCGCGGACCCCCGCCGTCCACCGGGGAAGGGGCCGGTGTCGTCGTGGTCACATCCGTCAGCTGGGCTATGGTGTCGCCTGGGAGGAGGGGAGGAGGGGAGGTAAAAATGCATTCCTTTAGTCGGGTTTGTCTTTTTTGTGCTTTTCATTTAGATTATGATTAGAACAGTGCAACAAGAACAAGAACTAGCTCTCAGTTAGCTCATAACATTAGCTTCTGTTGCATTGTCATACAAACTCCTTTACACAGCAGCCATTCCAGCAATTCGGAGGTAAGAGTCTTGCTCAGGGACACACATCGACACATTGCTGGCCTGGCCCTGGAATATAGTCTTAAAAAGACAAAAGAGTGGCCGCACAAACTGTGACATGCAGTCACTAAATGAAAATTCTAGCATTTACGCTCAGGTTGAAGAAACAGCTGAACGTTCACTGGGTGTTTAAAAAAAAAAAAGGAATATCCACACTAATATGAACACATTTATTTTCAGAATACACACAGCAGCAGCAGCAGCATTAATGTACAGTCAGGCATGTTGGTCCAAAGGGATTTCCTAAGAAAGACCTTGCGGTCTTGTTTCCATTCGGGACCCATGCACTCACAAACATATAGTAATTTGCTGTGTGTATTCTGAAAATATATATAAGTTCATAGGAAACTACTCAAGGGAGTGCGGATATTCCTTTTTCATTGTATCATGCCACATAATATACGTCGCCAACGAGTCCCGTTCTTTGCTGCATCTCTCTCCCATTCTCTCTCTCTCTCTCCCTCTTTCCTGTCCATCTTCACTTGATACTATCAATAAAGGCAGAAAAGCCAAAAAAATCTGCCCCCAGCAGCTATTGAGACTACACCTCAAGACTCCCCCCTGAGTAGAGCGCGGTTTCTGATGCCGTTTCATTGAGCTCTGCTTCAAAACGACTCATAACCAGTCGATAATAATAAAACCCTGGCCTCGGCTCCCCAACGCTCAACCATTGATCTCCCACCACCTATTTCATTGCATTTCTTTTATATTACCTGCCCCCCCCCCCCCCCCCCCCAACACCCGCCTGGGAGAAAAAGAGAGAAAGTTTAACTTGATATATTCAAAAAGTTAGAATGAAATCTTACGATTGTACAATACGAGGTTATGCCTATAATTGCCGGATCTTGGATGTCTGTGGGTCTTTCTCTGTGCGTGCATGTGTGTGTGCGTGCGTGCGTGCGTGCGTGCGTGAGTGCGTGCGTGCGTGCGTAGCCTGGGGTTTTGCAGGGATGTGTGCACCCCTAGGTCCTAACTAGCCACGTCTCATACTGCAGAAGTGCAGATGCCATTTCTGTGTATAATATGGTATCTGTTGGGTGGAAATTAAGCAAAACAAAACATCATGTCCACAACTGTTGTGCATTACATTCACACACATTCACACACCGATGGCGGGTGGAAACCATGCAAGTGTTACACACTTCAATGAATGAGTCCATATCAGTGTGGTTTGATTTTATGACCGTTTTACTGGACATCATGGAACTGCAACAAGACAGTTAAACACACACAAATGAGTGAGACACATGTTGTCCAGCTTATGCACCATCACCATATACACAGGATGTACTGGCTTCCTCATTGCCTGACTGGCAGAAACATGCTGACTCACTGGACATAACAAAATAATACATAATAACATCACATTCAGTTTAAACAAAATAACAAAAATACATGACACCATTTCCACATTTCCACAATAGCATATTACTATCACAGTGAGTTGGAATTATTATCAATAACATCAGACAGACAGTAGTAGCTTGGGGCCTCCTGCAGTCACTATCACAGAGTTAGCATTAGCTGCTAGCTGCTAAGCAAAACCTATACAGACAGTACTCTAAAACATTGTGGAGACCTTTTCCACTAACAACATATCCCCTGTTAAGCTACTTTATACAGTATGTCTAAATGAACCCACTCTCTTATATATCTCACCTGCAACAATACAGTTAAACACACACAAATGAGTGAGACACATGTTGTCCAGCTTATGCACCATCACCATATACAGGATGTACTGGCTTCCTCATTGCCTGACTGGCAGAAACATGCTGACTCACTGGAGTATATTGCCCCCTTGTGGCTTAGAGGAGCAATCGCTCTGTTTTGTTCTTGGCAGGGCAGAAACACAGTGACTATTAGTATTGAGTTCTTTACATAGAACAATGACAAAATGAAATACACTTATGCATGAACTTTTATCTTTTTAACTATTTGACTTGTAATGCCATTAACTGCATTATGAACTTGAGTAGAATATGAATTATAATAATTAAATAAACAACCAAAAATAGGGGGTGGCTTTGGCTTATCCTACACAAGGCACCAACCTGCACATCAGGAGCAATTAGGGGTTCAGTGTCTTGCTCAAGGACACTTCGGCACTAACTCTGGGGGAGCGACCGCGGGTTCGAACTGGGAATATTGCGGTTCCAATCCGGTCACTCTACCCCTGAGCCACCGCCACCCGACGTGTTTTTGAGCTTGCGTATCTGCATCTTTGGCCGTTTTTTTATTTGCTTACTGTTGATGCTTTTGTGTACGATCAGTTTGTGTATTATATATTATGTATGTGTGTATTATGTATTTGTGTATGCGTGTACATTATGTATGTGTGTTTGTGTGTGTGATGCATTATGCATAATAAGAATATGAACATGTGCAGAATGTGTTCACAGATCACGGCTGTCTCGTGAGGCTTCTTCCGAAAACAACTCGCGTGCTGGAATGACAATGACTAGTGTTGAAAACAATGCACGTAATAACAAAGAACCCTGGTCGTTTCACAACCTCCGTGCATTGTCTGAGCATCGGTCTGGTCGTTTCACAACCTCCGTGTACTGTCTGAGCATCGGCCTGGTCGTTTCACAACCTCCGTGCATCGGTCTGGCGGTGGCAGATGGAGGTTGCACCACTTTATCTCTCCCTTTCCCGGCCTGCGGTGTGTCTCTGCCCCGACCGATCTCTCCTCTCTCTCTCTCTCTCTCTCTCTGGACTCAAACTGTCAACCCTTACACGGCAGCCCCACGTCTTACTGAAGCCTAGCTTTTTAACCCATTTAGACCCGACGTCTAAATCCTGACAGTTTTCTGGAAAAAAAACATATGTTTCTATGTCAGTCGTTCTCAAACATATTCATGTCAAGAACCCCAAATATATATGACATTGGCCGCCGACCCCCCATCTGAAAATATGTAGTTCCAGGGACCCCCCCAGAAGCAAGGATTCGAGTAAAAAACTGAATATATATTCAATGATTTCAGGCACATTTTTCACGATTTTTCATAGCAGACCTACAAGTTCATAGCACGGCACTCGGTGCCGTGCTATGAACTTGTAGATCTTCTATTTTTCAAACAGCTAAAGCATAACATAATGCTTAAAACACCAAAAGTGGTTCCCGTCCTGAATGGGTTAAGAGCGGCTGCTGGTCAGACAGCTAACATTTTCCAAATGCCCTTTTGGTGACAGTGTGAGAGTGATCCATGCCATGTATGTATGCCTCCCCGGCCAGTCGATATGCCCTCTCTTCGTCCTAATAAACCTCCAAGGGGAACGTCTTGTGAAAGTGAGAAAACTGCCGGGCACAGTCGCGATAATAAATGTCACTTTGAACGTAGCTTTATTTACGCGTTCCAACCTAACAGGTCTTCCTCAGCGTCGTGTCAAGACAACAGGAAGTGAGGTATAAATAGTGTATGTGATGCAATCAAGTCCAAATGAACGAATGAAGGCGCCCAGCTGTCGTCACCTTGAAAGTAATCTCTCGAGAACAGATTCCGCCTTGAAAGCCAACAATGAGGACTCAGTATTACGCTCATGGTCGAAACGTCGTGTTCTAAATAATGTTGGTGTTTTAACACCGACATAAACACTGTTTGAGCAAAGACTGTAGTGTGTGCAGACTTCATACTTCTCCTTCTCTGTATGTATCTACCTTTTGTCTAAGACTGTAGTGTGTGCAGACTTCTCCTTCTCTGTATGTATCTACCTTTTGTCCAGCACCAGCGAGGAACTGGACGTGCGCAAGGCACCTGCTTTTTAAACAGAAAAACACTACCCTGGACCACTTTGAGACAAAGGCATGTGGAGCAGAGGGTAACACACGGGTCCATAAATTTGGACCCGTTCCGAAATGGAATGGAACAGACGCTGGCCTGGAGGACAAGTCAATATTCTGGGTCTCGGCCCGGCATTGGGTTCTGGTTAGACCCGTGCTACGCTCTAATGAGGAGTCTGACTGACTCACCTCTTCACCTACAGTGGCCTTGACGACCTTGCGGTCTTATGAAAAGGTTAAAATGTAAGTTAGATGTTATGTAGACGGATGCCAGGTTAATTTGTTGATCTGGCATCCTATAGTTTGTGTAGTTTCAATGTACAGTTTACAGTTATTATCTGATGATTCTTGGTTTATCTGTGATCCTAGATTACCATCTCTATGCATTGGATGCATTACCTTGTGTTTACCTTGCTTACTGTACAAGTCACACACACACACACACACACACACACACCCTATAATATTATTATAATTGTAATATTACACATTCATATCACAGGGACTGAACAAGAGCCGGTTCAGTGTCTAAAAACAGAAGTATACCGCACAGAGAAAAATTACGTTGAGGCTTTACAAATCTCTTTACATTCCCCGTGAATGAAACAAGTGCTGTGCTTGGTACATATACGACGAAAGTCAGACACTCTCTGCATTATGAGGTGGTGCCAACAAGAAAGGGCCGAGAGAACAAGAGGCTACATTCATATAACCAGACGACACACTGCTTCTGCAGTAATATGACCCCGCCCCCCATATCCCTTTCTCACAACACTGACCGACGCAACTCAGTCTCAGTGCACCAAAACAAGCCCAAAAAAGGGAGGAAATATTGTTTCTTTGGGCACGAGACCCAATGCCTAAAAGAGATCATCATGCAGAGATCAACAGCGGAGAGTCTAAATCAGAGAGAGAGAGAGAGAGAGAGAGAGAGAGAGAGCTGTTTATCTGGCTCTGTGTCGTTCTGGCTGCTCTTTAGCCCATTCTGAGCGGGTGGTTGGTTACATACATAATACATTATGTTATAATTTAGCTATTGAAAAATAGCAGATCTACAAGCTACGAGCTTGTAGGTCTGCTATTTTTGAAAAAAATCGTTAAAATGTGCCTCAAATCTTTCCGAAAATTGTCATGATTTAGGACATCGGAAATGATCAACGACTGCACCGGCAAAGACATATTCTATTCTGCGTGGCAGAAGTTCAGAAATCTGACATTCACATCACTCAATATATATATTCGTTTTGTTATAGGAAGAGATGGGGAAGCTTTGTAGCTGCTGAATCTTTGAGAGAAATCTTAAATCTGCAGATCTATTCATTAGCATTTTCCAAACCTCTTATGTCCATATTTTAACTTAATGAATTAACGTCTTACTTGATCATAAACTACAGTGTCACACAAATACATGAAGATGACGTCACATTGTAGGCTCTACAGAGCCAAATGACGTCACATTGTAGGCTCTACAGAGCCAAATGACGTCACATTGTAGGCTCTACAGCGCTGAACCCACTTTTATTCGGCTCTAAAATAGGAGTATAAATCGGCCCTTAGGGCCATAGTGCACGCATGCACACACGTACACACTCTCTCAGGGAGGCATAATTATGCCCAACCAATTGTTTCAAGGGAATCTTTTTGCAGAGTTGTACTTTCACCACTTAATTTCTCATTTCATGCCATTTCGATTTCTCATTTCATTAGTAATTTTCCACCAACATCTGCTCATCCATCCGTTCTCGAATTATCTCAGTAAGCGCACAAACAAACAAGACGGGACTGATTGCAGAATCCTTCCACACGTCGCTGCGGACTGGGTTACAACACGATGGCGCTGGCTCAGGGGTAGAGTGACCGGTGGTTCCAACCCGGGCTCCCCCAGAGTTAGTGTCCAGTTGTCCTTGAGCAAGACTATGAACCCCTAAATTGCCTTGCATGGTTTCCCCCGACATCGGTGTGTGAATGGGTAAATGTAATGCACAATCTCTGTAAAGCGCCTTGGATAAAGGGGCTATATAAATGCACCGTTTATTGATTTATATTTATTAACATTGTTGTTCAAAGAGAGGCGTGCCCACCAGATGCAAGCACCAGTGAATTGAAGCATCAGAATGATGGAACCCATCCATTCATTCATTCGTGATTTATTTATTCTCAAAATTACACTGGGTAATTAAATATTTGTTTAGTGCTGCCGATATATATGTCTGAATATATATTCTTTCAGAGCAGACGTTTTTAAGGGATCCCTGGAACAACATATTTTCAGACGGGGGGTCCACGGCACAAATACAGATAATTCTGGGGGTCCTTGACATGAAATAAGTTGAGCACCACTGACAGAGACAACATAAGTCATTTTTTGAGTGGTTCAACCACTCCAAGGAACAGCAATGTCCGTGCTCACCTACTGTATGTGTGGTTAACCTGTGTGTGATTGGTTAACCTATGTGACGATAATGAGCACCAGTATGAGTACCAGTAGGGGCGCTGTTGTGCCATGCAGAAACAGAGAGAGAGACTGTTGCCTGCACTGTTGCCTGCTAATGAGAGAGAGAGGGGGGGGGGGGGGGAGAGGGGAGTTGCACCACTCGGTTCACACGGGTGTGATTTTTTAAAATCCATTAAGACCTTAGGTCTAAAATGGATTAACATATATATTTATTTTGGAGAAAGGGTGAAGTGTCCCGTTAGGTGGTTTCATCGCGGCAGCAACGAGTGGTAATTAAATAAAAGGAACCCTGCACCAACCTGCCCTCCGCGCCTCGAAGCAGGCGTGTCCCATCTCGTCCCTCAGCTCCTGGTTCTCGTGGGCGATGGCCTCGCCCACGGCCACGAAGCGGCCCACCGCCACGCTGACCGCCTGGCCCACCCGCTGGATGGCGGCCAGCGTGCGCTCGGACTTCCTGGGCTTGTCCTTGTGGTTGATCAGGGTGGTGATCTGGATGGAGACAGAGACATTAAGATCAGTGAGGATGGATGGAGACAGGGACATTAATATCAGTGAGGATGGATGGAGACAGGGACATTAATATCAGTGAGGATGGATGGAGACAGGGACATTAATATCAGTGAGGATGGATGGAGACAGGGACATTAAGATCAGTGATCAGGGTGGTGATCTGATGGAGACAGGGACATTAAGATCAGTGAGGATGGATGGAGACAGGGACATTAATATCAGTGAGGATGGATGGAGACAGGGACATTAAGATCAGGGAGGATGGATGGAGACAGGGACATTAAGATCAGTGATCAGGGTGGTTATCTGATGGAGACAGAGACATTAAGATCAGTGAGGATGGATGGAGACAGGGACATTAATATCAGTGAGGATGGATGGAGACAGGGACATTAAGATCAGTGAGGATGGATGGAGACAGGGACATTAAGACCAGTGAGGATGGATGGAGACAGGGACATTAAGATCAGTGAGGATGGATGGAGACAGGGACATTAATATCAGTGAGGATGGATGGAGACAGGGACATTAATATCAGTGAGGATGGATGGAGACAGGGACATTAAGACCAGTGAGGATGGATGGAGACAGGGACATTAAGATCAGTGAGGATGGATGGAGACAGGGACATTAATATCAGTGAGGATGGATGGAGACAGGGACATTAAGACCAGTGAGGATGGATGGAGACAGGGACATTAATATCAGTGATCATCTGATGGAGACAGGGACATTAAGGTCAGGTAGGATGGATGGAGACAGGGACATTAAGACCAGTGAGGATGGATGGAGACAGGGACATTAAGATCAGTGAGGATGGATGGAGACAGGGACATTAATATCAGTGAGGATGGATGGAGACAGGGACATTAAGACCAGTGAGGATGGATGGAGACAGGGACATTAATATCAGTGATCATCTGATGGAGACAGGGACATTAAGGTCAGGTAGGATGGATGGAGACAGGGACATTAAGACCAGTGAGGATGGATGGAGACAGGGACATTAAGATCAGTGAGGATGGATGGAGACAGGGACATTAAGATCAGTGAGGATGGATGGAGACAGGGACATTAAGACCAGTGATCAGTAGGGATTGCACCAAAATGGAATAAAACCGAATACCGAATATGATTAATATTACAGTATATATCTTTTTTCCTACCATTGCTGTCATGGCCGCACCTTAAATCTACCTGATTTATGGCAAAATAAATGGTTATGGCAAAACTTAACTTAAATAATAATCACCATTATGGCTCCATAAATCATTTATTCAACCTTTTTGAATGCATTAATTGCATACACTATTCGGTGATATGTTTTCTGCCTATTCGGGCCGAAACCGAATGCATTTTTAGCCATTTTCTGCCGAATATTCGGTGCATCACCAATACATTAAAATACATGCAATAAAAACCCGATGACACCTCGTCATACATAATGATGGTACCTACTGTACATATCGTATAGTGTACAGTGCAGGCATAAATTATGAATGGTGTGAGCCAATTAGCATCAATTATGCATTGAGTGTTTCCCTTCTGCCAAGTAAAAAAAATAACTATCCAGCTGTTAACAGTGCGCACTTGTGTGTGTGTGTGTGTGTGTGTGTGTGTGTGTGTGTGTGTGTGTGTGTGTGTGTGTGTGTGTGTGTGTGTGTGTGCGTGCGTGTGCGTGTGATGTATCAGCATGACAGACCACCTGCTACATAGCTGCAGGTGGTCTCAGTTGGAATTCATGGGATGTTATATGGTGTGTGCGTGTGTGCGCGTGTGTGTGTGTGCGTGTGTGTGCGTGCGTGTGTGTGCGCGTGCGTTCTCCGTTCCGTTAGCCAAAGTGGGTCTAATAACGCTATCGATTCACTGTGGAATGATGATGATGATTATGTCATACTGATAACAGAAGAGGATCAGTCAGTGATGTCACATGCATTGTGAACATTCTATGTTTGTACAGTTTGTCCAATGATTCAATAACCACTACTGAAATACTGCCATCATCACACATTACTGGGACACCAACGATGTGTGTCAGAGAGTCCATTATGACACTGGGAAAACAGCCAGCACACAATAAATGTCCCTGTCAAAGTTTTTTAATTACATCTCCAAAAACACCTTTACCTGTCCAAGAGACTTTGGACAGACCAGATTCAAGTCCCTTCGTCACAGACGCGTTTGGTTGGAATGCGTCTGTCCGTCTGTCAGTGCAGAGGTAAATGAAAGTGTGTGAAAAGGACATTTATCGTGTGCTGTTTTCTCTGTGTCGTTGTTGAGCCTGGAGACTTTTGTTTAATTTAGGCTTTCAGTGCTTTCAGTGCCTTCAGTCCAAAAACACTTTCAGACCATTAGTGGCTTCATCAATAAAAATAAAGAAGAGTATCCAAGGCACTCTGTCCCAGTGAAGTGAAAAAGCCGTTATTATAAGTTTTAAGGCATGGCAAAGATCATTACACAAAAGTGAGGACCAACGCGTTTCGGCAATCAGCCTTCGTCAGTGTCCCCTTTATTTTCAGGATTAAACCTCGACCAACGAGCACCTGTATTCAGTTCAACAAACAAAAGACCACGGCAGCGCTCCCTTCCTCTATGCAAGGCTTTGTCAATAGTTTGGTTTGTGAGAACGGCTGATATCAGCTCAGGAAGTCATAGACAGCAACCATATCCCTCCTGTGACGTCTGTAATGAGTCCTGCCTGGTGTGTCTGGCCTCCTACTGAGACACACCTGGAGCCTCCTCCTCATCACAGCTAGTCTCTCACAGTACGTTTTAACAGCGGGCGACAGCCAGACGAAGCTTCCGGAAGTGCATTATTTGTGAAATGGACTCGGCAACTGAAGTCTGAAGTCTGACTTCAGACTGCAGTCTGAAGTCAGAAGTTCTGCGTTAAAAATTGCAAAGCAGATCGATAACTACAGAGGGTTTCTTGTGGAGTTAATTCTGGACAAAATATGCAGCTTTAACAACCAGCGGAGATCAGAACCCTTAAAGCTAATCTACTGAACTAGAGCTGGCCATCGGATTTGTGGACAAACCCTTGGGGGTTGTTTTTTCGGTCATCTGTCCGTTTTACTTTGAAAGTACAATTTGTGTACAAATACAACACGGTCAAACGTTGTCGTGAGAGAACTTGGTGTTCAGGAGGTTCCCCCCCCCAGCGCTCTTTATCTGTCTCTTCCATCGTTTACACAAGAGGACAGAAGATAGGAGACAGCGCCACCATGAGGCATACACGCTTTCTCAGAGTACCTACAAAGCAGATCTTATGTTACCCATTCATGAGTTGTCCTGGCACTGCAGAACTTAGTGTTAGTGCTGTGTGTGTGTGTGTGTGTGTGTGTGTGTGTGCGTGTGTGTGTGTGTGTGTGTGCGTGCAGCATGGAAGCAGAACAACAGGCTATGGGCACATGGGGGGGGGGGGGGGGGGTACACTGTGTGTGTGCCGGATTCATGACCTCACTGGTTGGCAGTCAGCCAAGGGCTGGAGCGGAAGGGAGGGGGGAGTGTGTGTGTGTGTGTGTGTGTGTGCGTGCGTGCGTGCGTGCGTGGCATATGCAAAAAGACAGTCTACCATTCAGCCAGCGCCGTGAAGCTATTACGAAGCAAATCCCACGTTTGAAGCTGGCTGCAGCAAAAGATAAAAAGATACAAAGATACAAAGATACAACTTGAAGCTGAGCCTGAGTTCAACTGATCCAGATGCAAAGCTGCATGCTGGATTTTTCATTTTATTTTTTGCACCGGCCACCATGCCTCCGAGTCTCCGACACACGTCTATGGACTATGGACGCACGCTTGAGGACAATGACCATGACCGCGTGGGCAACACATAGTATACATACGTGTGCATATGCCTTGTGTGAACGCAGCAGTGTGTGTGGGGAGGGGAGAGTTACCAGGGGCTATAGTAGGTGGTACACTGACTCTGTATCAATATTATGTTTCCCCCTCCCTGTTCCTGTTTGCACAAAGTGCACAGGTCCATTACAGAGGAACACACTGTGTGTGTGTGTGTGTGTGTGTGTGTGTGTGTGTGTGTGTGTGTGTGTGTGTGTGTGTGTGTGTGTGAGATATGCTTGCATAATGGCTGTGTGTTCTTGTGAGTAAAAAAAGAATATGCTTTTTGCCATCGGTTTATGACAAACAGCAGCAAAACTGACAGTTGTTTGTCAGTCTCTCTCATAAAGCTCTCACAATACGTTGTCGTTCTACCTTCTCTTGTCACGCCCACACATAAACACAGCATGGAACCCCAGCGTGGCTGTGGCTGTGTGTGTGTGTGTGTGTGTGTGTGTGTGTGTGTGTGTGTGTGTGCCCAGTTCCTGTCACTTTCTCCAGTGGCTCCAGGCACACTGTTCCCACTTTCTTCCCAGCCATTCATTTCTCTATTGCTTTGTTTGTTCGCCACAATTAGGACAGACAATTACAAGGCCATGAAAAACAATGACTTCAACAACAATAACACATCCCCGCACGCACACGCACACACACACACACACACACACACACACACACAGTCACAGTCACACACACGCACACACACACACACACACACACACACACACACACACACACACTCAGGGTCCTTACATATAAAGACAACGCCACAACGGACAGACTGTAATGTCTTACTTCAATCATACAAGAGTGTCACACAAAAGTAGTGAAAATAGCAGAGTACTTTTCCTCCAACAAGTGAGTGTGTACGAGAGAGAGAGAGAGAGAGAGAGAGAGAGAAAGAGAGAGAGAGAGAGAGAGAGAGAGAGAGAGAGAGAGAGAGAGAGAGAGAGAGATCATGTTATTAGGTCCCATCTCGACCAATTACATGCTGGGTTATGACAGGAGAGAAAACAGAAAAAAAGACTCGGGCGCAGCAAGAAAAGAATTGGCCTCTCGGGAGATGCTCTGGAAACGAGGCAGAAAAAAGGCGTCAAGTCTCATCTCATCAGATGTGGACGTTGGAGGAACCTACAGGGACTCACTGCACTTTGTCTGGGAAAGTTAAGACTTTCCGTTCTTTATTGACGCAGAGAGAGAGAGAGAGAGAGAGAGAGATCATCATCATCATTAAATGATGATGTCTGGCGTGTTATTGTGAAATTCACGATCTCGACCGCGGTCGAAAAATGTTTTCGACCGCGGTCGAGATCGTGGATTTCACAATAACACGCCGGACTTCCCGCGGTCCTTCATTGCCATCCCCCAGTTCCCGCTTACTGATGCCTGTGTCCCTATAGCGATGACATCAGAGGGATGCCTGTGTCCCTATAGCGATGACATCAGAGGGATGCCTGTGTCCCTACAGCGATGACATCAGAGGGATGCCTGTGTCCCTATAGCGATGACATCAGAGGGATGCCTGTGTCCCTATAGCGATGACATCAGAGGGAACGACAGTTTTCTACCTCTGGTCTGCTCTGAAGGGAAGATGTATAACCTCATTGTAAGCTCTGTATAGCAGTGGCCGGCAAACTGTGTTCTTCTGGATCGGACTAGTGAAGAAACACGTAGAGAGATAGAGAGAGAGATGGAGGTTGATGATTGTTGACTGGGAGTGGGGGGGGGGGGGGGGCAGAGTGATGGAAGTCACGCTGAACACACACTTTAACTTAACGCAACAGCACATCAATTTATCTCCAAACGGCTGTGAGGAGAAGGGGTGGTGACAGCAGGGCGGCTGTGAGGAGTGTGTGTGTGTGTGTGTGTGTGTGTGTGTGTGTGTGTGTGTGTGTTCTAGTTTATTTTGCTATAGCTTTAGTTATAATAATAATTTCTTCTTTCCGTTTTCTACATGAATATAACCACATTATAATAACCTAACGTCGTTGAAGCGGGACTCCTCTAAAAGACCCTCCCTGCATCCCGGGACTCATTACAACTATAGGTTCCACAGATCACAAGTTGTCTAAAATAGCTGCAGAGAAAGGAGGAGACTGGGGGAGTAAAACAAAAGGGATGAGGAGAGGTGGAGGGAGGTGCACATTAAAGCGTTCAAGTGGTTAATGTAAAAATAATAAAACATAAAAATCACCCCAGGGGTCTCCTGTTATGAAGACCCCTCCTTCCCCAGCTGCTTTAAGGTTTAACCCATTCTGAACGAGAACCCCTTTTGGTGTTAGCATCATGTCATGCTTTAGCTATTGAAAAACAGCAGATCTACAAGCTCGTAGCGCGCCACCGAGTGGCGCGCTACGAGCTTGTAGGTCTGCTATTTTTTTTTAAATCAAAGAGCGACTGACATTTTTAGAATCTGATCTCAGGTTAGAATGGGTTCATCAGACCAGTGTGTGTCCAGTGGAAACCTCGTATGAATCTGATCTCAGGTCAGAATGGGTTCATCAGACCAGTGTGTGTCCAGTGGAAACCTCGTATGAATCTGATCTCAGGTCAGAATGGGTTAAACAAAGAGGGAGGCCAGCGGCGCCGATGCCATCAGTTTCAACGTGACTACACTTCACTTCACAGCAAAACATCAACGCAGGCGTTCACTTTGAACCAGAACCAAGTGACACAATGTGGCAAGAAAGCGTGACCAGGTTGTTTGTCAGAATTGATTAGTACGGCTGTGAAGCCCAACGTCTCTCTACGGTGGGAAGACGAGGGCTGATTTTCTGTCTGCTGATTTTGAAGACGAAATTGGAACTTAGATCGGCTAACTTTTGTACAGACAGACGATTCGGGGCTCAGTTTTCCAAGTCTAGAAGACCAGAGGGTTTAAAAAGTTTTCTGTACCAAGTTCGAGGGAATGTTTCCTCACAACACAACAATCTATTTTGGAAGAATAATTGGCCACCCGAAAACGAGACAATTACGACGACGCAACAGGTGGTCATTACAGGACACAAAGGAGGACAAGCGGGCCGGCGGCCAAACTTCACAGCCACACATTATTTATCACCCCGACGATGAATCACAGCCAGGCCTTATCCGCACAACGCAGCCACACAGACACCATGCTGGCCTTATCCGCACAACGCAGCCCCACAGACACCATGCTGGCTGGGCTGGTTTCATGCTCATTCAGCATGGAGGGGGGAGGGAGGAGGGGGGAGAGAGACGGAGAGAGAGAGAGAGAAAACTAATAGGAGCATTAGGAGGAGAAGAGAATAGCAGTATAGTCACTCCTGCTAATTTACAAAAAGGCTGGCTGCAGTTTAGACACAGTTGGTTCTTTTCATGCAAGGCAAGGACCAGGGGTCTGATGAAGTATATAGACCCTATGAGTATGCAGACCCCTTTGAACTCCCACAACTAAGGACCCCTGGGGTCCCTGGAGTCCAGGCCCCCACCCCACTTTGAGAACCACTGATTTAGCATAAAACCTACACTAAATCTACACCCACATGTCCAGAATCACAATGCATTCCTTAGGAATTACCCTGCAATACCTCTCTCGGCATTGGGAACCTACAGACATCAGACAGTGTGTGTGTGTGTGTGTGTGTGTGTGTGTGTGTGTGTGTGTGTGTGTGTGCACATTCCCCAAGCTTCACCATGTATGACCATAGAGGACTAACTTTTAATCAGTCTAGTTAGTAATCCTCTAGGCAGGCATAGTATGAGAGCTTAGCTTTGACAGAGAAAGCAGAGACACACACACACACACACACACACACACATACACGGACCAAAAACCTAATCCAGAGCACATCTCTCTGTAATATTATTATTGAGCAAAGGGTGGTGAGCATTTTGGCTATGGTGTTCCCACGCACGCACGCACACACACACGCGCACGCACGCACGTACGTATTACTACTAGAAGAACGCCACACGTCTATGTGGCAGTGCGTTCTGAGTGAGACACTCAGGAAACTGCATAATATGACGACGATAAACGAAAGAAGAAGATTGGCCAGTAGTCGAACACCCACAACAACGCCGGGTTGAAAAAGCAGAGGTAAAGTCATGACTGAGTGACGTATAACTCACGGCCACAAAGCGCAAGGCGTAAACGGCACTTCTGCATATAATCTGCATACGTCATGGTCTATGACGTGTGTGTGTTGATCTGCTCCCGCTGTTGGCAGACTCAAACCCTGGAAGTGAGAGTAACGCATCTCAAACAGAGGACAGGAGTGTGAGGGGAGAAAACGAGAGATAACCCAAGACAGATGAGCAGGGGAGTGACAGAAAGAAAGAAAGCATGCGTTATATGTTCACATAACCAGCACTGAGCTTGTCCTTATGAACGTAACCACTGTGACTCAAACTAGGCCTGTGTTATTATGAAGATGATGATGACTGCATCGCACGTCTATAAGCTCACAACAACAACACGTCTGTGAATGTGACGCGCTGGCTGGGCCTGGTTGGAGTGGTTATGGAAGTCACATTTAAACCTGGCAGACAACAGCAGGTGAGGGAACACAGATGGCTCCCGGCCCACAGGATGGCTGGACGGAGCAGAGAAAGAGGAGGCGTCGTGCACATAACACCCCCTCCCCCCTCACCCCCTCCCCCCCCCCGCCAGTGTGACATGCCAGGCAGGCGATAATGCCCATCAATCGGCGGGCACAGAGCAGACAGGGAGGGCGTGAGACGAGGTGTTTATCACTGGGGGTTTTTTTCACAGGATTTACGATTTGGTTTCTTTTTCAACTGGGGACCAGGGGACAAGAATCTGTGTACACACACACACTCACACACACACACACACACACTTTACGTGTTAAGTATTCGTACAGTTGTTCTCAAACTTTCTTTGGTTCAGGGCACCCTGTAAATAACTCATTCCATGCAGGGCACGAAGTACAGTAACTTGCCAAACTGGTTCTCAATTGCATGGTTTTAAAACGTCCTTTGCTTTCATCTAATAAAGAAGATTAAAGAATAACTTTAATCCATGGCCCTATAACTCATGGCATGCTGATCACAGTACCTCACATTGTGACCTGTAAACCTTACAGATCTGTATTAACCCGGTCATGCTGATCAGTACCTCACATTGTGACCTGTAAACCTTACAGATGTGTATTAACCCGGTCATGCTGATCAGAACCTCACATTGTGACCTGTAAACCTTACAGATCTGTATTAACCCGGTCATGCTGATCAGAACCTCACATTGTGACCTGTAAACCTTACAGATCTGTATTAACCCGGTCATGCTGATCAGAACCTCACATTGTGACCTGTAAACCTTACAGATCTGAATTTACCCGGTCATGCTGATCAGTACCTCACATTGTGACCTGTAAACCTTACAGATCTGTATTAACCCGGTTGGAGACTTGGACCCTTTGAAGCCTCTGAAATGGACTCTACTGTAGCTCAAGGTGAAACTGAGATAATTGGCTGGCCAGCCAAGTAGGTTATATTATTATTAGTATTCATGATGTAATTCTCATGGCCAAACATCTGAATGGCTGATTCCCCAAAATGTAGTTACTGTAATTTTTTATAACGCTTTTTTCCCCCCTGAAACAAAACTAAATTAAACTAAATGAAACTTTACCACAAGATAAGACACCAAGAACATCATTTTTAGTTATAAACTTAGAACTCAATTTCCGCGAACAATGTCGTGACTCTGCACTCTGGCTTCGTATAGGGCATTTATAATGACTCAGCTATAAAAATGACTCAGCTTATTTTCCATGCATTACGACTACGTGAACACTCCAAAAGAAACTCCCCGAGCAGCTCTGAAGTCTGAAACAATTAAAGTGAACTCACAGAGGTGTGACCTGAACACGACCCGCTTCAAGTCTGCATTGCGGTTTTGCTTTCAAATCTCCCCAAGAACAGATCTTTCAATTTCCTCTGAAAATATGTCAGCTTAGCTTTATAACCTTTTGAGAACTTTGAGAACGAACTCCAGCAGGTTTGTGTCACCCATTCATTGCCGTTGGTGGTTTAGGCCCTTTAGGCTTGCCGTAGGGCAAAGCCCCTTAACCCATTCTGACCTAAGATCAGATTCTAAAAATGTCTTCTACATCCTGACAGTTTTCTGAATAAGCTATGTTTCTATGTCAGTCGTTTATTTTTCAAAAATAGCAGACCTACAAGCTCATAGCGCGCCACTCGGTGGCGTGCTATGAGCTTGTAGATCTGCTATGTTTCTATAGCTAAAGCATGACATAATGCTAACCCAAAATGGGTTAAGAGCCCAAAAAAATCACACTCATGTGAAGTGAGGGGTGCTCTCATCATCATACAGTACATCACATTCCGTGCTCAGCAAATCAGCTGAGCACATTCCGTGCTTACACACACACACACACACACGCACACAAAACTGTGCATCCCCCCCCCCCCCCCCACACACACACACACTAGTGGGAATTTGTAAAGATTCTAGGCATGCACAGAATGCCCCCCACCCGATGTTGAGGCCTTGTACTCAGACATACATACAGACATATACACTCGCGGTCACTCATTGGAGCGGTTTGGCACCGCTCGAAACAAAAACCACGCTGGTGTGAAGTGAGGGGCTGCCAAATGATGTCACCACTGCTTATAGCAAACATTAAAAGTCCATAGACTTGGCTGGCGTCCTGTTTTTTTGCTTCTACCATCAGTGCTGTCCGGAGGACACAAAAAGAGCCTCCGGAGTGGCGTGCGATCGGGCAGGTCTGCGAACATGAGTTACTTTTTTCCCCCTTCTCTTATCAGATTAAAACCCGTTGGAACTGTCTGTGTGTGTGTGTGTGTGTGTGTGGGGGGGGGGGGGGGGGTGAGGTGATTGGGGGGGGGGGGGGGGGTGAGGTGAGGGAGGGGGGGGAAACCAAAAAGGGCAATCTTTGGCCTTCAAGCGCTCGCCCAGCCAAATCGGAACTGACATTTGAATGCAACGGATACATGCAGCGTACCGAAGCCTTTAGCGAAAAGGATCCACAAAGGAAAAGGTTATCGCCGCCGATGAGGAAATAACTCACGTCTGACGTGGAAAAGACAAAACAAACACAAAAGAAATAGACGAAACAACAAGAACAACTAAAATCTACGACAACGAACGGACCAAAGCCACGAGCTGTTCTTTTTGTGCATTTGCCGAAATGTCACACTGACATTTCAACACACCGGAGTAGATATACGGTCCACTGTCAGCTTGGAAACCTTGTATATCCAGAAAACTTTCTGTTAGGGATGCACAACTAATCGGCCATCACGTCAATAGACTTCCCACACTCATCCGCTTCAGTTTATCAAGTAAAAAAAGTGTATGAATTATTATTTTTTTGTACATAGTTCACATAGTCCAAGAATAAAAAATAAATCACTTTCCGATATGAACCAAGCCGTCACACATTTAGCACGATAACAAATCAAATTGTAATTCAATGTCCCATGCAGCTTTTGAAATAATATCAATTAATTATGGTCAGTCAAGACTGAAAACTGGAGGATAGCTCTCTCTCTCTCTCTCTCTCCTCACTGGCGGAACAAGTCAATACAGGGCTTGGGAGGGCATGCGTACCATCGGGTGTACTTAAAGCCATTCCCTTCCTTCCTTCCTTCCTTCCTTCACTCTCATAGAGTTCCAAATGAACAAGTCAACACAGAGGACTGGACTCTGTTCCAACACATTATAATATAGCCAACTCCTCGAATACAGTCAGCAACGCATACATGCAGTATACGTTCCAATACGTACACTACACACTACAGACAGTATACGTTCCAATACGTACACTACACACTACAGACAGTATACGTTCCAATACGTACACTACACACTACAGACAGTATACGTTCCAATACGTACACTACACACTACAGACAGTATACGTTCCAATACGTACACTACACACTACAGACAGTATACGTTCCAATACGTACACTACACACTACAGACAGTATACGTTCCAATACGTACACTACACACTACAGACAGTATACGTTCCAATACGTACACTACACACTACAGACAGTATACGTTCCAATACGTACACTACACACTACAGACAGTATACGTTCCAATACGTACACTACACACTACAGCCACGGAGAACAGAAAAACCTTTTTGCTCCAGTCGTATTGTCGTTGGAACGCGGCCTCTAAAACTGTGGGGAGGGAGGGAGGGGGGATGGAAGTAAAAAAAAAAAGAGTTATGCCGTTGGCACGGAAAGGGACTGCAACTTGCGTGAGTGTGTTTGTGCGTGCGTTCTGATGCCATTGGCCTCTTAAGGTTGGGGCTGACAGAATGGGGATGCCGGCACGATAAAAAAGAACAAAAAAGAAAACACAAGCGCTCTCGCTTTCTGGTCTGACAGCTGTGGCATGCAGAGACCTCCTCCGCTTCATCCTGGAAAGGTTGCACGCTTCTGAGGGCCGTGAGGCCGACGCAATGCACGTGCATGCACTCACGTACCAACACACGCACACACACACACCTCGCCTTCGGCGGAGTATAATAGTGCTTTTCATTCTTTCCTGTGCGCGTGATTCTCTCAGGGTAGGAGGTGTGAGAGAGAGAGAGAGAGAGAGAGAGGGAGGGAGGGAGAGAGAGAGAGTGAGTGAGAGGCATGAAGGACAGTGTTGCCAGATCTTGCGAGAGAACTGAGCAACCAGGTTCATGAAACCAAGCCCAAGAGAAGCGACTTTAAGTAGCCGAAGTCCTGACGTCACTTGTTCATCCCCTGGTTCGGGGGAAGTTTTTCCTCAATGGAGAATAACATTTCTTAAAATCGTCTCATAAGAATTGTGGTCCAAAAACGAACTAACTGTCCCTGTGATATTGCTCCTCCGTCTTTCTTTCACACAGCACTAGGCCTATAGTTTTGCTGGCTGTAAGCTCTTGGTGTATTTGGCCTTGGTCTTGTGTCTCATTCTCCTGGATGCTATTCTCTGGCTCACCCTTGGCATTCCATCACACAGATTCTTGTTGGAAACATGTGTACTCTTGCTGATGTTAAGTACTGCACGCATTCTATACTTTCTACTCTACTGTACTCTTTACGCAGAGTTGGCTTCAGGGTCCAGCAACCTGTTAGAACCATATAGAAGAAGAGTTTCCCGCAACTATCAATATTTAAAAGCGGCTTTACAGAAAAAACAAGACAAAGTTGCATATAGTAAGCAGACATGGCAACAGTGGTGAAGGAGGAGGGTTCAGCTGAGGAGAGGAGAGGAGAGGAGAGGAGAGGAGAGGAGAGGAGAGACAACACAGCCCTGAACTCTTAACAGGACTGCGAGGAGGTGAAACTCCCCCTGAGGGTTGGGTTGACTGGCAGGCGGGGGTGAACTGCTCTGCTGCTCCTGACCCGGTTCTCTGCATGTATGATGACGTGGGTCAACATGCGGTGCGAGGCCCTGCAGGAGGCCCGGTGTGCCGCCCGCCTCTCACCTTCCCCTCACTCCAGAGACCCAGCCCGGTGTGAAGCCTCTCACCTTCCCCTCACTCCAGAGACCCAGCCCGGTGTGAAGCCTCTCACCTTCCCCTCACTCCAGAGACCCAGCCTCGTTCTCGGCCTGAACTCATCTCCGGGGTCATGCCTGATGAAGGTCTGACGACCGAAACGTAGCTCAATAAAATCTAAACTCAAGTGAAGACACATGTGCGGGATTATTTTTCTCTACTTCTCAGTTCCAGTTATCCGACGCACCTGTCCATCGTAGGTGTGCAGAAGGACTTTTTCTCATCATCTCCGGGGTCACCACATTATTAAATAATGCAGAAAGTGTCTATACAGCAGTCCTTAGCAACGGTTGCTAAATAATTTGGACTGGCATTGGACGGTCTCTTTTTGGGGTGGGGTTTAGTGAAGGGCTAATTATTGTGGAACTGGAAAACGAACTACTTTCAAGTCCCTTTACAGATCGGCTCATTGTGTGGCGGACTGGCGGTGACGCTGTGTTGCGAGTTGTGAGGTTGCCCATCATGCTATTCTCAGCATGTGACACTATACACACTGGTGCCCCAAACAAACTAAGTACAAACCAGGCCTTATAGCCTCTTGAGAAGCGTCTGTGTCTTTGACAGAATCAGCTGACGTTTTCTTTCTAAATGAAAAACGAGGGGGAGGAAACCCGAGCGACGATTTTTATGACACTTATTTTTCTCTCTCCCTCATTGATTCCCTATAGCTTCCTTTAACCACACAGTGGGCTGGTTTCCGCCCTCTCTCTCTCTCTCTCTCTCTCTCTCTCTCTCTCCCCGGCAGGCCAGCTGACAGTTTTGCTGTCACGACAGAGAGTGTGGCTTGACTGGCTTGCTTGGCTGGTTGGCTGGCTGCTGTGGCTGGTGGGCTGTCAGGTTTCGAGCTGCAGATATTTTTTCAGCCTATATATTTATAACTTATAAGTCAGCTGAACTGACTGACATCACCAGGGAGCTCCCACCCGCTGCGCCCTGCATGGGTCCAATAAATATGAGATGAGATATGTAGATTTGAGATGCACGCAGACCAGCTCTGGCGTCTCACACTGTACCACATCTGCTGCGTCTATACACATACAGTACTGTACCGTACAGTACAGTACAGTACATTTTCCATCCGCCATCCATCCACCCAAATTAACCCATTCTTGGCGGGTACCCCTTTTGGTGTTAGCATTATGTTATGCTTTAGCTATTGAAAAATAGCAGATCTACAAGCTCATAGCGCGCCACCGAGTGGCGCGCTACGAGCTTATAGCGCTACGAGCTCATAGCGCGCCACCGAGTGGCGCGCTACGAGCTTGTAGGTCTGCTATTTTTGAAAAATCGACTGACATAGAAACATAGCTTTTTCAGAAAACTGTCAGGATGTATAGAAGACGTTTTTAGAATCTGATCTCAGGTCAAAATGGGTTAATGAATCCTCGGATAACACCGAATCCACACGCGCCTTGGCATGCACACCTGCATGGGCGTCTAACTTAATCATTTCATACAGGCTGTGAGTCGACACACTGCTGTGAGAAGCAAAGATTAAAGTGAAACTTTTTACTTTAAGTTTTTTTTTGCTGCAGTATACTATATTTTCTTCTCTTCTGTGGGTCCCTGGACTCCCTGGCAAAACCTTTTCAGGTAGGGGTTGCCTGCGGCCAAATACGTGTCAATGTGTGGGTCCTCGATATGAAAACGTTTGAGAAGCACTATATACTGGTACTACTATGCAGTACTATGAGAAGCACAAATTAAATACACTGAAAAGTTTAGGGTTTTTTTTTCTGCAGTACTGCTTTTCCACACCGCTATATGGCTTCTTTCTATACTCCAAACTATTTCACAGTGTGTGTGTGTGTGTGTGTGTGTGTGTGTGTGTGTGCGTGTGCGTGTGCGTGTGTGCGTGTGCATGTGCGTGTGTGTGCGTGCGTGCGTGTACTGTTGGATGTGTGGTAGAAAACAGAACATAAATTAACATCAGATCCTGACCGATGGTATCGCTTCTTCCTGTCGGACAGAGATTTAAATAATCAATGCAGTGATGCTGCAGCTGTGTGTCTTGCATTAATGAGCCTCTGCAGCAGACGAGACCAGAACTTCACTTCACGGCACGAGAAGAGGATTCACCCAAATAAACGTGTTCCTCGTTCATTCACGGTGTATTGTTTCAGCCAACTGCACCGGCCCCAGGCCGCACGGAAAACCGCAGGTTAACTGAAACATGTTCTTCTGTAATACTGGTCATTTGGTATAGGTCAGAACGGGGTATGTACTTGAATCGATTAGAACTTGAAATTCAAAATGTTCCCGATTGATTATGTTAATATGTTCCCGTTTTGTTTTGGGTTTTTTTTTTGCAAACATTGTTTTTAATTAGATGGCAAGGTGCCTGGACTGTCACTATAGATGGTACAATTTTTATGGCTTCTTTTCCTTACATTAAAAACAAAAATAGAGGGTATGCGCATGCATGAAGAGAGTGTCAAATCGAGTGGCAAAGTGAGTTTAACCCATTCTGACCGGGCACCCATTTTGGTGTTGGCATCATGTTATGCTTTAGCTATTGAAAAATAGCAGATCTACAAGCTCATATCGCGCCACCGAGTGGCGCGATACGAGCTTGTAGGTCTGCTATTTTTGAAAAATTCGAAGAACGACTGACATTTTTAGAATCTGATCTCAGGTCAGAATGGGTTCATCAGACCAGTGTGTGTCCAGTGGAAAACCTCGTATGAATCTGATCTCAGGTCAGAATGGGTTAATACAATCAGATAGGACTTTCCCTTTTGGATGTATGGGCTGTAAAGGCCAGAAAGTATTTTTGTTTATTTTTGCCACTCAAGGGGTTCGCGCTAAACTTCCGGGTAAGATGATGATGTCACAGGCATACCCTCTCTATATGAGCGTATCAGAACGGATGGGCGTAGGTGTGAGGGCCGCGTAGCGACCCCAACGTCTTGTGGTTAAATGAAAGTGGTTAAAAGATCTGTCTGGGCTTAAGACTGACTGTAACTGCACTGGCATCCCCTAACAACAAGAACACGTTTTTAAAGCCACTCATGTGTACTCAGACTACACCAACAGAAATAGACTGCCGAGCTGGCATGCACACACACACACACACACACTGAATAACCCAATAAACCGTGCTCAAAAGTTTCCATGTGAATATTCAATGTCAAAGAAACAACAAACATAACTCCTCGTATTGCCTGGCATTAGCAGCGCTTGGCATGGAGCCTCTGTTGGTGCTCTGCCACGGTGCCAAACGTTCTGTCTGTCTGCCTCTCTCTCTCTCTGAAACTAAACCACTTCAACAATGAATGAACGAGAGATGGAAACACAGAAACACGCCCCAAGGCTGCTCCTAAATGTTTTACTTTTTGTTTGTTTGTTTTTTAGAGCGTTCCACATTAAGATGAGCAAAATAACATCTCATGACTGAAAATGTTTTTTTTTCACCTAACACACTAGTCTAGTCAAGCCAAGGCAAATTGTATTATATATATCGCAAAACATGTCCCAAAGGGCCGTAGGCTACACAAAAACAAGCAGTATAAGAAAACAGTCATAAAAGGTACTGCATACACATGCGTACAAATCACACATTAAAGTGATGTACTGGCGGTCGGCGGGCGCAGATTCCTAAACAGAACTTTAATCCGCGGCATTCATGTTGAGGGATTTATTACAGCAGCACAGAACCAGACACCGTGCCCAGGCAGAACTGGACACCGTGCCCAGGCAGAACTGGACACCGTGCCCAGGCAGAACAGGACACCATGCCCAGGCAGAACTGGACACCGTGCCCAGGACACCGTGCCCAGGCAGAACTGGACACCGTGCCCAGGCAGAACTGGACACCGTGCCCAGGCAGAACTGGACACCGTGCCCAGGCAGAACTGGACACCGTGCCCAGGCAGAACTGGACACCGTGCCCAGGCAGAACAGGACACCATGCCCAGGCAGAACTGGACACCGTGCCCAGGACACCGTGCCCAGGCAGAACAGGACACCGTGCCCAGGCAGAACTGGACACCGTGCCCAGGCAGAACAGGACACCGTGCCCAGGCAGAACTGGACACCGTGCCCAGGCAGAACAGGACACCGTGCCCAGGCAGAACAGGACACCATGCCCAGGCAGAACAGGACACCGTGCCCAGGCAGAACTGGACACCATGCCCAGGCAGAACTGGACACTGTGCCCAGGCAGAACTGGACACTGTGCCCAGGCAGAACAGGACACCGTGCCCAGGCAGAACTGGACACCGTGCCCAGGCAGAACTGGACACCGTGCCCAGGCAGAACTGGACACTGTGCCCAGGCAGAACTGGACACCGTGCCCAGGACACCGTGCCCAGGCAGAACTGGACACCGTGCCCAGGACACCGTGCCCAGGCAGAACTGGACACCGTGCCCAGGCAGAACTGGACACCGTGCCCAGGCAGAACAGGACACCGTGCCCAGGCAGAACAGGACACCGTGCCCAGGCAGAACAGGACACCGTGCCCAGGCAGAACCAGACACCATGCCCAGGCAGAACAGGACACCGTGCCCAGGCAGAACAGGACACCGTGCCCAGGCAGAACCAGACACCATGCCCAGGCAGAACAGGACACCGTGCCCAGGCAGAACAGGACACCGTGCCCAGGCAGAACTGGACACCATGCCCAGGCAGAACAGGACACCATGCCCAGGCAGAACCGGACACCGTGCCCAGGCAGTCACTGGTCCTGCAGAACAGAACCAGACACCGTGCCCAGGACACCGTGCCCAGGCAGAACTGGACACCGTGCCCAGGCAGAACTGGACACCGTGCCCAGGCAGAACCAGACACCGTGCCCAGGCAGAACCAGACACCGTGCCCAGGCAGAACCAGACACCATGCCCAGGCAGAACAGGACACCGTGCCCAGGCAGAACAGGACACCATGCCCAGGCAGAACCAGACACCGTGCCCAGGCAGAACAGGACACCGTGCCCAGGCAGAACAGGACACCATGCCCAGGCAGAACCAGACACCATGCCCAGGCAGAACCAGACACCGTGCCCAGGCAGAACCAGACACCGTGCCCAGGCAGAACCAGACACCATGCCCAGGCAGTCAAAGCCGGAGCGTTAACATGGGGTGTAAAATTATATCTCCTTGTTGAAATAAGTGTTAAATATCTGCTCTACATTCCAATAAAGCAACCAATGCCAACGCTGTGGAGTTCTTCGACAGGTCAAGGATCTCTTCGTCTAGTTATTTTATTTTCATCAGGACCGGTGAACACAAAACCTTACAGAGAAATGATGCAACACAAACAATGATCCGACAAAAGAACTGACTGGCGAACAACTACTAATATATACACGAGAGGGTTGATGATTACACATGGGAAACAGCTGGACAAGAACACATAGAACCAAAACAACTAGAACATAAACGTAGAAATACAACACCTAGATATATGCGGAGTCTGCGACTGTGACAGATTTGCGAGCTCACAGCGCGTTGCGGTTGTTGTGAGCTCGGTACCTCCAGAATAGTGACGTTTGGGGTTCAAGTGGATAATACATGTTTATTAGTAAGTGTGTCTCCCCGTCCCCGCCCCCCCGTGCCCCGCAGTAACTCTGGTGACCCTCTAGGGGGCGTTCAGGACTACATTGTATCTCCATCTACAAGAGGAAAGGAATGAAATTGGGAAAATAAGACAATACTGGAGGTGGAACAGTATAATATTGAAGTTGATAAATGATCTTAGTGGTTTGTGCTCGTAGATGCATTAATCATAACCAGAACCTGTGTGGTTTGGACAAAAGAGAAAGAAAGAAAACACGTTACCGGTAGTTTATCTGCGCTTGCATTCGCTGCTACGCGATCTCACAGCCAATCGGTACGAATAATAACCTTCCAAACACTGGATGTTTGGCTCATTTTGAGCAGAAAAAGGAGTAAAATGTGCGTGCGTTGGCATGCACGTCGGATCCGTATGCTCATAAACTGCTGTTAGAATCCAACTCATAAACGTTCTTTACTCACAACACAAGGCTGCGGAACGGGGCTGTGCATCAGTGCATGCGCCGAGGCCAGTACAGGGCTATACTATGCTAGACGGATGTGGGGAAAGCTAAAAAAAGACCAACACTGAGTCAGAGCGGGCAAAAGTGTGAAACCCAGGGGTGCTCCATCTGGGCTGTCTAACGGCTAATGGGGAATCTATCACATCTTAACCCATTCTGGGCGGGAACCCCTTTTGGTGTTTTAAAGCATTATGTTATACTTTAGCTATTGAAAAATAGCAGACCTACAAGTTCATAGCGCGGCACTCGGTGCCGCGCTATGAACTTGTAGGTCTGCTATTTTTTTTAAATCGTGAAAATGTGACGTAAATCTTTGAATATATTCTTTCAGAGCGAACATTTTTAACTCAAATCTTTGCATCTGGAGGGGTCCCTGGAACTACATATTTTCAGATGGGGGTCGGCGGCCAATTACATTGGGGTCCTTGACAAGGAATATTGAGAACCACTGACATAGAAACATGTTTTTCGAGAAAACTGTCAGGATTTAGAAGGCAATTGTAGAATCGTTCCCAGATCAAAATGGGTTAAGTGGGCCCGCTGAGCATGCTGAGCGCAGCGCGGGGCCCTCGGGGGCCCCTCAGGAGCCACCCTGACCCCGGCACAGCACAGTCGCTCCGCTTGCTCCGTGACCAATAGCGACTTTCCACTTTTTCACATCGATCTTGGTTTTAAAAAACGCTCACCGTTTTAACCCATTCTGAACGGGAACCCATTCTGGTGTTGGCATCATGTTATGCTTTAGCTATTGAAAAATAGCAGATCTACAAGCTCATAGCGCGCCACCGAGTGGCGCGCTACGAGCTTGTAGGTCTGCTATTTTTTGAAAAATCGAAGAACGACTGACATTTTTTAAGAATCTGATCTCAGGTCAGAATGGGTTAATCAGACCAGTGTGTGTCCAGTGGAAACCTCGTATGAATCTGATCTCAGGTCAGAATGGGTTAAAGCGCCAAGGCGTGCGTGCACGCTGCACGGCCACGGATATAGATGGATAGATCAGCTCCCTGGGGGTGCAGCCAATAAAGAAGGTCGTGGACAGTAACCAAGTACATTTACTTAAGTATACTTAAATACAAGTTTAGAGTTATTTATACTTTACTTGAGTAGAAGCAAAGCTACTGGAAATTCTCAACTACATCTCGGAGGCAAATATTGTACTTTTACTCCACTACATTTATTTGAAAACTTTAGTTACTAGTTACTTGGAACAGGGGTCTGCGACCTTTTTTTAATTATGTGCCATGTTTTTATTTTCTAGATCATCAGTGTGCCATATCAACATTAATTAATTTCAATGACACCATGTGAAAAATTCCAACATATTTTGCTTGTCCACAAATATAAAGTTTTTCCTTCTTTTTAAATATTTTCTTTCACGTTGTTATAATGATCATTAGACTCAGGGCAATAACAGAGTTCAGTTTTAATGCATGTATAATGCAGGATGTAATTTACACACAAATGTGAGGGACTGCATTTTTTTTTACTGCATTTTTTTTTAAATAGTTTATTTAAAACCAGAAATACTCTCTCACACACACTTGCCAGTGTGCCAGTGATCACCCTCCTTTGTGCCAATGTTGGCACTGGTGCCTAAGGTTGCCTACCCCTGACTTTGAATATTATTACAAAACATACACTTCAGAGCTATATATACATACATTTCGGCCATTTGACAATAGCAGATCTACACGCTTGATGCGACGCATTTTCAAAAGATGTTTATACATTTGAAAACTTGAAATGTATGCATAGCGAGCACTTTCTACTTTTGGTACTTTAAGGTACATTTCGACGCCAATACTTTCAGTACTTTCACTCGAGTACATTTTGAATTCCGGAGTTTTAACTTGTAACAGAGCATAGTTCTACATTCATTGCGGCATTGATACTTTTTACTTAAGTAAAACATTTCAGTACTTTTTCCCGCCACTGCCAATAGAGCCGCGCGCCGCGCAGAGAGGCCCGCGCCGCGGAGGAGGAGGAGGTTGCGTTTATCTCTCACGCAACACAAAGGAAAGGTTGGGACTCGTAATGGGATTCAATGGCAGCGCGCTGACCTGGGTTGTCAGCGCGCTGCCGGCTAACACATTCCTCAAGCTAATCCCCCCCCGTTGGAAGGAACAGCGCTGCGCTCTGTAATCAGCCCGGGGTATACGGGAAGGACCCGCGCATATAGCAGCTATATACCGCCAGGAACCGGCTCTGATAAGAGATAACACCATGCAGAGAGAGAGAGAGAGAGGGAGGGAGAGGTGATGGAGAGATATGTGGCAGAGGAGAGGAGAGGAGAGGGTGCATATGAGGAGAGGAGAGGAGAGGAGAGGAGAGGAGAGGAGAGGAGAGGAGAGGAGAGGAGAGGAGAGGAGAGGAGAGGAGAGGAGAGGAGAGGAGAGGAGAGGAGAGGAGAGGAGAGGAGAGGGTGCATATGAGGAGAGGAGAGGGTGAATATGAGGAGAGGAGAGGAGAGAGAGAGGAGAGGAGAGGAGAGGAGAGGAGAGGAGAGGAGAGGAGAGGAGAGGAGAGGAGAGGAGAGGAGAGGAGAGGAGAGGAGAGGGTGCATATGAGGAGAGGAGAGGGTGAATATGATGAGAGGAGAGGAGAGGAGAGGAGAGGAGAGGAGAGGAGAGGAGAGGAGAGGAGAGGAGAGGAGAGGAGAGGAGAGATATGAGGAGAGATATGAGGAGACGGGGATGGACAGAAATGACAAGGAAGAGGCACAAATCCAATTATATATAACCTAGATGTGACGTTCTGGCATGGACAACATGGCAGTTGAGATATTTTGGATATCTGAAAGCCACAGAGAACACAGAGGATGATCTTTTCTTTTGATGGGAGTCCCTGCATCTGTTCTTGTTTAACCCACACACACATACTGTGACGTCTGTCTGCCCCCAATTAAAAAACATCCACATTTTCTGGATTGTGGGCGGTTGACTTTCATTTTGTATTTTGTATCAAGACATAACAGACCACTGTGGAAGGTGCAGTTTTCGGTGAAGAGGTTGACCAGCGAAAAGTACAACATGACGTCACGCCGCGGTAGCTCACACAACACGTCTCTCCGTTTTCACTAAACTACTGTTTCGGTGGTCACCTCTCCACCCAAAACTGGACTATGTATACTGTATATAGGCCTTTACCGTTCAGAACATTTTTGTCTCAGGTCACCCCTTTAAATAACATTTTCATCCACAGCACTACCTGAATTACATTAATATTAACGGTACGTAATATGTAAATCTTTCCCCCCAAGATACAAGGAAGACTTATCCGTTTCCATATAAGACAGATTGAAAATAACGTGGCCTTATCCCTATTCTGGGGTTGGAACGTTCAACAAAATAGCAGATCTACAAGCTCACAACGCATCACAACGCATCACGTTGTGAGCTTGTAGATCTGCTACTTTGGTTGAGAGACTCTGGGCCCTATTTGTCAAGTGACCTTACCCCTTATCCCTAAACTTCTTTGCATTTTTAAAAACATTTTAAATTGTTCAACATAGTTGTGAGCTTAATAGGATAGTTAAATAGTTGGTGTACTGTAGACTGAAAAAGAACTCGCAAATTAAAGTGCGAGTAACATCGATGAATTCCAGATATTATCAGAGTATTCTGAGGCACACCTATGGGTGCCACTTTGAGAAACCCTGCTTTAGAAAGACGACAGGGAGACGAGTCACGATTACACATTTTAAGTTCCCGATTAACTGTCACAAGATGGAACGCAATCACAGGCCGAGCCCAAAGACGGGCACTGCAGGTCCCATCTCAGCCTGCCTCTCTGAGCTACGCAGCCGCACAGATAAATCTTTAACAAATGGCCCATTCCCTCCGCAGCGGGGCAGATGACATCAGAGCAGAGAGATCAGAGTGATCTGCATTCCCCCGCTCCATGCCGGCGCTGGGCCGAGGTGGGGTGAGGTGAGGAGGTGGGGTGAGGTGAGGAGGTGGGGTGAGGTGAGGAGGGTAGACAAAGGGCAGACAAACACAAACATGGCTGTGGATCAATCTTCACTTGGCGATCCACCGTTCTAACTGAAGGTCAACTAGGAGAGGGGAGTTATGTGGAAGGAATTGATCTCGCACAGCCTCGAAGAGCTGCCTCTGGGAGAGAAAATACATTGTCTGGAGTAATTCTCACACAAATGTATTATGAAATCTATAGCTGAACATTCTTATAGGCACAGTCCTCGCAGGAGTGAAGCCTTTTGTCAAAGTCTTACACAAACTTAGCTATTAAGCTTTGGCGGTGTCAAAGTCAGGCTGCAAGCTCCATTCATTATACTAATAAAAGTCACACATTGACATTTAATACCTGAAACAAACATTAAAGTCCATATAGAAGTGGCTGGCAAAAACCTACATCATAACTCCCCCTAAATAAACACAAGCTGACAACAGGGAATTTCATTAGGCTTTAAACAAACATTAAAAGTCCATAAGAATTGACTGGCACATAATTTCGGAAAGCCATGGATTATATATAGCAGCCTAGGGCTTCATCAAACACAAGTGACTCATACAAATGCAACGTCACGGAAGAAGAAAAACAAATAGATTGAAAAATAAATAGGGCGATACAAAATCCCAATCACAGTGTAGTGAATGTGGAACCCTGACCACTTTCTATTTCCTGACACAATCTAGGTCTTATGAATATGAACATTTAACAATTCCAGTTACAGCAATCAAGGTCCTTTCAGTGAGTCACAAAATGTTACCCGTTCGTTGTGTGTATTTTTTTATGTCACGTTTATGGTATCCTTTCCTGCTTTGAAGCTCCTCTGATCACTCACAATTGAACTGTTTTAGACATTTAGCAGACACTCTTAATCCAGAGTGATTTACAGTAAGCGAGGTAAACGCGAGGGAATACATCAGATACACAGTATAACATCAAAATTGAAATCAACATGTGCAAACAACAGGACAGCCAGGTCAACAAATAACAACTGGCATCTGTGTACATAACATGCCAATTCAATTTCATTTTAACCTTTGCATAAAAAGCCTGCAAGGTCGTCAAGGCTATATGGGGCAAGTGCTACTTGCTGTGGAGAAGTGATTCATTTGAGTATGAATCAATCGCTCCTCCATGCTATAAGAGAAGGCTCTGCCAGCCAGACCGAGGCCTTTTCATTCATCCATAAGCACGTATAGTATACAGCTCAAGCCTGCTAGACTCTTTTCATTTGGATGAATGTATCTTTAAAAAAAAGAAAATATGAATGGGTTCAGCTCGTTATCTCTCTCTTTCACGTGTGTGTGTGTGTGTGTGTGTGTGTGTGTGTGTGTGTGTGTGTGTGTGTGTGTGTGTGTGTGTGTGGTAATGATGGTGAGACACCCAACGGAATGATGGGTATCTGTTGGCAGCGGAATGCCAATGATCTTTTCGGGGGATTGCTTGTTGCATTCACAATGTGAGGAGCTGCAGGGCAGAGATGACGAGACTAGAGAACTCAAACAGATTAGAGATGGCAGGTGGGATATAGCAACGCCATCAGGCAGAAACCTCTTATGTAACTTCTTTTTGTAAATGAATGCCGTGTTTGATCATACTACACTACTACTACAGCATGTATGTAGTATGTTTTCAACCAGTGTTCCTTGAGGGGGGTTCCAGGTGGTCCCCAATGCCCCTTGCAGCTAAATGATAGGAGAGCCTTATAGATCTTTAACTCTTGAGAGTGTAAAATGAAACAAAATGGACCCGTACAGGTCCATTTTGTTTCATTTTACACCAGAGGCGTATCTACAATAAGGTGAGGACAGGCGTCCGTCTGTCCAAATCCATGGAGAAAAAATAGAGGACAAAAACAAGACTTGAGAACTATTAGTGGACAGCTGATTGGCCGTTGCGGTAGAGCGCGACCCTCAATCACCCATTGGAATGTAAATGCATATTGCATATATTACGCCGGTAACTCGAGTCCCTCGGAAAAATTTAAAACGAATAGCCTTCAACATTCATGAAGAGGTGAGAAGCAGCATTTGGCTGCGTTTGTTTTGAGTGTCTGACAGACTCACTTTGGATTCTGACAGGATTGCAGCCTTTATTGCCTTCGTCTTTTTTCTACTCGAACTGCAACAACCCCCCCTCCACTCAAGATGAACATTTTGTCATCTGAGGCCCGTTATTGAGTTTGCCACCCCCCCGTCTGTGTCTGGGTTGCGTCGTGCATGGATCGCAGTCGAAAAAAAGCACTAATAAAATCCCATGACTGAACAATTTTGTCCCAATGTCTGATGTGTGAAACACCACAAAGAGGAGCCTGTTTCCGACACAATTAACACAGTCATTTGCCGTTTAGTTATCTTTATCATTCTAAAAAACATACTATTCAAACTATAGTTGAAGACATCATTGAGGCTTTAACATTTCACTGTCATGAAATATCTGAGATCACGCGTGATTATTATGGAAGATGCTTTTTAACCCATTCTGACCGAGTACCCATTTCGGTGTCAGCATCATGTTATGCTTTAGCTATTTAAAAATAGCAGATCTACAAGCTCTTAGCGCGCCACCGAGTGGCGCGCTAAGAGCTTGTAGGTCTGCTATTTTTGGAAAAATCGAAGAACGACTGACATTTTTAGAATCTGATCTCAGGTCAGAATGGGTTAATCAGACCAGTGTGTGTCCTAGTGGAAACCTCGTATGAATCTGATCTCAGGTCAGAATGGGTTAAACGTGTTCCATCGCTATAGTTTGACCACTCTTTCATCTTATGCAATAACTTACAACTGAAAATACCAGATCTACAAGCTCACAACAACACGTCGCGCTTACACAAGTCCATGCAGACACGCTGGCTTATGGAATCCAAATGACCGGAATGACCGGAAAGTTCATAGCGAAAATAAATGTGCCTCAAATCTTTCAGAAAATTGTCATGATTTAGAAAACTTTTTTTTTAATTTATTTCGACGTCAGGCCTTAATGGGTTCATCCATTTTCCCCATACAGGGTGGGCGGGGGCATGCATATGTTTTTGTGTATTTTGATCTATCAGAAATGTAACAAAGCTATCCAAGAAGTCGTGGCATCAAAGGGTCCTGACTGGGCCCCCACCAGACAGCCAAATGCAGAGGCAGGCAGACGAGGTCCTCCTCAGACCCACTGGTAAACGCACACTGCTCCATATTTCCCTTCCTTCTGGACTAGTACACTGGCTCCTTTGTTTTCATCCCCCAGATCGGGGGGGGGGGGGGGGGGGGGGGGTTATTTCATCACGGGGGCCGTCTGTATAACATTTTCTGCCTCATACCGTCCCCCCGTCCCCGTCCCCCCCACCGCCCCTCATCTCTGAACTATTATTTTACAAGGAGGTGGCAGTTGTGTAATTTGGCAAAGGAAAACGCAACAAAAGCGGAGGAGGGCAGGCGCTAACACGGCCAGACAAACAGCGAGACAAGACATATTACATCTAGGTGTGAGGTCTCCAATCTCTCCATAACATTACACATACAGTACACACTTCTTTTTTTGGCCCAAGCTTGAAGCTTCCATTCGGTGTGTCGGGTGTTTGGGGAATTGTTTGTATAATAGCGTGGCCTCGTCTAGAGGAAAGAAAATAAAAGCCCCCATAAGATTGTTGAATGCATTAACCCATTACGACCTGAGGCCGATTCTACAAAAATAATGTTCAACTGTTTTCTGAATAACGTGTGTTTCTGTCAATGTTCTCATGTCCCCCTCGGCACCCCATCTCAAAATATTCTTGCTCCAAGGACCCCCAGAAGCAAAGCTTTGAGTTAAAATATGTTTATATTTTCAATAATTCTGGGTGCCTGCCATGCAATGGCAGAAACACAGGTTGAAATCCGAAACACATACTTAGTAATAATTTATAATATATTCAAAGATTTTCACACGTTTTCAAGATTTAAAAAAAAATAGCAGATCTACAAACTTGTAGAGCGGCACAAAGTGAGCTTGTATAAAATAATTGTTAAAGTTGTTCAAATCTAAACATGACACAGACACGTTCCCGGTTTTAACGGGTTAATCCTTCATGCCAGCTAATTGAGGCCTTGCACGAAATGTTTCTATAGTTAACATTTTCTTCACCCCAGCGTGCCTGTCTGTAACCATGGTAACCAACTTTCAAAAGAAAAATGTCTCATTTCTGTGCAGTGTGTGTGTGTGTGTGGGTAAAACATAAAAAAATACTGTTCCACTGGGACTTGTTTACAAGCTACAGCAATCACACACTCAATTATAAATTATTAGTTATTACAGTCATGTTTATACGTTTTGTACAACTCCAACATTCGAGTATAAATGGCCTCCATTGTAGTGGTTCCCAAAGAGGGGTCTCGGGGTCCTTGGAGGGGTTCCACAGGGGGTCCCCAGAAAAATGTGTGACCACATTCAATGCCAGCTATTAATACAATTATTATCTCTTAAGTGCCAACATTTCCACTGAAGTGAAACCCTTATTTTGAATGATCCTACCGGGACCCGAAAACCCGAAGCAAAAAGTCGCTCGCCGAAAATAGCTGATCTACAAGCTCACAACGTGTCGCATCGCGGTACATTGTGAGCTTCTAGATAAGCTATAGAGCAGTGGTTCCCAAACTGAGGGAGTTCCAGGGGGGACCCATCTATTTTGTTCATGTTCATAAAGTGCTAAAGTGTTTAAAGCAGTGGTTCCCAAACTTTTTCATGTCAAGGACCCCCAAATTGACACTACTTAGCCCGTGGACCCTCATTTGAAAAGATATGCCAGGGACCCCCATAAGAGAAGACGTACACATTTAGACGTCTACATTTAGACGTACACATTTAGCGTCTACATTTAGACGTACACATTTAGACGTCTACATTTAGACGTCTACATTTAGACGTCTACATTTAAACGTCTACATTTAGACGTATACATTTATTTGTTATCCGTGTTGCGAGGATGAGGGGGTACCTGGAAAAATATCTACCCCAAAAGGGGTACCTGGTCCAAAAAAGTTTGGGAACCCCTGCTATAGAGGGTATGCGCAAAATTTGAGCATGCATAATGTGAGTGGCAAATCCTGTGGCAAACACTTAATTCAATCAAATAGGACTGTTTGGACGTGTGGACTGTCAAGGCCAGAAAGTAGGTTTTTTGCCACTCAGTAGGCATTCCCGCATAACTTCCGGGTATGATGATGATGATGTCACGCGGAAAACCCTCCGTTGTCTGTGATCTCTGACTGCACAAATCCAATCGGATGAATGGTTGGATTTGAGAAACAAAATGGGATTAGCCTTAACCCATTCTGACCTGAGATCAGATTCATACGAGGTTTCCACTGGACACACACTGGTCTGATGAACCCATTCTGACCTGAGATCAGATTCTAAAAATGTCAAGTTTTCTGCTATTTTTCAAAAATAGCAGACCTACAAGCTCTTAGCGCGCCACTCGGTGGCGCGCTATGAGCTTGTAGATCTGCTATTTTTCAATAGCTGAAGCATAACATGATGCCAACACCAAAATGGGTTCCCGTTCAGAATGGGTTAAATTTAGCGAAATCTTTATGGGAAATTGAATTAGGTATTTAAGCAGTTTATCAGATCGCAGTAAAACAACAACATTTGAATGGTCGGCCCTGCCGGGTGTAAACCTCTTATTACCTCTCTGGGTTCTGCTGCTTTTTGTGTGACACTGTAGTGTGATCAAGCAGGGCATTAATTAAAAGTATGAAATATGGAGAGAAGAGGTTGCTGCCCGACAGCGACGGTATAGAAACGCGGTCAGTAAGCGATTCACTGACGTTATATGTGGCTAATATGACCGAAATTATTCTGGAGCACACGGCTAGAATCACAACATTACTGAAAAAATACCTTTAAAAAAGTAACAAATCAACAGAACCGTATATATTGGACAGACGGTTCCGAGCAGGAGTCAGTTTCCATTCATTAACAGAAAGAGAACAGGAATCTGCACGAGGTGCGTTCGATGTTTAGCTCCCCTACGTGTCGCGTCTTCCATCCCCACAAACACCCAATTTTGAACAATCAGGCTTTCTCCTCATATTTGGGTTTTTATGTACATCGATCTCGTGATCGTGAGGTCATCGGTATCTCCCTATATCTCCTTTTGTCTTTGGAGACTGTGGGAGGGGAGGGGAGGGGGGGGGGGGGGTTATTATAATGAGTCAAAGATGTGGGAGGGGAGTAGCTGGGATGAGGGTGTGGCAGAGAAAATAATTTGCATACAGCAAACCCCCCCCCCCACCACATCAGGGCATTGTGGGTACTGCAGCTGAAACTGCTTTAGAAAGCAGACAGAAATGACATGGACTGGTTATATCCTACACTATATATATATATATATATATATATATATATATATATATAATTATATATATATATATATATATATATATATATAGTGATTTAGGCTCAAACCATTAGACATATGTTTGAGGGACATACACAATATGATATTAAATATAAAAAACACATTTTAAAATGCATGTTGAAGTTAAAAAGGTGAAATATGGACATACAAGGTTTCAGCCCGGCGACAGAGACAACATCCATCCCAGTGTGTCGAATAACTGTGAAATGGATTTTCTCTGCAGTGCAGTGTGGAAAAAAAGAGAAAAGAAAACTCAGACGTACTACTGTAGTCTCACACCTTGTGAGACGACTCCCCACAACAAAAAGAAGAGACGTACTGTAGTCTCACACCTTGTGAGACGACTCCCCACAACAAAAAGAAGAAGGCAGGAGAGAAAAACAATATAGTATGAAAGACTAAATGAGAAAAAGAGAAGTATAAAAGACTGTTCATATAAGGCTGTAACAAACCACGCTCCGCTTTCGCCGCCGAGCCACGGAGAAAAAAACTTAAAGCAATGATGCCTGGAGTGAGCGAGCGACACTGCTTTCTTTGTTCTTAACCCATTCTGACCGGGCACCCATTTTGGTGTATGTTATGCTTTAGCTATTGAAAAATAGCAGATCTACAAGCTCATATCGCGCCACCGAGTGGCGCGATACGAGCTTGTAGGTCTGCTATTTTTGAAAAATTCGAAGAACGACTGACATTTTTTAGAATCTGATCTCAGGTCAGAATGGGTTATAATCAGACCAGTGTGTGTCCAGTGGAAACCTCGTATGAATCTGATCTCAGGTCAGAATGGGTTAAGTTACCTGCCTTCCAAAACTTTGATGATTACCCTGCCTCTCTATGTGATGTCTTTGGAGGGAACCTGATATAGTGGCAGTAGTGGTACGAGGGAGGGGAAAAAAAAAAGAGGGCAAAAACGTCTTCTTGATGAGGCTCCATTGTGTTCCTTACTCACTTATCTCGGCCCCCCCGGCCCTCCAGCCTGGAAAGATTGATGAGTTACATCCTAGGCTAAGGCTGAGCGCGCCTTGGGCAGTATGGTGGAACATTCTTTTTTTACTGTAGTAGAACCGTCTATCAATACTGTCTGCAATATAGAAATATACGCTTGTTACGTTAAGTACAAAATAGCAGATCTACACTAATTGAGAAAAAGAGGTTGCAGCATCAGCAATGGTTTTCAGTGGAGTGCCAAACCCAAATCCAGTATACATAAAGAAAAATAGGAATTTAAAAGAAATCCAAAAAGGTAGCACATCCGAAAATTAAACAAACAGCGGACAAAGTACTCACATTTCCATTTCTTTATTGGCAGCACACCAAAAAGGAACGCTTATGCGTTTCGGCTCTGCAGCCTTCATCAGAGCACCGTGCTCTGACGAAGGCTGCAGAACCGAAACGTATTGCTTCCCAAAATGGGGTCTGGGGACCCCTAGCGGGCTCCTTGAGGGAGTTCCAGGGGGTCCCAGCCATCTATGGTCCTGCAGCTAAATGATTGTTATAGGAACTAAATGGACCCTTATGGGTCTGTAACTCAGAGTGTACAAATGGAACCAAATGGATTTGGTTCCATTTGTACACTCTCAGAGTTATCATCATTATCATCAGCCCACAAAGGGACTTCCAGCCCAGAGCAATCAAAACGGTGCTTTTCTAAAAAATTACTTCATCATTATTTGCCCCGAGGCACGGCAAGATTCAGAACTTCCAGGGTGTCGTTTAATTTAAGCCATTAACACCGGCACAGTATGTGGCATTTTTAATTTTTTGCTATAAACTTATCGTATGTTTTTCAGAAAACTCTTTTAGGATTTAGAACATATAGAAGAGCAGTGGTTCTCGAAAACAGCAGACTAAACATAATGTACATCTGCTATTTTTGGAGAGAAAAAAGTGTGCCGTGTCTGCGGCCAAATTACTACACATCATTTTGGGGGTAGAAGTTGGCACGAAAACGTGTAGAGAACTATAGCGATTTGTGGCAGCGGCCTCAGGTCTTAATGGGATAATTGACAACAGGGTGGTTGGTGGCAGTGGACCGGAAGCGACAGACGGTATGTGACCGGCACACACCGACGACGCGCTGTCAAGCATTACGCTCACAATCTCCACCAGAAGGGCTGTGTCAGCCAAGGTGTCGGGAATAGACTGAATACGTAATGAGCAGAAGATTATATTAGCTCCTGGAGACATATATATATCCCTATATATATATAGTTAACCCATTCTGACCTGAGATCAGATTCATACGAGGTTTCCACTGGACACACACTGGTCTGATGAATTGAATGATTCTTAAAATGTCAGTCGTTCTTCGATTTTTCAAAAAATAGCAGACCTACAAGCTCGTAGCGCGCCACTCGGTGGCGCGCTATGAGCTTGTAGATCTGCTATTTTTCAATAGCTAAAGCATAACATGATGCCAACACCAAAACGGGTTCCCATACAGAATGGGTTAAAGACGAAGCAGAGATTCACTCTCTCCCCATTCATTCCCTGTAGTACTAACATGGAATGAAGCATTCAATCAAAGCAAAAATGAACATGAACATAAACAATATTAGTTTGGCTCTTCTAAAGAATTGGCCAATCAGAGGCAGGCGGAGCGTTACCATGTCTGTTTGTACGTAGAATAGATATACAGGGGCCATGAATTTGTAGGTGCCGTGTGTCTCTATGGTGGCCTCCATCTTTGTTGTGAAAAAGGAACTGATATCTTGCAATGTTTGCAACGCCATATTTGCATACTGGGCAATGGTTGGTTATAGCCTGGTTCTTGACGAATCTGGTTGGTCCTTTGGGTTCGCCAAGTCCTCCCACAATTGCGAGGGGCCAGACGTAATCTGCCTGCATGGGGCAGATCAAGGCGGGGTCAAGACATGGCGACACACTGGACATGTGGCAGACCTTTGGAGCCATGTGACGATGCACTCTCTGTGGAAAGTGTGCTTACAAGGCAGAGGAGACAACACCTGCCCTGGAATGTATTCACTACAGCACACTGAACAGCAGTCCTCCACACCGTCATGGACGGTGATATGGGCCAGGCGGTTGATGAGATGCTCATTGGCTGGTGCTTGGTCAAACGCCACCACCGGGTTGATATCCAGATCAGCGTAAGGCCAGCGTAAGGCCTCTATGGCCTCCAGGTCAAGCGCCGACATCTCCTCCGGTTCCAGCCTCTGCGCAAATGCCAGGCTCTGCCGTGCCCGCCTCAGCTGGTGTACCAGCCTCTCCCGTGCCAGCCTCTGCTCTTCTGCCAGCCTATCCCGTGTCAGGCTCTCCTGTGCCTGCCTCGTCTCCCGTGCCAGCCTCTGCTCTTGTGCCAGCCTCTCCCGTGCCAGCCTCTGCTTTTGTACCAGCCTCTCCCGTGCCAGCCTCTGCTTTTGTGCCAGCCAATCCTGTGTCAGGCTCTCTTGTGCCAACCTCTGCTCTTGTGCACGCTCCTCCCATGCCAGCCTCCTCCTCTCCCCATCCATGGTCTGTGAAACTATACACTCGGCACTGCCCTGTGTAAAAACGTGAATCTCTAACACGGCTCTCTGCAGAGTCCGATACTTGTTGATGCTGCTCTGGCTGTCGTTGACTAAAATGGAGCTTGATTTCCCTTTTATGTGCAGAACCAATGTGCTAAAGTGTCACGATGATGTCACTGTGTGTCAGTCATATCCATATATGGAGATCCAACATGTGATGTCAGGCGTTGGGATGTTTCCGTTAGCTCCATATATGGGGCTCGAGGAGGGGGTCCCTGACCTCTGATGTCATGCTTATGTCACCATGCCTCAGCCATAACCATATAAAGAGTTCTCAATGCAGCTATGCCCAAATATGGAGTGTGTCGACTCTAACCCCAACGCGTCGTTGTGGCATCAAACCAACGCTCAGCTCCATATCTGGGCACACAAGAGGCACGCCCATATATGGTCATATATGTTGATACATACATGGGCATAAAAGGGACACACGGAAATGACAGATACAGAGAGCTGCATATATAGGTACGAGCTTGTCAGATCCATATATGGAGAATCTAAGTGTCTCCATGATGTCATGCGATGTCACAAGGCATCGTGACATCATATACCATATATGGAGACGTGGGTGACTAACTAGTTTTCATAGTAAACCTCTCTGAGGCCACGGTGCGTCTGACCAACATGACTGCAGTGAGAAGAACCATTACTCCATCCCTGCCGACAACTCTCCCTGAATCAGTTAACCCATTCTGACCTGAGATCAGATTCTAAAAATGTCTTCTATACATCCTGACAGTTTTCATTCTGACCTGAGATCAGATTCTAAAAATGTCAGTCGCTCTTCGATTTTTCAAAAAATAGCAGACCTACAAGCTCATAGCGCGCCACTCGGTGGCGCGCTATGAGCTTGTAGATCTGCTATTTTTCACTAGCTAAAGCATAACATGATGCCAACACCAAAATGGGTTCCCGTTCAGAATGGGTTAAAGGTGAATTAAAGGTGAATCAGAAAAGGTGAACACGATTCTTGCTCAAACGTGAATCTCGATTTTTCCTCCACAAGAATTGAGATGACGATTGACGTTTGCTGAACATTGCGTTGCTGAACATTTACTACATTCAAAATGTGTCACCTGGAGCCAACTACCGTGGGTTTACATAGACAGAATCAAAGTGCTCGACTTGTAGCAAAAACATAAGATTATAACTCAAATGAATTGGACAGCCAACTATAGTGCTGCCCCATTCTTGCTCAAATTTAGAAATGAGATCGCATCGAGGTGTCTGAATCTAGATCTCGATCTATTTTCGATTAATTGTGCAGCACTACAACCCTCAGTGACTTTGCCTGAAGACCGGGGGGTAATCTACCCCCAACCCTCAGTGACTGTGCCTGGCAGCACTACCCCCAACCTGTGCCTGAAGGCAGCACTACCCCCAACCTGTGCCTGAAGGCCGGGGTAATTGCCTGTAGTCACTCTCCTCGTGCCTGCCATCTCTATAGTCAACCTCGAAAACATGCTTGTCAAGTCTTCAGGATGTTTAATTACAAATAAAAACGGAGAAGCGCTAATTTGTTTTGTGAACTCGGCATGTGAAAGTAGCCTCCCGCGGAGAGCGCCGTCACCACCCTCACCCTCACCCTCCTCCTCCTCCTTTGGCAGGTTTACGCTTTACGGGAGAGGGTAATGACTGTCGGAGCCTGCCAGCGAGACACCTGACTTATGTGTGCACGTGCCAAAAGGCCCTGGCACGGCGCTATAAGCTAATAAGGTTGCCGTTCGTTGAGTGAAGGGACTAAAGTGTCACGGGGAGAAAACAGGGCATTATCACAGTGGCGCCCATTAAGGGGCTGAAATGAGACGAACGCTAAATCATCCCGCGCCGAGGTGCCGACCTCCTTTCCTCTGCGCTCCCCTCACTCGGCTTAAACCATTCTGGCCGGGAACCCCTTTTGGTGTTAGCATTATGTTATATGCTTTAGCGATTGAAAAATAGCAGATCTACAAGCTCATAGCGCGCCACCGAGTGGCGCGCTACGAGCTTGTAGGTCTGCCATTTTTGAAAGATCGTGAAAATGTAGCGCAAATCTTTGAATATGTATATTTCAGAGCGAACATTTTTAACTAAAATATTGGCTTCTGGGGGGGGGGTCCCTGGAACTACATATTTTGAGATGGGGGGGTCCGACGTGGCCCAGTAGAGATAATTCTGGGGGTCCTTGACATGAAAAAGGTTGAGCACCATGCACTGACATATAGAAACATGGGGTTTTCAGAAGAATGTTAGGATTTAGAAGTCTTTTTTTTTAAATCGACCTCAGTCCAAAACGGGTTAACCTGCGAGAGAAAGGAATTAATGCTCCAGAGTGAGCTGCCGCTTTTTTCCCCCTTTTTTTGCCCTTGCGGTCTTCCCTCCCGGAGCCTCGCGGTGGTGTATCCATTGTTCGGAGATGAAAAGAGGGAGATGGAGAGATAAGGCTGTCAAGGTGTGGAAAGGACGACCATGCTCCTCTTCTTCTTCTCTTCTCTCCCCCGGGGCATGAGAGAGAGAGAGAGAGTGAGAGGGAAGAAAAAGGATGGAGACTTCAGAGAAGAAGAACTATGAGCCTCGGAGCTGTCTCCGTCGCTGACATTTGAGAAGAGATAGAGAGCCGTATAACGAGTGAATGATGGTGACGGCGAAAAAATATATAACACAAGCGTGTCAAGCTGCAAGCTCTTTTTAAGTGGCGCAACCACTTCTACAACCAGCTCGCAATGTCCATGTACCTGTTTTTGTGTACGTCAATGAGCACGAGTATGTTACTTATTTATACCAGTAGGGGGCGCCAGAAACAGAGAGAGGGGTAGTGCTGTGTCTCTAATGAGAGAGAGAGAGAGGGGAGTTGCACCACTTGGTTCACACAGGTGTGATTTTTGGTACAATAATGTTTTTGGGACTCCCCGGTTTTATTTAATCATCTTTTTGACCAAAAAGTTACACAATCGACGGCCCCAGGAGCCCTCGTCATGGGGGCCTCAAACCCAGTACCGCATGGTCTATTCAGCCAAGGGTCCCTGGGGCCCTGCTGCACCCCCACGGTGCCCAATGGCTAATTTGGCCCTGGTCACCTTATAGGTTAGAAGTTTTAACCACCCATTATTTATACTTTAGCCGCTGAAAAAATAGCAGATCTCGTTGCCGTGCTACGAGCTTGTAGATCGTGACATCGTGAAAACGAGTGCAAATCTTTTGAATATATATTCTTTCACAGCTAACTTTTAACTCACATTTTTGCTCATGGAGGGGGGGGGGGGTCCCTGGAACAACATATTCTTGAGAACCACTGACATAGAAACTGACATATAGGTTTTTCAGAAAACTGTTTTAAAATAAAAAAAAATCAGAATCAGCCTTAATTAATGGGATAAATACATCCTCAGTTATACATAGTTGCGTGCCAGCGTACTGCTCTTCAAATAGCAGATCTACAAGCTCACGACACGTCACGAACGTGAGCTTCTCAGCTTGTATACATCTTCCATTTACAGCATGCGTCACCACCAGCGTATAGGTATAAAGAAAGGGCATAACGCAGATTTTAACACAGACACAAAACTCTCGACACCCCCCCACACACACGCGCACACACACGCACACACACGCACACACACTCTCCTATACACAACGGAGGCTTGTAACACGACCCCAGCAACGGAATGCGAGCCCCCCTGCCTGCCCGCTGCCCCCCACCCCCTCCACCCCTGCCCTGGCTGTCAGACACTGCACAATGGAATGTGTCTTGTCACGCACTTTCTCTCCGACGCACGCACACACACACACACACACACACACACACACACACACACACACACGGCAACGCAGGTGGGGGTAGAGGTGATAAGGAACCTTTTTTCCAACAACAATGACACACACACACACACACACACACAGGTCTTCTGGTGTTGTTGTGGAGTCAGTGGCAGCCTTGTCTCCTGAGGCGCTTCTGTAGCTAAAGATCTTCACAACCCTATAGAGTCTAAGCAGTGACTCAGAGCCCAGTGCATGCACATACACGCACGCACAGTCGCACACACACACAAGCACGCACGCACGCACGCAGATCCAGTCTAAACAGCTACATTATGAAGTATACGTATAGCTGTCAGAGCCCGCATCGTATTTCAATGTCCATTGTGTATTCTCCCAATCAGTGTAACTTTCATGCATTCATCCAAAGGGGGCCGTTTTTCCCTTCCCTGCCTGTATGTATGTATAGAACTCAAAAAGTTGTTTTCTTTTCCTTTTCCTTTTCAACCCGTCTCCCATAAACAGGCCCAGCGTTGTTGTTGTTGTTGTTGTTGCTGTATACAGATTACAGACACCGACACCGTGCAGGCGGAACCTGTGGTATTTATTGGAACGTGACAGAGTAGAGACAACTTGAACTTATTAACCCATTCTGACCTGAGATCAGATTCATACGAGGTTTCCACTTGAGACACACTGGTCTGATTAACCCATTCTGAGATCAGATTCTAAAAATGTCAGTCGTTCTTCGATTTTTCAAAAATAGCAGATCTACAAGCTCGTAGCGCACCACAGCTATGAGCTTGTAGATCTGCTATTTTTCAATAGCTAAAGCATAACATGATGCTAACACCAAAACGGGTTCCCGTTAATAGGCAGGTCTGTAGTGAGTTGGCTCTGTTTGAATGGTAAAGTGTCTGGGATGTATACCCCCCCCCCCCCCCCACCACCACCAACTGATGGGTCCAACCACCCTGGAGTGGTGACAGGATGTAAACACTTTCCTCATGCTGACCGCTGCCAACCCCCCCCCCCCCCCCCCTCCCCCCACTTTTAACTCTTTTAATTCCAACTCCTGGAAACCAGAACCAGGAAAAACAGTCCTCACACAATGTCTATTATTTTTTGCTAAATCTGCTATACTGTATACTTGTGGTGACATAATTATGTAGGTCTTCACAAGCATAGTAACATGCATACACACACACACACACACACACACACAGTTGCTGTCATCTGGGTGCTGAAACAACTCGACAGCGCCGAGTTGTCTTAGGGCGAGCAAAAGGAATCCCAACAGAACATGACGCGTCAAATTCCTACGGCGCTCATAAACGGGGAACACAAATATAGCCCCGGCCCGACCCGGGCCCGGGCCGGTTCAGTTGTTCTTGTTCTTCTTCAATATGCCAGCAAGCCTAAATTAAATGTCATTCACTGTCACGTGTATTTTGGGCTATAATGTCAAAGGCTTAAGCGCATGTTGTTGCGTGTTCCAGCTGCTTGAACCTTCTATGATTAACTGTCACTGTTTGTGACTCGTTGCCAGTGGCAGTGACGAGAGGAGAAAAGGGCAGAGCGCTTTGTTGTATAAGCAGCAGCTACAGGTCAGTCTGTCATTGCTGCTTATCAAGGTGAAACAAAGCATTGGGTTTCACTTTGTACGTAATTAGCTGCCATATATTGTGCTGGTCAATGAGAAGTATAGCGGGGGAAAAAACAAGGGTCCCCTCGAAGTGGAGAGGAGGGGGACGGGGGGGACGGGACGGGGCGTGATTGATGGAACCAATTAGACTCGGAGGGAACTTTTTGGGAGTCCGGTCTGTATATACACTATGCAGGGGGCCAGTCTTATAAAGAGGATTCAGCTATTATTTGGCCTGCTTTTCACATCCCGACTCCAACCGTTTTCCTTTTGTGAAATGTGTGGGCTTTTGGAAAACGTCTTCTTTGTTTCCCGAAGACAACATTATTCTGCACAGCATGTCGACTAAAATATGTACATTTATTAAGGCGCTTAAGCTTTGCAGACACCGTTATGTTTTGTTGTACGACGAAGAGTGAAAATAGCCAATCTTTCAGAAACATTTTTAAAATAAGAGAGGCCAGGTTTAAAGTGGTTAACAATGGAGGGGTGGGGGGGGGGGGAAGAATAATCTTCTTCACGAGGTAAAGTTCTCGGCGCTATAACCCGTTTCACACTCTTATCGCACAATGTTCCAGATCTTATCTGCTTTATTAATTGTGTTTTCAACGGCTGCCTGCCTGCACCTCATTTCCCCTGGAGAGATGTGTCATGGTCGCCCCCCTGTACCGTTCTTTAGGTATTTATCGTGTGTCATCGTCGACCGTTCTGTTATCCCGTTCAGCGCCAGGGATAACAGACGTGGGCGAGCCGGTTACAGGCCGTTCCCTTCCTGGGTTTAGGGACAGGCTCCGGTCTCACTTTACATGCCGCGTGAACGCCGGGGGAAAGGTGAGCGGTTCTCACACACACACGCAAACACAAACACACACACACACACGCATGCACGCACACACACATGCAAATGTACTATACTTTTGAGGGGACATCAACATTTTATCACAGCGATATTATAAATGCCATTTTCTTTTTTTTTACATTTCTAACCGTAAGGGCGAGGAATATCTACCAAGTTGTGAGCTTGTATAGATCGTCCATTTTTGTGGTGCACGACACCAGAATGCAACCAACTTATACCATTTGTATTGTGAGGAGGACCAGAAAAATGGTCCTCACTCACTCCATATCATTCACAATGTATATTCCTCAAATTCTGCTGGTCCCTGGTAACAAGCGTGCACTCGCTCACACACGCACACGCACACACACACACACACGCACACACACACACACACACACACACCAAGATCTGTGTGCTACCTGTAGCTTCCGGCTATGGGTTTCCAGCAGGTTTCCTGTTGCATAATTAATAAAGAGGTTAGCCAGGGACAGCGGACCCTCTTGGGAGAGAAGGTAGGTAGGTGCACCGTTTTAGCCTTGAGGAGTGGGCAGAGGGCTGCAGAACCCCCCCCCCCCTCACCCCTGTTTTGATCAAAAAGTTCCAGGAAAACAAGAGGAACTAATTGAAAGTTCTGATACTGCAGTATAGTTCAGTGAGTGCATCGGTGGCATTGGTGAAATGCACACACACACACACACACACTCTGCCAGCCCATATTTTTCTCCCCAATATAGTCGTTAAGCCAATCAATTCCTCCCCACACACATAATTGCTGTGTGTAGTTGTCCCACAACTCCCACCACCAGTGAGGAGCCCCCAGCGGGAGGACGTAGACTCCTCCCGCCCAACACTCCTTGCTGACACTGACAGGAGCCACCACCAAAACAATAAGACAGGTAAATGTTAGGAGAATGAGCAGAGATACAGCAGAGATACAACAATACACACAGTCAGTCAGCCATCCTCATGAATATTCATGACTTCTTCTGGCCTATGAGAGTCTGGGGGGGGGGGGGGGGAGTAAAAGATAAGACGATGTTGTTGGTGCATTCGTCCTTCGTCCCCCATTCTCTCTCTCTCTCTCTCTCTCGCTCTCTCTCTCTCCATCTCTCTCTCTCTCTCTCTCTCTCTCTCTCTCTCTCTCTCTCTCTCTCTCTTGTTCCTGTCATGTCAAACCTTGGCCGGCCTCCTTAAAAATAACTCATTATCGAGAGGCGAGACAGTTCAAAGACACTTCGAACGAAAGCAATTAACACGTAGGAGCCAGACGGGAAAGTGTTCCACTGCGGTACGGTTGTCTGTCAATGCAGTTGGGAGGATTATTGTTCAGAGCCGACAGATATGGATGGTGTCTCTATGGGGCCTGCATTTGAATACAGTATTTAACAGTATACTACCATCCATCCATCCATCCATCCATCCTCAACCGCTTATCCGGAGTCGTGTCGCATGGGCAACAGTTCCAGGTAGCAGAGATTGATGTAATCCCCCCCCCCCCCCCCCCCCCCCCAACATCTGGTCCTTGGTCTGCCCCAGGGTCGAGATGCACACGCAGATCCGACACACCAAAGGTCCGACATGCAGAAATCACCCGTCGCTCCCGACAATGCGTTTTGCCGTGCTTGGCGGTTAGGGTTAGGTTATGGTTTTGGGTATAGGGTGTCGGTCTAATGACAGTCGGACCATTAGTATGTCGGAACTAAAGCCTGTCCTCCCAGTGGGACATGAGGCTCGGGAAGGCATCCGTACTAGATGCCCGAACCACCTATGCTGGCTCCTTTCCAAGGGATACACACTTGACGCTTAAGTGGTATTTCACCACCTCAGGCTTGACTGTATTACTATGTCTAGGGGATACAATGAGTTTCATCCTGGAATTTGCCCAAGGCACCACTGCAGAACTGCCAGTCAATATGCAATCACAGCGCGTCCTCACCTTACATGCTTGCAGAGACTCTTGCCCCCTTTTTTAAACTAGCTCCTCGCCACTCACCCTACACACTTCCACTTGGTTTGAGCATAGATAAATAATACAGATGGCACTGGATGGGAGGCGAATCCTGGTGCCCTCTACATTATTTATACATCTATACTCAAACCGAGTGGAAGTGTGTAGGGCGAGTGGCGAGGAGCTATAGTTTCAAAAAGGGCCATATAGGTAATGAAGTCAAAGACGTTGGCTGCTAGGGATGCACGATAATTATCGTCCCGATAAATTGCGACCCGATATTAGCAATTATGACGTCATCCCGATAAATTCGATAACGTTATAATAGCGCCGATAATATACTTTATATGGGCTCGAAATTGCGATCATTTTGGACGCAAATGCGCCTGAAATTTTATCTGTGAGACATAAAAATATAGTTGGTAGCAACTATGGGACTACCAATCATTTCTGTGGTGCGCCCAAATGCTCCCCGAGTCGCCAATCTCTCCGGAGGAACGGCTGAGACGAGCGAGAGAGAGACGCTTCTCCACTCTGTCTGTTGCAGTGTGTAGTTCCATAGCAGGCTAATAGCCCCGCCTGCTTCTCCTCTCTATCTCCCCTCTCTCATTTCACTCACTGACTCGCATTCATACGAACGGTGACTGTCTCAGCAGCTGACGAGCGCGTATTGGTGCTCGTTCATTCATCGCGCTGTTGAATGCGTGTCACTACTCACTCGTTACCAGTTGTAGTTTATTAATTTGCTCCAGTTGTGTAGCATTGTGAAACGCGACGCGACCGTTTTGGTTGAGAAATGTAGAAGTAGTAGCTGTTTGGCTACATGATGCTACAGACCATGCTAATGACTTATATGCTAACAACAACGTCTATCACTGGAACTTGGATAGTGTTGTATTTGTGTTTACACACGCACACACACAGACAATAGTGGTTCTCAAAGTGGGATCCGGGGAGTCAGAGTTTACAAATGGAACGAAATTGACCCTTACAGGTCCATTTGGTTCCATTTGTACCCTCTCAGAGTTGACATTGATTTTACGATATAAATAAAAAATTATAAATTGAGGTCCCTTATGTAAATGGCATTAAATGGGGGGTCAGTAGCCTAATGCATGTCAAACTGGGTGTCCTTGAAATAAAAAGGATGAGAATCACTGCTAGAGCCCTGGCATATATTTTCAAATGGGTGTCTGTGGGCTAACAATTTGGGGTCCTTGCTCCTTGACATGGAAAAGTTTTGAGGCCAACTGACCGGACACACACAGACATTATATTGTTGTTTTTATTCATTTAAAAAAATTCACACCTGTGTGAAGTGAGGGGCACTCTTATCATCATATGTCATCTGGCCAATCACAATTTGCTCTGGGACTCCCAATTTATATTGTAAAATCAATGTTATTTTTACTCTGAGAGTATGCAACTGGAAATGTTCCATTTGTACACTCAGAGTTACAGACCCATAAGGGTCCATTTGGTTCCTAACTATATAATTTAGCTGGGGACCCCCTGGAACTCCCTCAGGTACCCCTGGGGCCGGGGGTCCCCGAACCCCACTTTGGGAACCACTGATATAGCCTACTATACTGTAATTGCTTAGGTCAAAGCTGTGTTACATGTACCGTTACTCACTAGTATGTATTTTTTATTCATGTCTATATATTTTTATTATCGGTTATCGTATCGGTATCGGTCTTGAGGAGCTGTAAATTATCGGTTATCGTATCGGTTTCAAAAAATCAATATCGTGCACCACTATTGGCTGCCATGTTATTTGTGACCAAAGTGGCCACTGATACCCAAAACTACATAGTGCTGCTTTAACAAAAAACGCCAATGAATGTAGTCGGCTGCTTGCCACGTCACATACAGTACATTTAGCCCATATAGTGATGCACATGACTGGGAGGCTAACCAGTGACCTTCTGATTAGCAGACTGCCTCTCTCTCTCTCTCTCTCTCTACGCACCCAGCTATGGCGGGTGCCATGCTGGGGGAAAGCGTCTCCATTCTGAGATTATCATCCCGAGACCGAAGGCAAATAACCCGATAAGAAGTGTTTGGGCAAACAAACAATGAAACGAACGGGACAAACAGCACACACCAGCAGCCAATATCGAATCACTGAGATCCTCGTTTTGTGAAAATGTACTCCAGAATTGCTTTCTGTTCCAATGGCCTGAGAATTGGGGGGGGGGGATCTGGAGAGACTTTGAGGAATGACACCGTTGAGCCTCTAGAATCTAGATAATGACAACATTAGATGTTTTAATCGATACTTTTATCAGCCGCTGCTGCGCAGCCATACGTCTCAGTCAGCAAGAAGCAGCTTTCTTTGAGACATTTAAGTGTGGCTGGCCATCACCGTTAGCTACAACAGGCCTCAGTGGCAGAGACAGGGGGAGATAGCCTTTATAGTGTCCGTTATGTAGGGGATGGGGTCGGACAAGACACGCACGCTACGCACACTACGCACGCACGCACGCATCCTCTCTTGGAAGTATATTAGCCGGAGAGAGATCAGAGGATTGACACCTGAGAGGGAGCCTTTTATCGCCACTTAAACAGAGCAGAGAATCGTAATGACTCCCTTGATAGCAGTGTGGTGGGAAGAAGACTAGATGACAGAGGGTAAACTGTGGTCACAGGCACGATAGCGTGCAAGCCGAGCATGCGCCGTGCGTGCGTGTGTTGTGTGCTCGTGCGCATGCGTGTGTGTCTGTGTGTGCGCGCACACGTGCGTGCGTGTAGCTACAAAGGAGAGATAAAGCGAGAGGACGGGAATGAGAGATGAAAGAAGGATAGAAGGGGAGGTTTAGTTGTGGATTTGAGGCTAATGAAGTCAAAGGGAGGGGGAAAAAACAATAGGCTATTAATAACAACAATGTGGCCTCCCTGTCCAATGTTGAACTATCAATAGTAAGTCACTGCTAGGAATGGGCAGGAAAGGTCAACTATAGGACTATAGTTGACTATAGCTGTGGTGTAAAAATGACCATGTTAATGCTAGACGTGTACAGAAATCGTCGATCGTGAAGCTATGAGCTCCTCCTCCACAATCAGTGCTCTACTTACTGGAGGGGCCAAAACACAGGCTGGCAGATAAAAGAATACCCTCTTTCCAGAATGTGGTGTATTTTCACCCGATAACATCCCATATATATAGCCGTTACGAAGAGGCTCTGTATCCATGCTGAGCAGAACCTATAGAGTGGCCATATCCGCTACTATCTCTGTTCCACATGATGAGATTTTCCACTGCGGGGCAGGTGCTCAAACAAACAGGCTCTGTACTGTACTGTACTGTACTGTACTGTACTGTACTGTACTGTACTGTACTGTACTGTACTGTACTGTACTGTACTGTACTGTACTGTACTGGTAAGCCTTGCCGAGCTCTGAGGCCCATAGGGTGAGGCAGCTTGGTGTACAACCCTGCAAAGAAAAGTCTGCACACCATTTCATTTTGAAAGCTCCCCAAAAGCTACTTTCTGTGTGTGTGTGTGTGTGTGTGTGTGTGTGTGTGTGTGTGTGTGTGTGTGTGTGTGTGTGTGTGTGTGTGTGTGTGTGCGGTCCCACACGTCTCACGAGTGAAACCTCCCTCACCCAATCAGGTTCTGGCGAGGGGGAAAGAGTAATTGAAGTGTTCAAACTAGCAATAGAAGTGATTAGAATAGATGAAAGGCCGGGTGTTAGAATTGGTCAAACTAGAGCTAGAATTGCATGGTCAAAAGCATCGCCCTGCAGAAAACCCAAATGGTCTGTCGGATATTACATAAAAAGCTAAACGTTTTGTTTCATCACTTTCAATTTAAATTGTTTATCCGGTATCCTGTGTGTGAGTTCTCTCTCCCGATTGGATAAAATTGGTATCCTTGGTATAATTGTCATGTCTGTTTACTAAAGATCTGGAGAGACAAGGGAGGAGCCCCCATATGAACAAACACTTACTGGGTGTTTGATTGCATAATCATTGCTATATAGAGTCTATAGGAACGATTACTATAAGAATACACAGCTATTTAACACTTATTTTAACACACAGACATCCCTTACACCCCCTTTTTAAGATAGCCGTGTGTATCCATCTACTATCTATAGCAGACATTGAGAGGAGTCTCTTATCACTTCATCTAAATATAGCCATGGGGGGGTCACGCACTCTACGTCTCTGTCCAGATGAGCAGAGCAGCTAAAGGCTTTTAGTTTACGGTTTTTAGGGAGAATAGATAAGAATATGACAGACTGCTGCTTCAGGTAATTATTATTATGCAACAGAGGGTACACGACCTGCTCGCTGGCTCCCTTGCTCTTCCTGGCATAGCCAGAGATATCAGGCTACATTTCGTTGCCGTCGGATTGAAGCCTCTTATCTCTGTATTTTTTTATAATTTTGTTTTCCCGTAACTGAACGCTGCTTTATACTGCAGCGTCACACGAAAGGTATCCGAAAATAGCCTTGTGACACGCGACGTGAAGCGACGCGTTTTGAGCTCGATCGATTGATCTGCTATTTTTTTATATTATTGAATCCTGAAGAGTCACCATTTTTTGGACATGAGTTTCCCACCCCGACAGTCAGAGAGGACTGTCGGGTCTCTCCTGTCTGCTGCCTGGACAACAGTGAAAGCAAACAGGCCAGGCCGTCAGGCCAGGCTTGGCCAGGCTTGGCAGACTATCAGTTTGTCTCCCATTCCCCTTTTGGCTTCATAGTACTCCCACATGACAACATGACATGACGGTGCAGCAGCAGAGTGACTTACTGACTTCATATACTGTTGCTTGTTGGGCTACTGTGATTTAGGGCCAAGTGCTTGACATTTCTTTAACCTACTTATCGGGTAAGTTCGGATGCCGGAGCCAGTCACTTACTTAAGCACATACACATGGGCAACTGGTGGCCCGGAGGACACATGCGGCCCCCACCTTCACTTAATGTGGCCCTCAGGTTAATATCAGAATACTGATATTAATGATGGATATATTATTGATTTCAGCCGTTACAATTTAATACAATGACCAGATTAAATTACTTCAGTCTGAATTAGTAGCTTAATGAGTAGTATTAGCCAACCATTTTGGACTGAGGCCGATTCTAAAAACGCTTCTAAATCCTGACCTAAGTTTTCTGGAAAAACTGCAAATATGTATATCAGCATCAAAAATGTTACATTTTTGAATACTGTACATACTGTACAGAACCCCAAGAGGGGTTCCCGTCCAGGATGGTTAGAACACCAAGAGGGGTTACATTTTATTGTCTTTTTTTATTTTTATGCCCAATGTATTTGTATTTAGTTTATAAAGTTAACATAACTACAATTTAAAGGCATTTGAGATTTAAAAAAAAATACTTTTCAGGATTCCAATTGAAAAATAGCAAAGGATTATTCTGGATTTAAATTAAACAAATAATAGCAAAAATAGCTGATCTACAAGCTCATGTCTGCTTGGCAAATGTCAAGGACCACCATAATAAAACGCGGGTCCATTTGTATACATTCTCAGACTTGCAGAAGGTCCATTTGGAAGCCTCTCAACTAACTGGACCTCATTTGGAGAACCAGAACCTAACTACAATAATATGTAGACCTGCCCTATGCAATACTCTTATAATGAAGACAAAAAATATCATATAGATCATATAGAGACAGTGTATATAAAGTAGTAAACATCTCATGCATTTGAAAACATTCTGCATAATAAGTACTTTCTACTTGTGGTACAGTTGGCAACTTGCTGGTATGATTTATGAGGGCCCATTCATACTCCTATTTTACTGCTGTAGTGGCGAAATTATTTTGTCAGAAATTTTCAGCAGCACCGAAGAGCCGACTTTAGGACGGTAACACCCCCCCCCCCCCCCCCCCCCCCCCCCCCGAACCTCAAATGACGTCACATTGTAGGCTCTGCAATAGGAGTATGGATCGCGCCTAAGTCCTCAAGGCTAAACACTTGTGGCGTCCTCACTTTTCTGTCCTCACTTTTTATCCTCAATACATACATTTCTCAGTCAATCAAATCATCACTATGGGGTGCTCTGTGCTCAGCCAATCAAATGGGCTACACACAAACACACAACGCAGGGCCTAGGAGGGGCCAGCACCTCTCCAAACCACTGCTCTCTCGTCCCCTGGTATCAGGGCCTAGTAGGGGCTAGCACCTCTCCAAACCACTGCTCTCTCGTCCCCTGGTATCAGGGCCTAGTAGGGGCTAGCACCTCTCCAAACCACTGCTCTCTCCTCCCCTGGTATCAGGGCCTAGTAGGGGCTAGCACCTCTCCAAACCACTGCTCTCTCCTCCCCTGGTATCAGGGCCTATAGGAGGGGCTAGCACCTCTCCAAACCACTGCTCTCTCCTCCCCTGGTATCAGGGCCTAGGAGGGGCTAGCACCTCTCCAAACCACTGCTCTCTCCTCCCCTGGTATCACGGCCTAGGAGGGGCTAGCACCTCTCCAGAACACTGCTCTCTCCTCCCTGGTATCAGGGCCTAGCACCTCTCAAACCACAGCTCTCTCTTCCCCTGGTATCAGGGCCTAGGAGGGGCTAGCACCTCTCCAAACCACTGCTCTCTCCTCCCCTGGTATCAGGGCCTAGCACCTCTCAAACCACTGCTCTCTCCTCCCCTGGTATCAGGGCCAGGCACCTCTCCAAACCACTGCTCTCTCCTCCCCTGGTATCAGGGCCTAGGAGGGGCTAGCACCTCTCCAAACCACTCTCTCTCCTCCCCTGGTATCAGGGCCTAGGAGGGGCTAGCACCTCTCCAAACCACTGCTCTCTCCTCCCCTGGTATCAGGGCCTAGGAGGGGCTAGCACCTCTCCAAACCACTGCTCTCTCCTCCCCTGGTATCAGGGCCTAGCACCTCTCCAAACCACTGCTCTCTCCTCCCCTGGTATCAGGGCCTAGGAGGGGCTAGCACCTCTCCAAACCACTGCTCTCTCCTCCCCTGGTATCAGGGCCTAGCACCTCTCCAAACCACTGCTCTCTCCTCCCCTGGTATCAGGGCCTAGGAGGGGCTAGCACCTCTCCAAACCACTGCTCTCTCCTCCCCTGGTATCAGGGCCTAGCACCTCTCCAAACCACTGCTCTCTCCTCCCCTGGTATCAGGGCCTAGGAGGGGCTAGCACCTCTCCAAACCACTGCTCTCTCCTCCCCTGGTATCAGGGCCTAGCACCTCTCCAAACCACTGCTCTCTCCTCCCCTGGTATCAGGGCCTAGGAGGGGCTAGCACCTCTCCAAACCACTGCTCTCTCCTCCCCTGGTATCAGGGCCTAGCACCTCTCCAAACCACTGCTCTCTCCTCCCCTGGTATCAGGGCCTAGCACCTCTCAAACCACTGCTCTCTCCTCCCCTGGTATCAGGGCCTAGGAGGGGCTAGCACCTCTCCAAACCACTGCTCTCTCCTCCCCTGGTATATCGGGTGACTTCCTGGCCTACTTCCAGGCAGTATTTATGTCCCTCTGGCTCGCTGGGCGATGAGATGTGAGCTCCGTGTCTGAACACACAGGAAGAGATCTTTATCAGCGCCAGCGAGGTGTGTAATGCAGCGTGGCGTTTTGTGTTTAGTGTGTGCACCGTTTCGGGCCCCCGTCGACGCCAATACCGGGCCCTGCATGAGCATGCCCACGACTCAGTGGGTTGAAACACCAATACCGGGCCCTGCGTGAGCATGGCCACGACTCAGTGGGTTGAAACACCAATACCGGGCCCTGCGTGAGCATGCCCACGACTCAGTGGGTTGAAACACCAATACCGGGCCCTGAATGAGAGCATGCCCACGACTCAGTGGGTTGAAACACCAATGCACATGAACAGGTGTGTATACTTACACGTCCTTGTTATCATGTAATACGTTTATCATCATACAATTCGTTACTTTTGCTATAATGTCTGAGGAACCACAAAGGAATTTTGCTCATACAGTAGAGATACGTGTAGGTTTTTTAGTTTCCTTAGAATCACGTTTGTCCCGTTTTAAATCCCAGATGTTACTCGTACAAGAAGATGCAAGTTCTAGGCATGTATAACGACATGTCGTAAATCGAATGTCGTAAATCGATTGGAATCGATTCAAACTAGTGACAAATGTAAATCAGGGTTAAATCGCAATTTGAATCGTGATGCAAACAGCGGAGGGTGCGTAAAAAGAGAATTGATTTAAAAACAAAAACAAAAAGGTTTTCAGTCATTTGCTACTGTATTGAAAAGAGAAGAGAAGAACATTTAATGGGGAATGCCACCCATTTTTGAACTACCGTTGTGGAGTTGTTGTGGGGAAATAATAAAAAAGTCCCCCACTTCTGTTTAGTGTGTAGCCTAGAACTGGACGTATAGAACGTCATGTGATCAGTGACAATGGCCAAAAATAGCAGTTATACAAGTGCATTGTGAGCTTATAATATAGATCGTCTATTTTTGGCAGAGAGAAAAACAGCACACCGAGAACAGAAGGCCACTCGCCATGTCCAGTTTAGACTGGATTACGGTTTACATGCAGGTTAAAGTCTATACCTACGTTCGTACAATACAGGCATACATACAGAGTAGACAAACCCAAATAATCAAATATCAGCCTGAGCTTTAGATCACATAACAGAGCTGTGCTCTGGTCCAGGCCTCACAGAGAGAGAGAGAGAGAGAGAGAGATGATGAGTGGTCAGAAAGAAACAGACTCACATTCTGCCTCTCAAAGGGACGGTGAAAAGTCTGTTATCGGCTGTTCATTGTGTGGTGCTTTTTTTTTTTAGGTCTGTGGTGCCGGTGTTGACAGAGGCACCGTCATGGTGGCCAGTGGTGGGGGATTCCACACAGGCCGAGTCCACACAGAACACAGAACACAACAACGGACGGACCACACATGAGAAACCTCACACAACTCACTCAACTTCTTGGGTTTCTCCCTCGGAAACGAATGAAACTAATGCACTCGGAAAAAGAGAAGCGAAAGGAGGCAGACAACATGATTCCCCCCCCCCCCCCCCCCCCCCGAGTCCCCATCTGCCACACACATGTAATTTTAAATACGTGTATTATACATTTCATTATCAATAAAGTGGTCAAAGTAAAAGGAGTGTAATTCAAAGTAATGAATCCTCCGTGCGGTTTGGCCCTGCATGACGCCACCGCCATCCATTTGTCTTCATTATGATCTATAGAGGCTGGAGGAAGCGGATCTGTTAAGGCCCGCGGCTGCGTGCCGCGCGGCAACACTAATGCGTCTGTCTGTCTGTCTGTCTGTCTGTCTGTCTGTCTGTCTGTCTGTCATCTACTCCGCCGCTAGGCGAAGCGAGCGATATTAGCCGGCAACGATACAGCCTTAAACCATTTAGGCCTGAGAACAGATTCTACAAAATGTCTTCTAAATCAGTTTTCTGTTTTTACAGCAGTCGTTCTTAACCCATTCTGACCTGAGATCAGATTCATACGAGGTTTCCACTGGACACACACTGGTCTGATGAACCCATTCTGACCTGAGATCAGATTAAAAAAATGTCAGTCGTTCTTCGATTTTTCAAAAATAGCAGACCTACAAGCTCGTAGCGCGCCACTCGGTGGCGCGATATGAGCTTGTAGATCTGCTATTTTTCAATAGCTAAAGCATAACATGATGCTGAACACCAAAATGGGTGCCCGGTCAGAATGGGTTAAACTACTTCATGTCAAGGACCCTCAGATTTGTGTATTTGGCTGCGGACCCCCCCATATGAAAATAGGTTGTTCCAGAGACCCCCCCCAGAAGCTAATATTTGAGTTAAAAACGTTCACTGTGAAAGTTTTATGCCACATTTTCAAGATTTTTCAAAAATGGCAGATCTACAGGTTCTTCTTCTGGGGGTCCCTGGAACAAAACATTGTGAGATGGGATGGAAGTCGGCGGCCACAATCATGAAAAGCTTTGGGAACCACTGACTGAAAGTTGAAACATACGTTTTACAGAAAACGGTACTTAGGATTTAGATGACCTTTTTAGAATCGACCTCAGGTCTTAATGGGTTAATGGCTGCTTCAGTAAAACTTCTTTTGTCAAGGCGTCAGGTACAGAAAAGGGGCAGACAATAATGGCAGAGCTTATACAAGAGGTGTTACGATGAGGACCTCACGGTATGTGTATTGTTTGTTTTGTGTGTAAGCATTTTGCTTTATTGAAGTACAGTTAGTTTACCTGACAGAAAATGGCCCAGTCAGGCCTTGCTGCCACTGAGCTTTTTTGCTCGGTCAAAAATATTCAATTTAATCTGGTCTGTAAGCAAAATGATCAAAAGAGTATGATCTATGATGAAAGTCTTATTTTTTCCTAGCACTTCAGAGAAGGCAACAAAATAAAACTGCAAGCACCACAGAAAACCAAACCGGAGCAAGCATGACAAACTCCACCACGCTAACAATCTCGGACAGCCAAGCGGATTTTCCGGAGCCAATTACGGCAGAAAATCTTTTAATCCATTTTGGGCAGGAACCCGTTTTGGTGTTATAGCATTATGTTATGCTTTAGCTATTGAAAAATAGCAGATCTACAAGCTCATAGCGCGCCACCGAGTGGCGCGCTACGAGCTTGCAGGTCTGCTATTTTTGAAAAATCGAAGAACGACTGACATAGAAACATAGCTTTTTCAGAAAACTGTCAGGATGTAAAAGACATTTTTAGAATCTGATCTCAGGTCAGAATGGGATAAGAAACAACCCCCACCCCCCCTCCCCCCCTTCAGCTTAGTGCTGCATAACGAAGAGAGCCAGGCAGCAGCACAGAGACACGGCTACAGGAATCACAAGCCTAGCAGCGTGTCACAGGCGGTTAACTGTTCAGCAATCTGATCAAAGTCTCAGGTGTTATTCCCTTTGGTTTCCCCTCCTCGTTCCATTCCCACAAGTCTTTACCTCCCCAAACATCAGACCTCCTCTTCCTCCTCCTCCTCCAACCAGCGACCCACCAGCCATCAGCCCCCCCAGGCATGGGACCACCATGACCGCTCCCAAGGCAGGCAGGCAGGCAGGCATAGGCCTGGCATGTGTTCTAAACCACCAAACACACCTCAATTATCCCCCCAAACCCTCGTGAACAGCACTATTATTTCCCTAAAATCACCACTTCAAAAACAGTCATCAGATGGGGAGGGTGAGGAGGGAGGGATTAGATTATCCTTAACCCATTCTGGGCGGGAACCCCTTTTGGTGTTTTAAACATTATGTTATAATTTAGCTATTGAAAAATAGCGGATCTACAAGCTCATAGCGCGCCACCGAGTGGCGCGCTACGAGCTTGTAGGTCTGCTATTTATGAAAAATCGAAGAACGACTGACATAGAAACAGCTTTTTCAGACAACTGTCAGGATGTAGAAGACACTTTCAGAATCTGATCTCAGGTCAAAATGGATTAATTACCTTGCGGGCCGACTACGGGCCACATCACAGGTGCGTAGGAGGGGGATACGCGGCGGGAGACAAGCGTTCATTTAGCTTCCCACTCGCTTGGCGTGACGGCCATTAACTTTCACGCCACCACCGCCGCCGCCACCGTCCCCGCCCTGGCCCTCCGACTGCAGCACGGAGGATACAAACAGGTGCAGGAGGAGAAACCAACGGGGTGCATTATGTTGTTGTTCACACCGACCGGGGGGTTGAGAACAGAACAGAACAGTGCTTGTGGTTTGGAGTGAGAGTGAGAAGAAAGGGGGGAGGAAACACAACCCTTGTTGTTTTGTTGGTGTTATGTTTTCAAAAGGGCAAGCGACCGCACCGCACCGGTGGTCACAATGATGAATGACTACAGCTGAGAGCCAGGTAGGCAAGTTTATACCAAAAGGCCACACGCAAGCATGTACGACACGCGCACACACCCGCACGCACGCACACAGATGCGCTAGAAAAAGCCAGGGCTCGCATAGAAGCAAGTCATGGAGTAGACTGATCCAGCTTGCCCGGTTTGTGGTGATCCTATCATGTATTCAGTTCATCAACGGTAGGGTTTTAAGACAAGTGGTTAATACAATAATTAACACAACTGGTGGTTGTGGTTGGTCTACCAGTGCCCAAAAGGTAGATCGCAATCTACCGGTCAGGGCTCAAGATTAACGGCGTCCCGACGTCCCGGGGACTGTAAAATATCTATTTGGGACGTAAATGTATCTCATCCGGGACGGTTTCGGGACGAGAGGAGTTTTTACACTGAAAATGCGCATTTCGTGTGCAGCCATGAGCAGCATGAGAATTTGCCGTGCCGTCAACCACCAAACCAATGCTCTGTCCTCCCGTTGACAACAACAACAACGCACACACTACATTCACCCAACGGAATCATAGGAATTATATTGCTTTTGCCCCGTGGATGAGACATTTAGATTGAAAAACTATCGGTTGGAAGCGTGGAAAAGACCATGGTTGTGTGCCAAAGAAAGGTCCCATGGGGCTACACTACACCAACGTTTAACGTTAGCTTCCATGCTAGGCTTGCTAGCTGGCATCGACATTAAATAATATGTTGGTATAATCATCTGAAGCAACAGATGTTTTATAATGCTCAGATTGTTCTGGAATTGCTGCCCCAACACTGTGGAATGCACACCCCAAAACCAAAACGCTCTCATTCCACAGTTTTTATTGATTGTATTTATTATTATTATTTATTGATCCTTCGTCTTAGTATTCCCCCTAATAAAGTTGTTTTTATTTGTTTTCTCATGCCAACCATGTAATAGACATTTGAGTATTCATATACCTGCATTGCTGCACGTTATCTGTTGGTCTTGATCAAGTAGCCTACACTAAAATAACAAAATCCATTTGAAAATAAAAATCACTGTTCTCAGGTCGAATATTGATATGCGATTAAAATGTGATTAATTTAGATTAATTAATTACAAAGCCTCTGATTAATTCGATTAACATTTTTAACCAAGTCCTATTTTTCATCTGGGAGCATTTTGACTAAATCAGTCTATCTACAGAAGAAACATGAAGCCAAACAATTAATGTACTGCATGTATTCAATACATGCAGTACATTATTTGTTTGGCTTAATTGTATTTCTATTACAATAGGAATACTGTAACTGCCGGGGACACTTGTTGGTTTTAACTTCAATTATTTTGTTTGAAGTTGATTTGTTTTATTTACTTTGCTTTGGTATATACTTATTTTTGACACTTGTATGTTTGGTTTACCTTTATTTTATTAATTTCACAATTTGAGTGGTGCTTTTTGTAAAAAAAATCCCGGGACGGTATACATTTACTTCGGGACGGTTCAAATTGTATTTTGGGACGGTTCCGGGACGGTGGTGAAAAAAGTTAGTCTTGAGCCCTGCTACCGGTAGATCACAAAATCCAAGTGCATTAGTCTTATATGTAATGTCGGCTCCGCTATTCCAAAGCTCCTTCAGGTACATAATATTTAAACTATTTTCAGCAATGGTATAAAATAAAATAAATTCGGTGTGTAGATCTTGTTGAGCTGTTCATTTTGAAAGTAGCTCTCAAATCAAAAAAAAGTGTGGGCACCCCTGGCTCTATACCTCGTAGAACTGGCTGACAAAAGGTTCACATGAATACGAAGGTCAAAAAGTGCAAAAACCGTATGCGAAATATCCTCTCTCTGCCCAAACGGGCTTTCCGACATGGCTCTATACAGCAGTGGTTCTCAACCTCCTCTCTGGATCAGTACAGGGCCCACTTGAACATCTCAAACGTTTTGGCGGGCCGGCCGGGCAACTTAACAGCCGGCTGTCTGACTGTCGCACGCAGGCAAGCTTGCAGATGTGCTCCCCCCCCCCCCCCCCCCAGGTGCATAAAGTACAGAATATAAAGCAGGCTTCAGTGTGACTGTCAGACAGAGACGGACCAGACAGAAACTCACACACAGACAAGAGTCTGATAAGGCCAGGCGAGTCAACATGAAGCACCACGAAAACAAACGTTTATGTCGCCTCTCTCTCTCTGTGTGTGTGTGTGTGTGTGTGTGTGTGTGTGTGTGTGTGTACAGGGCACGGAGCTGGGAGTATCCCATGCCTATAATTACACCCTGGTGGGAGGGAGGGGAGCTGATAACGCAGGTCAGACAGCGGAACAGGACAGCAGAGCAGAGGAGCGGAGAGGACAGGACAGGACAGGGACACACACACACACACATACACACACATACACACACACACACACACCAGCAACGCACAAACGGGAAACGCATCGCCCACCAGTGTTGATTTTGTCGATTACAATTACAACCATGATGAAAAATGTTCGTCGGCTACCTTTTTTCTCTCTGACGAAAACTACATTTAAACTAAGCTATCGTGACTAGATAGATACATTGACCATGTATACATGACATGTATACATTCTTGACGACATTAGAGCGACAACATCAACTATAGATCATTAAGGTCAACTAAAATCACATGATATTTAATAGAATTCTATTCAAAAGACTGACTGAAACTAAATCAAGATTTGCTGTAAAAATCAACACGGCAGGAGAGTGTGGAGACCCACACTGAACACACAAAAAGGAAACGTCTCTCTCTCTCTCTCTCTCCCTCCTCTCTGACGCTGCTTCTTTCATTTCCTCTTTGATTCTTATCCCGTGTCCGTTCGTTCAAACACATATTCGCGCACACACAATCACATAATCCATCTATACACAATAAACACAATACAGCCCCGTACTACAATCTATAATCTATGACCTCCACAAACACACACACAACGAGCGGATAGAAAGAGAAAACACCAGTGGTATATGCGCTGAAAGGCTAGTGGGACGTGGCAGACAATAGTCGTCACTGTTGCCAGGGGGACTGTACATGATGTATGAAAAATGACACAAGACAATGTGGAGAACACGTTCATCCTTGGCCATCGTTGAACCGACATCTGCAACCACCACACGCGTGTCACACAGGCCTATATACACTATGTATCTTTGGATACAGAATCTTGAGATCCACATAGAAAGCACATGGTTCCAATGTGGATCTCACACACATCATCTTCATGTAAATGGTAAATGGTGCTTTCATATATAGCACCTGTATCCAAGGCGCTTTACATACCGTCTTGCTCAAGGACACTTTGACACTAACTCAGGGGGAGCCCGGGATCGAACTGGGAACCTTCTGGTTCCCAACCGGCAACTCTACCCCTGAGCCACCGCCGTCCCCCCATGTGACCAGCAGCTTGTGTGGCATCTATTGTCTATGACGTATTATTAAGTTATGACTCCAAATCTGCATTGGGCAAGGTTTCAGTACAATGATACAATCACAGCAACCCAGATAGACTTACTGATGTGGGGTATGCATGATTGGGGTGCCTCTGTTGTGGCCTAGTGGCAGCGTGCTTACAAAGTTTACGCTGATCGCTCCAAGTTTAATCGCAATAATATGAAATAATCTAATCACAATTATTCATCGTCATAATCGTCATAATTGTAAAACTTTGTAAACCAAAAAGCCACTTGTTCCAATGCAAACAAAGTTGTCCTTTAAGCGTTAGTGGTCTATGGTTAATAATACACTCATACACACACACATATATCCATCTTTAGTGTTCTCCAAGGGGGCACAGGTTCAGGTTGGAGTGAATTCATGTGAACCAGAGACAGCTATAAGTTGAGCTTCTCTCGGCTGGGAGGAGGAGGAGGAGGGAGGGGTGGCGTACCTCTATAGAAGTTTGCTGCTGTTGCATGAATAATACATGAGGAACACGTAGTGAGATATGGTAGATTTATAGTATATGCTTTGCTTGGAGGAGATGTGCTCTCGTACTTCTGTTGTCTGTTGCGTTTCAAGGTTGAACACGGCAGCAGCTAGTCACGTACAACCTGTTCTACACCACCGTTTCAAAGCAGCAACCATCGCAGGCAGCACACTGCTGTTTTAAGCATAATGTTATACTTTAGCTGTTGAAAAATAGCAGATCTACAAGCTCATAGCGCGGCACAGATCTGCTATTTTTCTAAAATCATGAAAATGTGACACAAATCATTGAATATGTATTATTTTCAGAGCGAGCGCTTTTAACTCAAATCTTTGCGCCTAGGGGGACGTCCCTGGAATAAACATATTTTCACGGTCATGGTCGAGAATCGCTGCTCTAAAATACTGATTGGTCCACTCCAAATAAATTTGTATTCACACAGGTTTACAAGGATTGTGGCTTATTTATTTTTTTACAATCCTAGTAAACTTTTTGTGTCAGTATCATAATAGCTAGTCCATTCATTTGCATGACTATCACTGTTTCGTGACAGTCAGCTCATCGATTATTAGGACTATGATCACTGCTATTATGATGCTAATTAGGACTAATTCATTACGACTAATGTTCCCCAACACCGACAAGTGACAACATTCCTCCCTGGCTCAATGATTGTGCCCTTTTTAAGACCGTTGAGTGACAATTTAAGACTGACTCCCTAAGTCTGTTGTAAGGCCTTGTTTGGTAAATCAGTGTAATAGCTTTTTAATTAAATTTAACACGAGCGAGGACACACTGACAGTGGAATGGGGAAGAGAAGATTCACAAGATTTCACAATAAAAAACACAATATAATAAAATAATTGCGTAACTAGGCCAGATGAGCACTTGAAATAATATATTTGGAACCGTTTTGAAACACAAATGCTCCCTAGTCCCTGGTACAAAATATTTTCAGGAAAATGTTTGAGAACCACGTGGTTTAAATAATATATTTTTGTTTTAAATGAATCAAGCCTAGTAAAAAATAAGCAAAAACACTTCAGAAACAAGGCCAAAAGGAAAAAAAACGCAACCCAACCCGCATCTTCTATACCGATTGCAACTTTACAGAAAAAGAAGCCCAAAGTCGCTCATAATGAGCAGACACATGGCAACACTGCAGAAGACTGAGGTTATGGACGGGTTAGGGTTAGTCAGGCATACAGTACATACGTACTGTATGTACACACAGTATGTACATACGTACATACGTCCACCCGTGGCTTTGTGCAGTGCCACTCAAAGTGACTAATGGGTTGGGCTTGCTGGATGCACGGGCCAACCCCTATAGTATATATGTATGCATGTCAGAAGCCGTAGAGCAGGGCTGATTTCACCCCACATTACATGCACATGAGGGAGGAAAGCCACAGCAATGCAGTTCTTTTCACAGGTCACAGCGGGGCTGAGGGAGGCAGTGGCGGGAAACTCCTCCGGATCGCGGACGGTATAACCCATTGTCTCTGTGAGTCTCTGGACCAGCGTTAACCTGCCGGTTGAGCTGACCCACTCCTCCCCTCCTTATCCTCCAGTGAATGGAGACTATAGGTCATTTACAGGGACTGTTGAAGCCCTAACCATTCGGCTCAAAAGCCTGACATTAGCATTTATAGGGGGGTGACGGTCACTTCCCTATTCAAGCCCATTACAGCAGCCCCCAGTTCTCATAAAGCAGAAGCCTCTCTCAATTATTTATGTATTGCAGTCAGTCAGTGGTTTCCAAACTTTATAGCTGGAGAGCCAAAGGGGAGATGTGACGTCTCCCCGGGACCCAACCCACAGAGCCTTTTTCAGGCTATTAGACGTCTAAATGGTCGTCTAAAAATGGGTTATAAATAATAAATGGTCTAAAAAAACGACGTCTACGCTAAGTTAAAAAATAAAACTTTCATTTTTAGATCAGCTATGATTCTGAACCCATCTTTAGACGGACGTCTTAGCCGACTATTGCTCAGTGGGAAAGTAGTGAAAGTAACAGATCTACTACAAGCTCACAGCAACCATTGAAATGAATAGTGGGGGCGGGGCTGTCCACCCTCTAGTTTATATAAAACTCTATGGGTACCGTAGGAGAGATAACAAGCAAACGATCAAAATAACAATAGTATTCTACATTCTCTAATTGTGTAGACTTCTTGTAAATTAACTAGTAATGCAGACCTTTAACAATAGTTTTAACGCTTGAGCGTAAAATGACCTTAATGCGGAAATTAATTAATTATCCGATATCTTTCTGTAGCTCCAGACTACATCAAATGCTGGATATGTGATAACTTTCTCGAGCGAAATGAGGATAAGACAGACGTTCTCTGCGGACCACTGGTGGTGGTCCCCGGACCACCGGTTGAGAACCACCAGTGTACAACATGGACCTGCATGCCTCCCATGTTGTTAAGATAAGATTAGAAGAGATAGGACTTCACAGAGACGAGGTAGACGTGAGATACAGAGTGGGATGTTAATATTTATGACACCAGGGAACAGCATCGCTGAACATACAAGCTGGTAAACTCATTTAATTAGGCCGAATGCGACAGCGCAACAGTGGAAGAAAATAGCTACAATCTCACGGCTTGTAGATCTACCATTTCTAACATTATCATGTAGGTTGAAATTGGTTTACCAAGACTGTATATAGGCCTAGTACTGTGTATATATATAAGAAGAGACGAGGAGAGAAAATAAGTTGATATACTAATACAGCCTATACAGGGAGAGGGGTTCACCTAACATGCACCATATATATTGTGACGCAGTTCCAACTGGGCTATGAACGGATGCACAGCATGCAGCCTAAACACAGAGGAGCAGCGCTGACACACAACAGCAAGACCTGTGAACTGCTGTGATAAAAGACATTTAGTCCAATGGTCAATGGAATACAACCACCCTAAGGCCATCCAACCCTTGATGCCGAGTGCCAAGCAGGGTGCCTCTCTCATCGGGCCCGAGCAGAGGTTGAGAACTCTACCCTGGCTGGGCCCGAGTGCCGATATAAACACTATCTGTACCGAGTAGACCTCTGACATATACAGTCAGCACTGTCTGCACACGTAAACAGAGCTGCTAACCTCTAAACACATTTGAAATCTGAGCCTTTTTGTATACTATTTTAATCAAACAGAGTTGGGGAAAATGCTGCTAACCGTCCCAAAAGTGACTGCAAAATACTGAAACATGCATCTGTAATTGGTTTCAAAAAGCTTGATATGCGATTATGCGTACACTTGCCAATGCCAACATGAGTCACAATGTGACAGCTCTATTCAACACAATGCTGTATCCCCTCCAACTGTATACATATTACTTTCCACATTTTTACGTTTCTTCCTTAAATTGTCCTTTATCATGTTCTTTTGACACTTTGTTTTGGCAATACACACGAATTTCCCCATGCCAACAAACACAGCTCATTTGAATTGAATGGACACCACTAACAGCAGACAGTGGTGGGGCTACTGTAGGCTACTGTTGCTGTGTTGAAGAGGAAACGGGAGGGGGGTAGCCTAACTATTCATCATTGTGTGCAGCAGCGTGGCCCCCAGGGGCCCCTTTAATCTGTACCATGTTTATTGAAAAACAAAACACGTGCGTCAAAGTGGCCTAATTAAAAAGGGGGGTGGGTCCGTTTTAGTTTGAACTTGAAGAAGAGAGAGAGTTGTGGTGGTTGGAGAACAGAAAGCTTTCAGCTGGGTCAATATCAAATTGCGGGACTTTTTGAGTTTAAAAATTTCTGGAAAAAAAGTTATTATTTTCTAATATATTATTATTTTATCTTACAGAGTATTCCTTAGAGATTATGTTTTCAGTAATTGCCAAGCTCAGGCATGTTCTGATTTTAGATATTTAATCAAAAAACAGAGATGGTAACTCATTTTTGGTCAACTATGTTACGGACAAAAACTGTAATTGTCTGTATATGGATAAATGTCAGATTTTTAAACAAATCATTGTTCTTGGAAGAATATGCGTCCGCTTACCTTCATTTTCAATTATAATCTCCAATTATTAACGGAAATGTGTTTTTTTTTGCATTAAACCTCCTAATTTCACAGAATGCTGTTACCGGTCCAGATGTTTTCTCCTAAAACTCCTGAAATTCATGATAATTTTATTGAAAAAATTATACTGAGCTACATATTTCACTGCTACTAAGTTGCTAAGTCATTTACTTGGAGTTTATGGAACAACTATATATATGTTTTCTTTAAAAACCTAATGGTAACTTAGTTGACAGCATGGTAACATAGTTGACTAAAGTAACAGAGTTGACTGGACATGAAAAAGTATAATGATTTATTTATCAAATAACCTAATCATGAATAAAATGAATTCATGATTATTATTGTATGTTAGCAAACTGCATATTCCACCTCTTAGTGTATTGAATTAAGACCATTTGATATATTGACAAACAAATACAGATAGTTAACATGGAACACTTGCCAGTTTATTAACACAGATTTTACAGACATTGTAAAATGTGCTCCTAACCTGCAAAAAGAAAACGCTGTGTGAAGTGAGTGGTGCAACTCCGTGGGGGGGTCCCCGGGGGGGTCCCCGGAAGTTTTCGTGCTCAGACGGACACAGACAGCTAGCCAGCCAGGGACGGACACAGCCAGAGACACACATAGCTGTCTATAGGAGTGGTTGCACCACTAAAAAAACACTCTTAGCTTACCACTATAGATGACTTTCATTCTATGCTTTCACATCGAGGGACAGTGACTGCAGACTACACACTTGTAGACAGATGATTCCTCATGGAGGGCGTCCCCTTGGGATTGGCCCTAGCCAGGAAAGTCACCAGCCTGACAGGGTGGGGGCCCACCCACAGTGACAGGATGACCAGGGGTGTGTAGGACGGAGCCCTGAGGCTTGCCCACATCAACTCCTGAATTTCTTTCTTTCCCTAAGCTTTTCAAACCATTCATACAAGTTTGCCATGTTCTGGTAAGAATCGAGAACACTACGACCATGTGCTACATCAACAGGAAAGGGGGACTGAAGTCTCTACGCCTGCACATGTTTGGCACACAGGCTGTTGACGTGGTGCGACAAGCACCTCTTGTCACTCACGGCCTGTCACGTCCGGGACTCCTGAATACAGGGACTGGTGTGCATTCCGTTACCACAACTGGTCCTTTGCAGAGGTGGCGGCCCAGATATGGGACAGGTTCGGGGCACCCGAGGTGGACCTGTTAGCCTCAGAGAAAAACAAGAAGTGTTGACTCCTTTATCTCCCTGGCAGGATCACCAACCCTAGGCCTGGATGCCATGGAACAGGCACTGGCCCAAGGGTCTGCTCTACGCATTCACTATTGGACCTGATTCCTCCCGTTCTGGCCAGTGTGAGGACTCCAGCCTGGAGGCAAGAAATATTTCCCCTCCTTTACGACCAGCCTTGGTGGCTCCTCCTATGGAGGGACCTGCTCACGCAGGCAGGGCGCAAGATCTTCCACCCACATCCACAGGACCTGGGCCTCTGGGTCTGGCCTGTGAGGGGTCAAACCTGAACGCAGAGGGCCTGCCCCCGAATGTCGTCGCAATGATTCTAGGCGCCAGGGCCCTGGCGACTATAGACAACAGTACAGCATCGCTTGGAACATGTTTGAACGTTGGTGCTCGGCTAGACCTCATCGGGTGGTCCCGTTCCAGGCCTCGGTGTTGCACATTCTGACCTTCCTGCAGGAGATCCTGGATAGAGGCCTGGAAGGCCTCCGTTAAGGTCAACTTGGCAGCCATTTCGGCATACCACGTCGGCATAAAGCAAGATGGTGGTTCGACAGTTCAAGAGAGGCGTCAAGCGTGCCTGTGCGGTTTCCAGATCTTTGGTCCCGTCCTGGGATCTGACTCTGGTACTGGCCCTATCACATCATTCCTTTGAGCCGCTGGAGAAGGTGCAGGACCTGAAGTTCCTTCCGCTCTATTGGTTGCCCTGACAACTGCAAAGCGTGCTAGTGACATGCATGCACTCTTGGTCAGCCCGAGCTGCATGAGATTTAGTGGGAACTCAGGGTGTCTATTAGGCCGAACCTGGTTTTCATGCCTAATAATTTCCCCTCTGTGAGTGCTCCAGTCGACCTAGTGGCGTTCCATCCGCCTTTGTTCTCCTCGGTGGAGGACAGGAGACTGAATCTACCCGGTTAGGGCATTTAAACTGTATGCGGACAGAACTGCTCCCTTCAGGAAGGGTGATAAGTTATTTGTGGCATGGTCAAGGGAAAACCCATATCAAAGGTAAGACTTTCAAAATGGATTATGGAGCCATAGAGCGGAATATAGCCCCCAGAGGGTCTGAGGGCACACTCTACTATAGAGGCATGTCTGCATCCTGGGTATGCCTCCCTTTTTGCAGGGTCGGCATCTCGCCGGGGACAAATTACCAACGCTGCTTCTCTGCAGGTGATAATCGTGACATTTTCCCGAAAAACATGTTTGTCTTTTATTATATTTATTTATTTAATATTTAAAACAGTGTTTTTATTTACTGTACAGTTAGAATAGTAAATTAACTGCTGAAAACTATAAGAACATGACATGAGTGTCAACTATGTTACTCTTAGTCCACTAAGTTACCTATACAAGGGTAACATAGTTGACAGTAACATAGTTGACATATTTGCTGTTTTCTGGTCTAAAAATCAACATGGCTGCCTATCACCAAACACCACATGGCATTTTTACAGAAAGATTCTTCTAAATATTAGATCCACGTTTGAGAAAAGTTGAAATTAAAAGTTATTTATAACAATATTGTAGTAACACTGTTGACATGCGATAATTCCACACATGACTCACACACTACTTCATGTTAAATATTGAAGAAAGAGGAGAAAGAACATACATTGGAGCCATGCCAGTCTGTTCATCAGTAGTTAATGACATCATGTGTAGCAGGTCATGTGATTTAGAAATGACACACCCCCTTGAGAGGTGCTTTTGTAATGGGTAACTTAGTTGACAGTGACTTCTCGGACACGGATAAAATGTGTTATTTTCCATATAATAGTTGATATATTGCCAAAAACATTATATATGAAATGATTATCTTAGCCGTATAAAAATAAAATTATCAAAACATTTTTTGATTAAGCTCATTTTATTGCTGTTTAACTAATTAGAAGATGGTTGTTATTACATTCGGACAGTAACTTAGTTGACATTTTAGTGATATCCAGCCATTTTTGTATTAATTAATGATAACATTTGTATAAATAAGTATAGTATTTGTAAAGACAGGATCATAATGATCATAAATAGCATTAGTTTTTTTTATTTTACTAAAAGTACATACAAGTTACATCCCTCGGACTTCAAAACTCCCGCAATTTGATATTGACCCAGCTGATGATGATTCACCAAAACTTCTCTCATAATGTAATGCCTGCTAGTAAACTTTCAGATTGATGTACTGAGGCAGTAAACTAACCACAAACCAAACGTCAACAATATAGCCTCCATTGTAATAACATAAAACACGCAATCTGGCTTTGTTGCGGCCAAAACACGCCTTGATGTTGTCGGTTACTTACTTTATGTATCAACTTTATTTTCCCCAAAGTTACTTTACTGGCGAGTTTAAAAAAACTCTCCCCCGGCATGTGACAGGCTTGCATGCAGCACGAGACACCGAGGTAAACAAGCAGCAGATGTAACTTAAAGTGCATTAAAAAAAACAGCGTTATTACTTTAAAAAGCCTTATTATGTCTGACAACTCAACTTTCACGCCGAGGTTTTCCCACTCGAACAAGAGGCGACATTGTTGTTGTTGTTTTTTTAAACAATGGCGCAATAAGTAGGTAGCCTACATCAACTCCTCCAGTTCGTGAAGCTCGCCTCACACAGTAGTACAAAAAAGAAAGGTTGTTTTAAAAAAGTTAAAACACAAACTCACCTGTGAAACCAGAGGAATGAGCGTCTGCTCCACCGAGCGAGTCTTGATCTCCAGCCCGGAATCAAAGTTGGTGCCGCCGCACGGAGACGAAGCCATTCCCGCCGATTAATAATAACACTGCCTGAGCTCCAGAGTAGTACAGACCACCAGACCAGACCCCCCGAGCCTCCTTCCACATGCACTGAATGCAACCAGAGAGAGAGTTGTGTGGCGTCTTTCTTCTTCTAAATCTCCACCTCCACGCAGCACAGACCAGCCCCTTCTGCTGCACCTTGCTGCTCGCTGCTCAGCCCTCTCCTGAACCCGTTTGTTTTGTGTGTATGCTTCTTCTTCAGACTTCAGTTCAGTTCTTTCTGGTCTGGTGGGATGGAGGTGGTGGCGACTGGCGAGCTTTTTGGTCCTCCTTTTACTTCTACCCCGCCGGAGTCGAGTCAGTGCCTCTGATTTCTGGAACAAGCGCACACACACACACACACACACACACACAGTCACACACCCGGGTTTTTTAATCCCCCCTCCACTCTCCCTCTCTCTCGATCGCTCGCTGAGCCGGGGGCCGGGGCTCTCTCTACTCTCTAGTCTAGTGTGTGTGTGTGTGTGTGTGTGTGTGTGTGCGCGCGCGCGCGCCTAGTGCCTGAGTTCCGTGCGTCTGCCTGGCTGCTTGCTAAAATGTCCATGGAGTCTATTCAGCCATGGAGAGGACTGCAGCAGCGTGCGCACGCACGCACGCGTGCACGCACACAGTCTCACACACACACACACACGCCATTTAAAGATTGTCCACGGCAATTGACTTTAATGTGCTGCCTGTATAACATAACAATGGGGCAGATAAATGACATTATCTCCATGGTAATAATGTTATAGGGTACTTAATAATGTTACTTATAGGCCTCTTTGAGATGACTAGTGCAGTGTAGTGTGGCTCTCCCAAGTGCCTGGGCCCCCGCCACGGGCACAAATTAGTTAATGGGCCTACCACCAGCATCAGAATCTATTTAACCACTGACTGTAACTCTATTTGTACTTTGGGATATATTAAAAAATAGCCAATCTACAAGCTCACAACTATTACACTTAAAAATATATATATATGGAATTTAAAAAAATCTGAACTGAGTGGTACAACTCCCCCCCCCCCTCCTCTCCTCTCTCTCTCTGTCATTAGCAGGCAACAGTGCAGCACTAATACTATCTCACTCTCTCTGTTTCTGGCAAACAGCTCCCCTACTGGACTGGTACTCATTATACTGGTGCTCATACATACATACTGTACATAGGTGAACACATACATAGGTGAACATGAATATTGCTATTCCTTGGAGTGGTTGCACCACTCAAAAAGACACAAATGTTCTCTGCATGACTTATAGGCCTATACCCTGGCCTATAGGGTACTGCGCTGCAGCGCTGGCACAAAACATTTTCAGAAAATGGGGCAAATACAGAATAATTTATATCTTGACATGACAATGTTTAGGGACATCTTCTCTATAGATAAGAGTGGCATCCTATTCCTGTGCCAGGTGGTTCTGAGCTGTAACTGTAAGCCTGGCTTTGGAGCAAAGGAATGCTTTCACAGAACTCTGGCTTGATCTTTTGAGTCCTGCATGAAGAGAATCCCACATCATTGCCAGGTACGCAACTGCGCACATGTGCACGCACGCACGCACACACGTGTGCACACACACACACACACACACACACACACACACACACAAGCTCCAGGGTGGAATGTGCATCAATCCTCCATGATCTTAATACCCATAATGTCTGAAGCTCAGGCCCCACATTTTCATGAGAGAGAGGGGGAGAAGTTTAGCTCTTCTGTTTACCAACGCCGTTTTTTCTTTCTTTGCAGCCACAGAGTTTGCATGCACACAACGGACGTGGGTGGCAGACGGCAGTGGATAAAGGGGTGGAGTGGCCGGTACTGGAGCAGCCGGAGGGGAACCGGGCCGTGAGGTATATATCCCGGGCTGCCCATGCAGAGTTAGAACCCCTGTAATTGTAGCCTGGCTAATAATAAGCCAGAAGTCTGGCTGCCATCAGTGTATGAATGTTATGAATGGCACTACTAATGCCCAATGTTCACACGTTCTGAATGCCCCCTGCCGACAGATTCAGTAGCACAGCTCAGGTTCTGTTCTTGAGAGATTAAGTAGCCTGCCCTACAGCATGGCTGACACGTGAGTAGAGAGCAACATAATATATTATTACTATAGCAGCTGGATGGAAGCAAAAATGAGTGAGGGGCGCTCTGATCAATTATTGACCTTATACAAACCTTGAAACATACCTTAGTTACATCACCAAGAATGGTGGTCCCTGATTGGCCAAGGGTTTCCACAGACATATACCGACTTGCTCAGACACATATGACGTAAATTCTCCATTCATTGACAGAATCTACACTAGATCTGGCGCCCCTCAATAATACACGACTACAGCTTATAAAAACAGTATCATATATTTGGAACAGTGACGGCTTCTGTTGGATGCAGCGGCAGTTCACAGGGAAATGCTGATTGTTAAATGAGCTCAGAGAGAATGTACACACCTGCAGAAGTGGACCTAGAAGGGTCTATTTGTAGTATTGTACCCTCTTAAAATGAACATTGAGGATTTTACAGTGGGGCTGGCATGGCATGTCTCTCAGTCAGCAGTAGCTTTGTCAGTGTGTGTGTGTGTGTGTGTGTGTGTGTGTGTGTGTGTGTGTGTGTGCTCGGTCGTGCATGTATGCTCACGGTTCAAGGATTTTTATTGTAGTAAAGTATAGTAAAATCTTTTGTAACTTCTGGTTCCAGATGTGTGTGTGTGTGCGCGACTGCGCGTGCGTGCGTGTTTTGTAATAACTCTGCAGTGCATTGCCCGCCACTCACAACCTTAGTCTGTTTATTTAAAACCCCAGAGCTATGCTTTAGTTCGACCCTCCCTGTTTATATAGCACGCACACACACACACACACACACACACACACACACACACACACACACACACACACACACACACACACACACACACACACACACACACACACACACACACACACACACACACAGTGGACTGCATCATTGTGAAGGCATGCAGCCAGTGTGTTCAGAAGTGGTGTAGTGTGCTGATGAATGAGTGGCTCTCCCCCACCATCAGATAGCAGCTCTTTTTCTCCTCCTCACAGCTTATGCTTATGAATCTGCTTTAAGGCTCTAACGGTGCCTGTGGTTTCCTAATTCCTAGCTGGAGAAGTGTGTGTGTGTGTGTGTGTGTGTGTGTGTGTGTGTGTGTGTGTGTGTGTGTGTTGTGTTTGCAAATTATTGTCTTACTTTGTCACACTGACTACAGTGTCACACAGTAGTAAGAAAATAGTTTACGACCCATGTTTCCCATGTTGTATTGAAGTTATTTTAAAGTGAGGTGTGTCTGTGGGGTTTGTAAATCTTGAAAAAGTATAATGAAAAGTAAAGAGCTTGTTGTGAGTAAATAATAATTGATTCCACAGAGCATGCGTCTCATATAATTTCGCACATGAGTCAGTCTCTCTGATACAGTATACGGTCATCATATCTGGATATCAAATATGCTTACGCAGATGAGTGTTTCGCCACTGAGAGAGTCAAGCATAATCATAGCAATATATGGCTGACTGGCTGCAAAACTACAGTCCTCATTGGGAAGGACAGTACAGTAGCTGTTGTGTGTGTCCCCAGCAATGACACTTTGTTTTGCTTCATGTGTCCCCAGCAATGACACTTTGTTTTGCTTCATGTGTCCCCAGCAATGACACTTTGTTTTGCTTCATGTGTCCCCAGCAATGACACTTTGTTTTGCTTCATGTGTCCCCAGCAATGACACTTTGTTTTGCTTCATGTGTCCCCAGCAATGACACTTTGTTTTGCTTCATGTGTCCCCAGCAATGACACTTTGTTTTGCTTCATGTGTCCCCAGCAATGACACTTTGTTTTGCTTCATGTCACTTCATTTGTTTTGGTATATTCAATATTTGCTCCTCCTCCGCCTCTAATCTCTTTTAGACAGATTGTGTTTTAGAATTTTGGTTTCCCCACTGAAAAACGAAACAAAAACATGCGAGATGCAAAGTATCCTCGCTCACCCGTGTGCACGGCAAGGGCATCAGTCATTAAATAAAACATAGCCTAGGCTATACGTGAACATTGTGTGAATAGGTTTAGTTTTCAGTGGTGGAATGTAAGAGCATTTACTCAAGTACTGTATACTTAAGTCCAATTTTGAGGTGCCGGTAGTTGTACTTTACTACGGTAATTCCCAATACTTTTACTTCTACTCTACACCTCGGATCCAAATATTGTACTCCACTACATTTATTTGAAAACTTTAGTTACATTGTACATTTTGATTATTATTACAAAGCTCTTCAGCCAAAACACTTCAGCCAAACACTTCAGCCAATGCCCTCAGGCCGCCGGTACAGAGCAAAACTCACTAAAAGGGGCTCAGCTAGCTTTGTGCCCACCTGAGCCTCCATCACACTTTTGAACACCCAGGCTGAATCCTCCCCCGTTGGACTGTCTAACACAGGGGTGCCCACACTTTATTGACTCGAGAGCTACTTTCAAAATGACCTGCTCAACAAGATCTACCCACCCAAAATATATTATCCCATTGCTGAAATTAGTGGCACTGGCATAAGTGGCATTATATATAAGACAAACGCACTTGTAATAGGAAATAGAGGGGGGGGGGGGGGGGGGGGGGGGGGGGGGGGGGTTGGTTGTATATCTTTGTAATGCTACTGACTTGTGTACAACACTATTGAAAACAAAGAATTGGGAGGAGAGGAGAGGAAATACAGCACGGACATTGAAGGCTTTTATTAGGTGTTAATATACAAGAACAAATAATTGCATTGTTTGTTTGAGCTGACAGGCCCTTTTTGATGAATGAATCAAGTCACCTTAATTCAAGTGGACGATGCCCAAAAAGAGTTTTTTATATATTTAAATATATTTTTAGGGGCATATGTCATGTGGTATGTATGTATGTGTGTATGCATGTACAGTATGTGACGCATTGTAGGCCTTGTAAATCTGCTGTTTGAAAACGTTCTGCAACATTCTGCATACTGACTACTTTCTACTTTTGGTACTTTAAAGTATACATTTTGACCAATTATTACCAATAAGCCTACCTTTGTACTTTTACTCAAGTAAATTTAATTCTATTGACACTAAAAAAGTGAGTTTTCCACCACTGTAAATCAGGCTTCATTCTCCCCCACTCTCTCTCCATCTCTCCATCCCTCTCTCCCTCTCTCCCTCTCTCTCTCTCTCTCTCTCTCTCTCTCTCCCCATCTCTCTTTTTCCTGCCTGTCTGTGTCATGCTTTCCTTCTGGCTGTGTAAAGGGGACAGGAATCACAGCTAGGGCAGAACATCTGAGGCAGCTTATGAAGAGAGGAGCTGCTGATTTAGCATGCAGTGAGATGTGAAATCAGCATCATATTGCTACTACAGTAGATGTAGCAATAAATGCAGTTTTTTTTAAAGCCAGGGTTGCTGTGGCCCCCCACATGCATCATGCCCATATAGGGCCACCACAGGGGGCCATGTCTCCCCACTAGAGGGAGACATGTCCAAAGCATTTCCGGTGGCCCACGGCCAAAAACATTGAGAACGCCCAGTGGATTTCAACCCTTTTCATATCAAGGTCCATTATGTCCACCACCATTTGATGAGATTTAGACTCTCAGACCCAAACTATTGTGTTGTCATTGGATCACTTGGATATAAGATTTTGTCCACAATTCCATGCTGTATGGATGTTGGTATACCATAGATAGAGTTAAGAGTTAAAGATCTAGAAGGGTCCATTTGGTTACCAACTCTCCATCATTTAGCTGGGGGACCACCTGGAATCACCTCAAGAACCACTGGTTGAAAACCACTGATTTAAGCGGATCCATGTGAAACCAACAGCAAAAAGCTTGAGTTTCAGGGGGGGGGGGGGGGGGGGAACAACATGACAGGATCTCAAGGATCGTGGGCGGTCTTCCTCCAAAGTTTACGTTTCTCTTTCTTTTATAGCTTCAGGGGACCGTTGTTCCCGTTTTGTATATTATGTTCAGCAGACGGACGGGCAGCACGACAGCTTTCTGAAGCAGCCGTGAGCGTGAACCTGCTAACCCGATTACACGGCTGAATGCATTCCAGAAAAAAGAAGAGCACTCCAGATCATTATAGCGCTTGGGGGGGGTATTACTATACCTCCAAGGAGCCCTGCGTTTGAACCCATTCCGTTACGATGGTGCAGTGACCCTGATGTGACTTTGATTGATTGATTGATCAAAAATGTTGAGGTCAAATGCGGAAGTGCAAACGAGCGCTCAATGTTAAAGCCCAGCTGCACGGGGTTTCCTCGTCATGAATCCACCGGTCCGCCTGCAGTCCTTCCTCTTACCACTAGGGCCCAGCGCTTCAACATTGGAGTGCCTAGCTGGCCCCTTGGGGGGTGACCTCTCTACTAATCCAAAAACGGGCCTGCTGCCGTGCCACAGAGCTTTGTGCCGTGCTATGAGCTTGTAGATCTGCTATCTGTTTCAATCAGGTGCATGTGTAGCCCCCAGCCAAGACCCAGCCTGCAACAGCCCTGCCAATCGGGCTCAGCCCTAGCTATGATAGCTATACTGTACATGCATATACAGGAACTCCCTCTTTCAAATAGGCGTTTTTTATTGCCTATGTGGTGAGAAACTTCATGGATCAATTTAAATACTTTTGCAGCAAAAGTAAAACTCGGGACAATCCATTTCATAAAGGGGACATACTAAAGATATGAAAAAACTATGTCTCAATTTGTTCTACCCCGGGTAGGGGACAGGGCTATAGTAAAATTTTGGTTTTTGCAATGGCAAAACAAGCAGGTAAACTTAATAATTGAACGGTGTTTTATCACACTCTGCTGGTGAACCTGATTATGACAGTTATATTTAACCTGTCCTACTGTATCAACACACAGGCCACGTATAATTAATTGATTGAAAAAAGCACTGGGAAGTATAGGCTACAGTCCAATACAAGGTCTGCTAGGAGGATTTATAAAACCAAGAAAGCCTATTGGCTTGTTTTACATTGGGTCTGTACTCTGTAGCCAGCCTAGGCTATCCATTCTGCATACGGTGTTTGAAATTACGGAATTGAATAAAAGGACTTTTAAAGACGTAGTGAAATGAAAGATATATCCACGCCTTTCGACGGCTCGCCCAAAGCGTGAATATCCACGGAGATTTTTTACCTGTAGGCCTACTATATTTTTACCTTTGAGATTTTTCCTGTACTTTTAAACAGAGAGAGAGGGGGGGGGGGGGGTGAAGTGTCTAGTTATAGTGAGAGTGGAGGGGGCACAAGGGGGGTCATCAGCCTCTTTTGTTTGAGTGTGCTGGGTCGTTACTATTACAACAACAACAACAACAACAACAACAGATCCACCTGTTGGTGGCGCTGTAACTGGCCAATGTGAAAAGGGTGGGATATATTCCTCAGCCTAGTATGAAAGTCTGTGAAAGATTCCACGTAAATTGCACACTGCCTTCATGATTTGAGTAATTTTCAAAAATTTCAGTCACCACTCACCTCATTTGTTTGACTCCCATCCTCAATCGTTCCTCCAAACACAGCTGATGTTGATTACAGAACCATCAACAGACTCTACTCCGTTTGTAATCTCATTCAAAGAAAGATGACAATCATGATCCATACAGTGTAGGCTACTCATTTTAAACGTAGCCTAATCAGCACGCTAAAATATGTAACCATCAACTTTATATGTTAAAAAATAGTGGCTCTGGTCTCTGGAGCTGCATGCTTTGCTGCAAGTCTGTCTCTCTGACTTGTAAAGTTTTGTAAACAAACAACTCCACGCGTTGGTCATAGGCCATAGCCTGACGGTAGCTCTGTTCCATAGCTCTAATGCCGTCGCAAGAGCAGCAGTAAACCAGAGCTAGCCTGAAGGGATGTGACGCTCTAGATTGGTTCAGAAACACACAGCCTTCCGTTTAATTTAGACTGAAACTTCAAAATAAAATGCCCCAATTATACCATTGTATCCCATCTTCAAGTGCATAGGATTTAATGTCACCAACCCTGTCACCCTGGGCCCTGGCCCTGTCATCTCTGTCACACAGTGCTGGCAGAGGGGCCTGATGTGACAGAGCCTGACATCACTGTGAGAGGCGGCAGGCCCTGTGACAGCAGGATCAGTTCATGGTCAATGTCATGCCCAATCTGACAACGCAATCGCAAACGCGGTTTTAAAGGGTTGCAGACAGTATTTCGATCTGGTCAAGGGGACATTACACAATCAAGTAAAGTAAACAAACAAACAAGGAAGGCGAGTTACAAGTTTTGATATTTTTTTTATTACAGTTTTTTTTCTTTTAATAAATACAAACCCTTTTAAATGCTTTACTCTAGCATTATTTAGTATTAGGCAGATGTTGCACCCTTACAAAGCCATTGTTATGTGCTCTTCTACAGAGCTGGCAAGTGTTGCTGTAGTGCAGTGCAAGTAAAAGAGGAGTATAAGAGTGTGTGTCATCATCATGTCAATTATTAATGCTTGCCTTCCACTTATCCACCTTCGTATGACCATATGTTGCGCGCCAAAAAATCACCGCTCTACAAGCTCACAATATGCAGATTATGCGCCACATATCGTGACTATAGGGTTGGGATCCGGAGGAACGGATCGTTAAGATATCGTTAAAATCCTTAAGTATCCATGAAAAAAGGATCAGGTTTGTGAGCGTTTGTGTAGAGCGCTTACTTTTTGGCACGCAACACTGTCATGCAGTATAAATTCTGAGAATCTGATAAAAAAAACGAAGAATAAAATATAACATTTGTTCCATTGTACTTGATTGCATAGAAATAACTTTTTAAAAGAAAAGAAAAAAATATATGTTTTTGTTCTCATCTAAAAAGGTAGATAAAAGCATACAATGCAAAGCCATTAATTTCTCTTTTTTTTTTTTACGATGCATTTTTTTGATTAATGACATGAAGCATCACATTTGCTGGAACGTTCTAAAAAATATGAAACAAATCTACAATAATTTGATTCCATAAAAAGTCAACATAGCTGCGGCGTTAACTGATGAAACATTAGAACTTAGAACTGAACTTAGGACATTGTTAGAATGGAAAAAAGAAAAATATACATATATAAATGTTCCAGAAAACGCTGCAAAGGGGACATTCAAAGTATCTCCCCTAAAACAAACAGAGTCATTACAATAATAATAGGAATTAGGACATGTATAATGGGTGATACACTTCAATTCTGTTCCCTTAAAACCCATTTAGGCCTGACGTCGACGAAATTTCAAAAATGTCTTCTAAATCCTGACAGTTTTATGTCAGGATTTGCGCCACATTTTCATGATTTTTTTTCAAAAATAGCAGAGCTACAAGCTCGTAGCGCGCCACTCGGTGGCGCGCTATGAGCTTGTAGATCTGCTATTTTTCAACAGCTAAATTATAACATAATGTTTAAAACACCAAAAGGGGTTCCCGCCCAAAATGGGTTAATTTTCAAAGAGGAAAAGCGTTTTATGAAAGACAAAAACAAAACAAACCTTTGTTTATTCCAATACCTCCCTATGTCTTTTTTTTCCTCCACGTCTACAAACCTACAAACCTCAAATGAGCGTTAATAATCATCAAGAAAAAACAAACAATTACAATGATAACAAAAAAAAAAAGATAAAACAAGTAATTTACAGTCAACATACAGATACAGTATATCGTACTCTGTCGGGTGGAAACCTCATATGTCCAAAACTGTTGTAGCAGATCGAAAGCTCCAAATACGTCACCAACGAATCTGCTACTTGTGATGTTTTTGTGTGACGCTGCAGTGTCATCGAGTAGGGTGTTAATTTTCCGGAAAAAAACAAACAAACTAAAAAGTTAGAATATGGAGATAAGAACTTTCTGCCCGACAACGATATTTGAAAAAGCTGTGTCAACGTGATACCCACTATGGACTATGGGCACGGATGGGTGTGTGGGGTGGAGAGACAGAAGAAGAAAACTATACAAGAGATTAAAACGAGATAAAATGTACAAGCTGGTGTACTTTGTTTACTCTCTCTCTCTCTCTCTCTCTCTCTCTCTCAAAGCAACTGCTCTCTCCCACATTCTGTGTGTGTGTGTGTGTGTGTGTGTGTGTGTGTCTGTGCTGCTTGGCTGCTGCTAACTAACCAACTCACCTAACTGACCGTGACCGACACCAACACACAAATTAAGGCCAATTGCTTCCATTTTAACCACTTGCTATATTATACTTTGTTGTGCGATGGACAGCGGCGGACATAGCCGATCTATGAGCTTGTAGTTTTGTTTTTTTAAATTCTTAAAGATTTATGAAATGGTTTTTTTAAATAACAAACTACAACTGTCCCCAAAGTATATGGACTCGGGAGTTTAAAGCAGCGAATCCACTGAATGCTTAGGGTTTGATTGTTGACATACTATTCATATTTTTGACAGTGAAAACACTGTTTCCTGTGTCTGCTGTTTTGACAAAAGAGACGGAGATATAAGCTTTTAACCTCGTCTAACTCTTTGGCATGGACAATGACTCTAACTGGGGTACTGTCTGTGTGTCCCTATTGCACTCCATAGTTTGAAAACCGAGCGTGTATTACGTGGTTTTTTTACGCACATCGCATCGTCTCTCTCTCACGGCGCCTCCACTCAGTCCACATCTTTCTATGTGCATCTTACAATGTGTGTGTTGGTGTGTCAGGAGTTAGAAGCAGCGCAGCCAAGACCCCCCGAGGGATATGTTTTCCTTTTTGAGTTTTTTTCTTGTGTTGTTTTCCCCAAAAAAGGTAACCAGGGTGTTTGTGTTGTGTGTGGTCGCGTGGGTATAGGGGTGCTTGGTGAGTGGCGTGTGTTCCCCGCCACAGTGTCCCACTCGCGGACACCCTAACAGGACACCTCGGCGGACTTGTTTGCCACACTGCCCGTGGCGTCGTGCGTGTGGCTGCGGCTGCGGCCCTCGTTGGTGTGGGAGCGCGAGCGGCTGCCCTCGTTGGTGTGGGAGCGGGAGCGGTTGCCGTCGAAGGAGGCCATGCTGGAGCCCGAGGCTGTGCGCGAGCGCGCCAGTCTGGTCATGGTGGCCGAGGGCACTGCATGGGGAGGAAGAGGAGGAAGAGCATGAGGTACTTGACCTAGAAGGTTTCATGTGATTTAGATAAATTGTAAACGGTGCATTTTATATATAGCGCCTTTATCCAATGGGCTTTACATCTATAGATTGTGCATTACATTCACCCATTCACACACATATTCACACACCAACGGCGGAGGAAACCATGCAAGGCACCAATCTGCACACCGGGAGAAATTAGGGGTTCAGTGTCTTGCTCAAGGACACTTGGACACTAACTCTGGGGGAGCCCGGGTTCGAAGTGGGAACCTCATGGTTCCCATACAGCTATTCTACCGTCCACTCTAACCCTGCGCCACTGCAGCCCACCCCCCGATATAATAATTTAGACAGAGTCTAGGTTCAATGTTTACCCTAGTTACCAAGGTACATATTATTTTTATGTTGTTTACACTGGGGCAAGCCATCTGACTCTTTAATAGTTTTATATTGTAGGTAAATGTTTTAACCCACAAGGGAGAAGTTGGGCTATAGGTGTAAGTAAGGTTACTGCTTAGATGCCTATTTGAGATGTTTTTATTATTATTAATATTAATAATGTCTGTTATTATTATATCTGTTTTATTGATGCCTCTATGAGAGCTGCTGTATCACCTTAATTTGCCCTCTGGGATAAATAAAGTTCCTACCTACCTACCTACCGGTTTACCTGTGATCCTAGTCTACTGAGGTACTACACTGTCTCTCTTAATGAATACATAACCCTTCGATTTTTTAACCAACTTGAATTCATGAACTGAAATGTTTAAGGCCTATTCATAGTCCAGTTTTCGGCGATGAGGTGACCACCGCTATCACCGAAAACAACAACTATACAACTCGCTCTGGTCAATGTGATTAGTCTAGATTAGAAGTTGTTATGTTGTTAACTATTATAAAGTATACTTTATAATAGTTGCAACAAGTAAATAATGGAGACAGCGAGAGACACAGAATAGGAAAGGAACAGAAAAGGACCAGAAAGGAATAGACTAGAGGCAGAAAGGCAGTAGGGAGAAAGCAGAGGGGAAACAATGGACGAAGTGTTGGCCATGGAGGGTAGGAGATATGAGCACGGTGATGGACTATGAGCAGCGCCATCAAAACCACCGTTCTGGTGAAGAAGTGACCACCGAATAGGTGGCCACCTCTTCACCTAAATCTGGACTATGAATGGGGCTTTAGTCCGGGGGGCTGGAGTACTTGAATCCCACCACCAGGTGGCAGACAAACCTCTCTTTTCACACAGAGTGTGCTTGGTTAAGTAACAGTAGGCCAAGGCCAAGTCACAGCCAAACACTCACACATTCTGGGTAGAGGACAAAGGTAAGGCAGTGTCTACTGTCGTTTCTCGCATACTCACTGTATCCCATGCCTTGAACGAAGTACTTGAAAGCCTCTGTCAGCTTGGCAGGCTGCAGAAAGACAGAGAGAGAGAGAGAGAGATGGAGAGATTAAATGAGTGACACGAGGACTGATTATGGTATTTGTTTACATATCACTTTTCACTGGCTTCTCATTAATAAGTGTGACAGCTGCCTCTCTTGTTAATGATGTGCTGCGAAGCAGGGCAGTGAATTAGAACAACACGCCAACTGTGGCTCACGTCTGTTGCCAACTTCCTAATGCTCTTAAGCGGTAGCCTTCTTACAGATCCTAACCCCCCCGGCTACCACTGATTATCTAGCCATTCCCCGGCCCGCTCTAAGACATTATCCACTTCAGCCCTTCATTATATATACAGTATATATATCGTTGTTGTCTGTCAGAGACCTCTTATCTCCATATTTCTGTGTGATTATACTACGGCCTCACACAGTATCAAAGTATCAAAGGTAGCAGATCTGCAAGCTGAAAACGGGCGCAAAGCGATCCGTTTTGAGCTTGGTAGATCTGCTACTTTTGAGTTTGAATCTTGAAAATGACAAAAGTACGTACAATAATAATGGTAAATGGTACATTTTTGACTGAACAGATTATTTTTTTAATTTCCTGAAACCGGTTATTTATTTATTTTAATTTTCTGAAAAGTAACTTAACAGGGTTTTGGAAATGTTTGGGATTTATTTGACTTTTTATTGAATGTTGTAATATATATTAATAATGTTTTGCTTATTTACTTTTATTGAAAATCTTCCCCTATAATGACAAAACTTCCAAAACTCATCTCTCTCATTCACACAATTAAAAATACATATGCACACCTGGTCAGTCTGCGGCAGTCCACCACAATCAGACATCTAGGGGTGAAATGGAAAAAAAAACAAAAAACATATTAGCATATTATTTAGCATGTAAAACGACGGACACACGCCATTACCCCCGTTTATACAGACAGTTAACCTGGATAAAGTGCACCCTCCGTGGCATAACAGGTGGCCCATTTGCGTGGGGTTGTTGTGAAACATATAAAAAAGGGTGCCAGAGGCCAACGAAAGCAGGTCAACGGCACCAGATTGTGTCCTCAGAGGGCGCTGCCTCGTCTGCATGCGAGCTCGTCCCATTCGGGGGTTAATGTGTCACCAGGTAAACGAATGCTGAGCCAACGGAATCTTATCGGCTCCGATGCCAAGCTCACCGACCGATGCGGCTATTAATACCCCTAATGGTTCTCTCCTCACCTTGAGCAGTGTGGTCTTTGTTGGGTCCAGCTTGGTGTTGCACTCCACCTGTGGAAAAAACAAGAGGAAAAGTGGTTTAAATCTCTATCTATATAGATAAGTCAAAGACCCCCCCTCCAAGTATTTGGCCACGGACCCCCCCCCCATCCGAAAAGGTTTAGTGCCAGCCAGGTGTCCCCAGAAGAGAGGATTCATGTAAAATAAAAACTATTCATTCATTATTAATATCTATAATATCTAAAAGAATCAGATTTTTCAGAATCTTTCAACAATAGCAGTATTGTACAAGCTCGCAGCACGTACATGAGCTTGTAGATCTGCTGTTGGTGAACAGCCAACATATAACATAGCCAACATTTTACGTTTTTATTTGTTCCGTTTTGTTCTGTACCTGTTGCACACCCATCCGTCCTGGAAGGGGGTCCCTGCATTTTGAAGGTGCTGTATATATTTGAATTGTTGCCTAATTAATAATACCTGATAATGTGAATCACTGTTTTAGATTCTTTAATAATCATGATGTCCTTTTGTCTTACTCCACTGTGGTGGATTTGAGAAATGTGTAACACTGTTTTTAATGATATTTCAGTATTTGATCTAATGACCATGTAGTGTTAGTTCCACCCACTGACTAGTAACGTGCCCCGTGGGTGTCTATTTAAGTGGGTGGATCACTGACATCTTGAGTTCGACCAGATGAAGAGCCTTGGCTCGAAACGTCGCCAATAAAAGTTATCTTTTGGAGCATACGAGTATGCGGGTTCCCTTCTCTTTTCATATGTTACTTTTTGAACCCAGCACCTCCATGAAGTGATGTGCGTATTTTTCTATAGTTCCAAGTAATAAGAAGAAAAACATTTATTTGGCCTAAGTCAGCTGAGCTTCTCATGCCACTGGCCATCTCTGGTAAAATCGACCTCATTGACAAGGATCATGCTAATACCGCTCCTTTAATTAAATAGATTATAATGTTTTGCCTACGTTAAGTAAATTGGCCTAAGCCAGGTTTAATCCTATTCATTGTATTGAATCCTCTTATGTTCCATAACATAATAGTCATACATTGTTATACTTTCTTTCCCTCGCTTTTGGTGAACTGATTAAGAAACATCATATAGTTTTGTTTTGGATCAATAAAAAAATGTTCCTGAAAAACATAAGAAATAAATGACATAGGCCATTAGTTTAAGAAGGTGACGATAATTACAATGATTTAATCGTCAAGTAAAATGCCATAATCGTGACAACCCCCCTTAGGGCCGATTCATACTCCTATTTTACCGCTGTTTCGGCGCTGTAGTGCCGAAAGGATTTCGGCTCGTAAGAAAATTTCAGTAGCACCGAAGAGACGACTTTAGGACGGTAAACCCCCCCCCCCCCCGAACCTCAAATGACGTCAAATTGTAGGCTCTACAGCGCCGAACCGATTTTTATTCGGCTCTAAAATATAGGAGTATGAATCGGCCCTAAGAAAGGCTCCCCCTGGGGGAGGGGCTGAACTCACCACAGCATCCACGGCAGGAGAGCTGTCTCCAACCACCAGCAGGGACGAACACCTGCAAAACACACGCACACACATTTATTTATGTCCACACAAAGAAGATGCATACAAGGACAATTAGTATAGGTGCAGTAAGGTTACATTTACAAAACCATGGCACGTGTTTTTCATGGTACAACGTGAATGTCACTACAGTAGTACCCCCTCTATGGGTATAAGTAGCATGTAGCGGTTGCCAATTATAGCAGAAATACCACAATACTTTACCAGCCTCACCAGTTAGAAACACTGCCGCTGGTCAAACATTACGACCAGGTGTGGCTTTGTATTTCAAGTTGAACATGGAGGAAGTTTAGACAACTTACTTGAGCGTTCTGACGTTCACGTTGCTTCCGGGGATCGGCCTCTCGATTTCCAGATCTCTCCGGCTGCGGAGAGGAATACAAAAGAAGGATGTGCCGTCAACTGGCTGCTAAAGTCCCGTGAGCTGAAGTTAGCGTGGCCGACGCTGTTCAATGGAGTGATATGTCAATACAGCCGCTATGTTGGGCCCGGAAAGCTGTGACTCCCATTTCACGCAGGGTGTCAAATTGACCTTATGCACACCGCTGCCATCTTGCCAGCAAGGTGCTAACTAGGTGCAACTTCCGGCCCATACATCCAAACAGAAAAGTCCTATCTGATGGTATTAAACAACGTCAAACTCACCAACATTGCAGCTGTACGAAAAACTTGAATTATCCTCTCACTATCTGCAAAGTGTTTGTTTCATAAGAATCCACCGTAGGCATGTTATGAGCTACTGCCTCTCAAGGAATTCCTTGCAGATGATTATTTTAATCGTGTCAGAGTTTGGAAGCACTCGTTATCAGTAAAGCAACCTCCTGCTGCTTCCTGCATTATGTGCAAATTCAAAACAGGCGTGGGCTGTTGAGTGAGCACTTAGGAAAAAATCACCTGCAAGGAACTTCATGACAGAAAGGAGCTCATAACATGTCTACAGTGGATGTTTATGAAACAAACACACTGCAGATAGAAAGAGGATAATTCAAGCTTTTCGTACAGCTGCAATATTAGTGAGTTTGACGTTTGACACACCTAGTTAGCACCTTGCTGTCAAGATGGCGGCCGTGTGCATAAGGTCAATTGAAGCAGGAGGTCTCGACATAATTAAAACCATCAATAACTCACAGATCGTTTCGAGGAAGCAATCTGATTGGTTGAAACAGCCATCTATAGACGTGCTTCAAACGAGCATGATGGAAGTGGAACGCCTAATCAAAACATAGAAATCAGCTGCTCTGTTCTCCCAGAGCACAGCCGACTAGGTTGCTAGGCTAGCGAGTTTATTGGGACATCTGTGGTCATTAGTGGCTACATCTGTCATTAAAAAATTAAGATTTTTTTTAGCGAATATCTTAGTTTAAGGGTAACTGTTGTTCTGCACTGCCTTTCAAATCCACAACCTTTGGCCAGGCAGGGGAGCGTTTGGTGTGTTTCTACTAGGCCGGGCTAGCTATGGTGGACCATCAAAACCACAAATGAGGAGTTATGGAGGATCACAAAACAGGACAGTATAGCTAGTACCATCAAACGGAGAAAGTGGAACTGGATAGGCCAGACACCCTTAGAAAGGACACAGATAACAACACAAGACAGGCCCCGGACTACAACCCACAGGGGAAGAGGAAACAGGGTAGGCCAGGAAACACCTGGAGACATTCCACTCTCCAGGACCTAAAGGACATTGGAATGAGCTGGCAGGAAGCAAAAGCGCAGGCCCAGAAGAGAGTGAGATGGAGAGTTCTGGTGGACGCCCTATGCCCCTCGACGGGGTAAAGAGGATTAAGTCAAGTAAGTCACTAGGCCGGGCAGGCCGGGGAGCGTTTGGTGCGTTTCTACTAGGCCGGGGCAGGGGAGTGTTTGGTGTGTTCTATACCTGCTGTAGGACTTGACAAAGAGCTGCAGGTTGAACTGGTTCATGCCGTTCAGAATGTGGTGGCGGTAGGTCAGGATCATGTCGGGGTTGTTCTGGATCTCTTCCTGTTAAGACGTGAACAAAACAATGATAACAACAATGAGCTTTATTTATATAGTATGGTCTGTGTATGGCTTCATACACAGACATGCAGCACAATGCATCAAAATAAATCTAGAAACAGATTAAAACGCAACACAGAATACAAATCTAAAACGGATGAATACATAAGCAACATCAAGCTGCTGAACGATACATCTCATAAGACGTTGTTAAACGTGTTAAAGTTAAAAAGGTGGGGTTCTCAAGTTCCACCGCGACCCAAAGGCCTGGAGCCGGCAGCAGGGCAACAGCCTCCTGCCCTGTGCGTGTGGCTGGCCTCTGCAGCAGGCCAACAGCCCTGTGCGTGTGGCTGGCCTCTGCAGCAGGCCAACAGCCCTGTGCGTGTGGCTGGCCTCTGCAGCAGGCCAACAGCCTCCTGCCCTGTGCGTGTGGCTGGCCTCTGCAGCAGGCCAACAGCCCTGTGCGTGTGGCTGGCCTCTGCAGCAGGCCAACAGCCCTGTGCGTGTGGCTGGCCTCTGCAGCAGGGCAACAGCCTCCTGCCCTGTGCGTGTGGCTGGCCTCTGCAGCAGGCCAACAGCCCTGTGCGTGTGGCTGGCCTCTGCAGCAGGCCAACAGCCCTGTGCGTGTGGCTGGCCTCTGCAGCAGGGCAACAGCCTCCTGTGCGTGTGGCTGCAGGCCTCTGCAGCAGGCCAACAGCCCTGTGCGTGTGGCTGGCCTCTGCTAGACTGGATTACTAACAGTTGTACAGGATTATTGCATGTCCACCTGATGGGATTTAGGTAGAAATCTGCAAAAGTCTCACATGACCACTTGGCGGCAGGTAGAAAGTAATGAATGAACGTACCTTTCCAAAGAGGTGACCGATGATCATGTCAGGCAAAGCGTGGGCCCAGCCGGTCATCTGCAATACAGACATTCACAACATGCACGTTAGACCATCATGTGGCATTCACAAAACACACACACACACACACACACACACACACACGTATGATGATCATGAGGCACTTTTCTCTTTTAAAAAAACCCAGAAGAAAGTCTTGATGAAGGTCCCGCAGAAGAATTATACGTTATACTACTTTATTGTTTTTATGGTTATAACTTATATAGTACTTAAAACTCATTTACCGCCGACACCCCCCATCTGGTGTCTGAATTGTGTACTCCAGTCATTTAATATGGCGAGACCTTTAGTTTGAAAGCGGTTTCACTCGGAAGTAGAGAGTCAGGAAGTCAATATTTGCTATGTAACGGGTCCCACGATTGTTATTCAATTCACCCAAAACATACATTTTGTAAACGGGGATCATATCTTTTAGAGAAATGAGGCGCAAATCAAGCTTGTTTTGAGCAAGATATTAGGATTTTTAAAAATTGCGTTCCAATAGACAGCATAAGGCAGCGGAATTCTCATTTGTGTTTTTTTTTTTGGGGGGGTGGGGCATATTTCATCGCACCGCAACTGGAGTGTTACGAGCGCGTACAGAACACAGTTGTGAACCGTAATCAAAAGGCGGTATCGGCAGCAAATGAGTCAACTATGGTCTGATCCCTGTGTTTATTGGCAGAACTACTGTATACCACAGACGCGAGTTTTATTGTACTAAGATTTTGTCTTATTGTACTTATGATATCACGTATGTTAAAGCATATAGCCATCACCACCTAGAACAAGGGTTCTCAACGTTTTTGGCCGCGGACCCCTGGGAATGCTTTGGCCATGTATCGCGACCCCCGCCCGCCCCCCCCCCCCCCCACTCCCAAAACAAATTGACCCCTACAATCTATCTTAACTAAAATTCACTCAATTTCTGAATGTGTCTGAAACACTATCGTGGCTCCTCACTGGCTGCACCAATTGCTCTGACTTTTCTCACAGGCATTGACCATAATATTATGGAGGTCTTAGCAAAGCTCTTTTTTTACATTCAAAAAATATGTATTAGTGAATATAAAAAAATCCCATTGTCTTACATGGTAAAATGCGAAACCTCACTGCTACGGCCGCAACACAACAAACAGTGGCCTATAGAATTCCGCGCCTGGCCCAACGCTGTGACTGCCAACGCACTGTGACGCCCCTATTTCTATCTGCTGCACTCAGTGGACTGGACTGCAACAGTCCACCACGGCAAACACGCGCATTCCCCACATGTTGCGGCATTACGAAGGACACACTGCTGATCACTTTCCCAGTAGCCTAAAAGGTGTTTTAAGACCACAAAATGGAATGAGCGGGTCCAAAGTTGAATTACTAGTATGTACTTTTTATCTGTTGTATCATAATATATCGATAATATAATCCACCACTTGACAGCTACAGTTCTTGCATGGAAACGAGTGAGCTGGCGTGAAGGGACTTTCTTTTTTTTAAACCAACGCTGACCTGCGCGACCAAAGTGAAGCGGCCGAAGACACTGGAAACATATATATCTTCATGTTTAAATGCACCTTCAGTCCCCAAGCCTCTAGCCTGGCTTTAGCCATACTGATAACATAGATTCACTCTCACTTAATTTTGTGCCCTTCCCAAGCTCATTCGTTTTCAATTCCCTCCCAATCAATCATCATCATCATCATCATTTTTCGACCGCAGTCGAGATCATGGATTCCACAATGCTACGCCAGACTTCCCGGTCCTTCATTGCCACCCTCAGTTCCTGCCTACTGAAGCATGTGTCCCTATAGCGATAACATCAGGGAACGACAGCTTTCTACCTCTGGTCCGCCAGAGGCTCTGGACAGAGGCCCTAGATCTCCATATATGGAGCTGGCCTATTCTGACATCACATGTTCTGACATCTGCATAGACTCCCTATTTGGGCATGCCATGGTGACATAAAAGGAACATCGACATAATAACTGGGTGGGGCATAACTGTGTGTGTGATGAGGTCAGATCAACATGGAATGTCAGAACAGGTCAACTACAAGCTCACAACGTGCAAGCAGCGCATACAGCGCAACCAAACAGCGCAACCAAACAAAATGTCTTGTATTTTAGCTCTACTGGATCTCTTCTCCACTAGTCCCTGCCCAACATTTTAGTTTTTAGTTTATTCGTTGACGAACTTGTCAGTATATTTAGTCTTAGTTGTAGTCATCATAGCTTAGTTTTTATTTAGTCTGTGAAAAAAGGTAGTCGAACGTATTTCTTTGGTCATCGTTTTTAGTCGTTCATTAGTGTTATGTACCTTGTGTGCTGCCCAGTCCATCCAGCCCTCAGCACATGGGTTGATGTTGATCAGCATGACACCGGTCACCATGGCAGGATAGTCCAACTATGACACACATTTAATATATTTGATTAATTCATTTATATTAAAATACAAACTTGTAAATAATCAAACTGTATATCGTTGCTGTCAGGCAGAATCCTCTTATCTCCATAATCTAACTTTTTGTGTGTTTTCTTTTTTTTTCTTTTTTGTAAATTATTGCCCTACTGCAGTGGTTTTCAACCAGTGGTCCGGGGACCACCAGTGGTCCTTGAGGGGGTTCCAGGTGGTCCTCAGCTAAATGAGTCTACACAATTAGAGAATGTAGAAGAATTGTTATTTTGATCAACGTTTGCCAAAAGCATGGAATTGTAGACAAAATCTTATGCAACGACAAAAAAATATTCTTTAGTTTAGAGGATTTAGAGGCTAAATCTTATCAAATGATGGTCCGTGGCTCAAATGCCAAATAAATAATGGGCCTTGATATGAAAAGGGTTGAAAACCACTTGATCCCCTTTGATCACGCTATCGGCTACATTTGACGCTTTTGAATTTGAATCATGAAAAGTAACGGTAAAAGTAACAGTCATTTATACACTGAGAGACGATATATTTTCTAGTAATCTTAGCAAAGATGTATGTGCTTCAACACGAATGACTCAGCCTAATATGCACGATATGAATGACACGGAAGGCTTCAAGAAACAGGGTTGAAAAGTCATGTCTTCGTCAGGTCTGTGTCAACAACCCACTGAGTTCAATGTTAGTGTTGAGCCCTGGCAAAACATTCCAGCAGGATAAAGCAATAGGGAAGCATGACCAGGTCAAAGTCAGCCACTAAATTACTGTATGCACACGTCTAGTGAGCTCTGATAATCCCACTTTGATTAAAGACCCTTAATTATTCAGCTTTGATTGAGAAGTCATTATTTTTCACTCACAGCGAATCTGGTCAAAATGTAGGAGCCAGCTCCACTGCCGATGCCAATGACGCTCTTGATGCTGGGGTACACAGGGAATGAACAAAGAATACATCATTAACCCATTCTGACCTGAGATCAGATTCATATGAGGTTTCCACTGGACACACACACTGGTCTGATTAACCCATTCTGACCTGAGATCAGATTCTAAAAAAATGTCAGTTGTTCTTCGATTTTTCAAAAATAGCAGACCTACAAGCTCGTAGCGCGCCACTCGGTGGCGCGCTATGAGCTTGTAGATCTGCTATTTTTCAATAGCTAAAGCATAACATGATGCTAACACCAAAATGGGTTCCCGTTCAGAATGGGTTAATGACAAGGACAACTAAAAAGCAATACGTACTCTGCTGTTGTTGTTTGTGTTTGTATTTTAAGTTCTCTGTTTTATGTGTTTGTAAAAAAATCTAAAATAAAGTACTGATCATAAAAAAAAAAGGACAACTAAAAGGCTATTTTAAAGTCTGAACCGTGAAAGCTCTGCAAAGCTATACAGCCAGTTAATGTACAATTTAGGACTCTTTTTATCTAGCCTGGTTGACCACATATACTCCATTTCATTCAGAGAGGAATGGAATGAAATGTTTTCAAGGGTGAGAGTGGTTAACCAGGCTAGCTTTTATCCAGAGCAAATTACAATAAGCAAATCAAATGATATAGAGCGTAGTGCCTCAATAAACTCAGTCTAAAACAATATATACTATCAAAAAAGAATGATCTGTACATTTAACCCATTCTGAACTGGAACCCATTTTGGTGTTGGCATCATGTTATGCTTTAGCTATTGAAAAATAGCAGATCTACAAGCTCATAGCGCGCCACCGAGTGGCGCGCTATGAGCTTGTAGGTCTGCTATTTTTGAAAAATTCGAAGAACGACTGACATTTTTAGAATCTGATCTCAGGTCAGAATGGGTTAATCAGACCAGTGTGTGTCCAGTGGAAACCTCGTATGAATCTGATCTCAGGTCAGAATGGGTTAAACTATAGGATAGGAGGACACCCGGCATCTGTCCAAATAACGTGCCATCTAAATTACATTTGAACCTTTTGCACAAGTCTGCATGCATGGTGGTCAAGACTGCATCAGAGTGCTACAGGCTCAACCTTTGCTTTTATGACATTTCTGATACCATTCATGTTCTTTAATCTTAAACTAACTAATATAATAATAATAATAATAATAATAATAATAATCTTAAAATAACTACAGTATAACTAATAACCAAGAATATAAGATCTACAAACAGAAGACATGTTGCTCGCTTCTCTATGGAATCCAAATGACGCGACTGAGAACTTTAAGTCCATGAGTTAATGTCGGGGCAAACCTACCCAAAATGCTTCAGGACATGGGGAAGGGTCTCTGAAACCTGGTCCATAGATGGGTACTCATATCTGGAAGGACGGGGACAAAGAAATACATATTCAGAGACAAAAAATAATACATAATTCAGAAACACAGAGAGAAATGTAATCTGTCTCCAGGGGTCTACTGTATATCAGCGTTTCCCAAACAGTGGGTTGTTGTTCCAACATTTTTCAAAAGTACTTCATAAATAAAATGAAAATAATTCCATAATTCCAATATATAACAAAGTTAGGAAGTAGTGAAAATAGGGGTGCGAAGCAACCCGTTGTGAGCTTGTAGATCTGCTATTTTCACTGGTTTGGGTCGCTGGCAAACAAGTAATTTCTCTTTTGGGTCTTGAGCTAAAGAGAACGTTTGGGAACCACTGTTCCTTATGGTCCAATATTGGCCACGTGACTAGATCTCTCTCTCTCAGTATCCGTTTTTCATTTGGGTCAAGGTGTCCCAGTGGCATGGGAACAAAGTTCTGCCATGACAGCAGCACTCATTGAGACATTGAGAAAGTACTTTATCGTCTGTGCCCTTATCAAGCTTGTTGAGTTCTAGTCATAGTCTTTTGAATAACATTCCATTTAGTTTTACTCTGAATTGTTGTACTTTCAGTAAATATACAGTCAATTTTGTCGACAAAATGTTATTTTGGTAGGCCTTGATGCCATCGTAATGGCTGATTTTACACATGGTTGCATGCTGAAAATACCGAACACAACCAAACTACTTTCTACTGACGAAATGCAGATTGTCACTAGATTTAGTCTTAGTTTTAGTCATCATAGCTTAGTTTTCATTTAGTTTTCGTCAGTGGAAAAAGGAAGGTAGTCAACGAAAATGTTTCAGCTTTAGTGGAAGAAATCAACACTGCTTAGTTCAAGCGTGAATCACTACAACCCACAGGGTTCAGACAGGTAGTATGGAAAATAAGAGTGTGTGTAGTTTGTTCGTTTGTTTGTGAGAGGTGTAGCACTCAACCTCAAAATAAATTAGACGCCAGTCAGGGAAAAAAGTGAAGAAGTGTTCCCCTTGCTTGTGGGCCGCAAGGATTTTATTTATCAATTTACATTTGTGAAATGGGGGCATTTTTGTTCAATACAGTTCCAGAAAGATTTAGGCTTTTAGATTGTGTTCTGTAAAGCCCTGACCACACCAAAGGGTCACCATGAAACTCCTTGGGTCCAAACGGTTGCAAGGAGTTGCATGCTGACCCTTTGGTGTGGTTTGGGCCGTTGAATTCCATGCCTTCTTAAACTCACATTTTATTGTTGTTTGTTGATAACTTAGCATTTGTATTATTTGCATTTGTATATTTGTGTAACTCTTCCTCCTTGTATTTTTCTATAATTGTTTTGTTCTGTATGCTGTGCACTGCAGCAGCACTTTGGATAAAGAACCCATGATCGTGGTTACAAAATGTATTTTCCGGGCGAAAGAAAAGACGCTCATCCGTCACTCTACACAAAAAATCCCTACAAAATAAGGGTCTTCACTGAGTGGCGGAAGAATGAATGAATGAATGAATGAATACCCAGCAGTGAATCTGTTAAAATGTTTGGAAAACATATGAATATAATAGGTTTGAATGTGTAACTTTCTGGGCATCAAAAAGGCAGCATGAAAAACATTAGGCTTACCGTATGTATACAGTATACTGTATCCCAGCATCCACCCCCCCCCACCCCCCTCCCCCTCCCCTCTCATCCCCCGGGGATGACCCAGTGATTATTTACCTGTTTACCTTCTTGAGAGCATAAGCCTCACGGGCGGCTTAGCCTACATTATATCTTTATATACTTATGTTTGTGCGTGTGCGTGCGTCGGTGCGCGTGTCTCTCTCACCCGGTGGAGAAGGTGCTGGCGCCCTCCTGCTGGCCAGGCGCGTCCACGTGGCACACGGCAAAGTGCTGCATGATCTCCTGCATGTCCTCGTGGGCGAACAAGGACTCCCAGCACGTCTTGTCTGGAAACAAACAAAATGGGGAAATTATTAAGCCATTTAGAGACCCGAGGAGTACGACTGCTGTGTCAACACTTTAACCGTTAACCTACGAGCTTATCCCCCCCCATCCCTTGTTCATCCTTTTATCCATCCCTTTCATCCTTTTTAACCTAGCACTGATCTTGTACCTGTTTTGCTTGTACTTGTTTGTTTCTTAGTCTTTTATGTAAAGCGCTTTGGGTATTTAGAAAAGCGCTATATATACACACACAGACACAGACACAGACACAGACAGACACACACACACACACACACACACACACACACACACACACAATTAGATCTGCTATTGCTCTGCTATGAAAAATCTTGAAAATGTGTGCAAATCTTTGAATATAATATATTCTTTCACCGCAAACATTTTTAACTCATATTTGCTTATGGGGGTCCCTGGAACAACATATTTTCAAATGGGGGTCGGTGGCCAATTACATATAATTTTTGGAAATAGTTTGAGAACCACTGACATAGAAACATAGATTTTTCAGAAAACTGTCATGATTTAGACTAGACTGTAGAATAACAGTAGAATCTGGTCTAAAAAAGGAAGTGAGTGGAGGGCAGGTCAAGACTCGCCATCTCCGGGTTACTTCCTGTAACTGTGTGAAGTGGGCGGACGTCTTTTCTTAGGAGACGGGAAGCAGGTTGGAGTAGTCCATTCATTCCAACCGGAGAGTGAAGGTGAAGGTAGTCTTCACTGAACTAAATAAGTAAATATTGGATCTGATCGTCACAAGTCACAAAATATTCCCAAGATTTCCATACTAGAATGGCTTATTCTCAGAGGGACAAATCAGGAGAAAATGTACTTCATTATCAACCTTTCTCTGTCCCAGCAGAGATCCCACTCTCGCTGGGATCTAGCACCAGTAACCATAGGACATTCCTGAGATTCTACGCCTTCCACCAGTGCTCACGTAGGAGACCATCCTTTGTAGGATTTGTGTACCATGTTGTCGCCTCTAGTGGCTCCAACCGATGTTGTATCCTCCTAAATTAAACAGTTTTTATGCCCCCCCCTCCCGCTGTCAAGTCTGATCTCTCTTTAGAATCGTTTATATTCCAAACGAGATGCTTGCTGTAGTCTGCAGAAATTAGGACCGAACATTGGCATTCTGATCAAAACCACAGACAGCTCCGTAGATTCAGAGATACCGGTAATCCTCATTACCGGTATCTCATCCATGCTCATCCATGCCTTTATCTCCTCCTCTAGACTGGACTACTGGCAAAAATGTACAGAAGCTACAATACATACAGAACAGCGCTGCCAGGGTCCTAATGAGAGTCCGCAAACATGACCATATAACACCCGTCCTCTTCACACTGCTCTGGCTCCCTGTTACAGCCAGGATCGACTACACTACAAGGTCCTGCTGATCACTTACAACTGCATAAACGGACACGCCCCTCCCTACCTACAGACACTCATCAACCCTCCGAAAACAACCTCCACCCGCACCCTCGATCTGCAAACAAACTCCTGCTCCAGGTTCCTGACACCAAACTGCGCACCATGGGGGAGCGGGCCTTTTGCTCGGCAGCACCACGCCTATGGAACAGCCTCCCCATGGACCTGAGAGTGCCGCAGACTGTGGAGTCTTTTAAAACAGGCCTGGAAACCTTCCTGTTTCGGAAGGCCTTTTTGTGTTGAACTGTCGCTTTGCACTGGGTTTTTTTGTTAACCCTGTTTTAGCCTTCTATGATAGATTATATGTTTGTAACCATGTAGCACTCTGGGATTCCTTGTGAATGAAAAGTGCAATATAAATAAAATTCATTATTATTATTATTGTTATTATTATTAATAGCAAGATTTGTTGGCCCGTAAATAAGGACGTTTAGACCGTCTGTTTGTGTAGTGTGGTTCTTCACGGGTTATTTTGCATGTTTTAATTCACCCCCAAATATCATTTTGGAGAGAGGAGAGTTGAAGTCATGGATATTTATTTAGTTTTTTGTTTGCCTCATTCCCGATGATGACCAGCTCCCTATGCTCCCTATGGAGCCGCAAAGGAGACTCTTTGTGTCTCCATACGGAGACACTACTGCTCATCAAATTATTGGCTTAGGAATGCGACAAAAACTAAAAAATATGCATGAATTCAAGTTTCCATGCGTGTAATAGGAGGGAAGTGAGGGGCGCTCTTATCATCATACATCACATTCTGTGCTCAGCCAATCAGATGAGGACATTCCGTGCTCTAACTGACAGACAGGCACACATACAGTAGGGCGCAAGCACATTGTCGCATCAATAAACGCCTAGTCCAGGCGTCTCTTCCTGTTTTTTTAAGAGCTGGTGGATGGAAATGATGCTCGCATGCTACAAGCCGCACGTGAGCGTCATTTCCATCCACCAACTTTTTAAAAACCAGGAAGAGATGCCTGCTCTAGGCGCTTTTTTGACACGCGTGGCAACAATGTTCTTGTACCCATACACATAAAGCTGTGCATAGGAGGAGCTAGTACATGCGTGCGTGCATCCGTTGCTTGCGAGAGAGAGATATGTAATGTATAGCACAGACCAATGACAATCATGGTTAATTGTCTCCACCAGGCCGAAGGCATGGGGAGAGAGTATGTTTTGCCCTCCGTCCGTTAACAGCTAACCCGGTCGATGCCAAACTTTGCACACACACTCCCTGCCAACAGGGAGTGCCAACAATGAACCTCTGCCCCACATTTTCCAGAACAGCCTGTTATAGCGCCACCATGAGGCAGATTTTTACCTATAACTGCACTGATCTGCATGAAACATTGTATGCACACTCCCTAGAGGCCAAGGAAAAACCTTTGACCTGCATTTTTCACATCTGCCTTATATAGCGCCACCAGGAGGCCGACTTTGGTAAAACACATTTTTGGGTATTACTCCTTCAGATTCTATCCAAAAATCCCGCAAATCGTTACACAGTATCTCTATAGTCAAGTGCTCAAGTTGGATCTGTCCAATATTTCACATTCCATCCTAATTGCCTAACATTGGCTTCCAAAGTTTGCAGGATTGGCCCGGATTTAACAAAAAGCCTCAAATCATGAATGCAGCATGCAATTTACGTGAAACCTTTCACGCACTTTCCTACTAGGCTGAGGAATATATCCCAGTGCCCACCCTTTTCACATTGGCCTGTTATAGGGCCACTAAAATTTTTGCAACACACATTTTTGGAACAAAATGCCTCAAATCATCCAATTGCCATCAAAGGGCACTTTTTCTAGTTTGAACATGGTTCTTTAAAAGTCCAATCCTATCTGTAGAAGTGTACGGTAGAGCATGTTGACGCAATATATAACCAACACCAGTGCAGGGACCACCTCTTGTTGATAAGAGGTATTGATTCAAAGCTCAATATAACCTCTGACCAAAATTGAGCTTTTGGTTCTAATCAACAGTAGAAATGTTGGCGCTCGTGCCATGGTGCAGCAGGGGACCCGGGGTTTCAATCTGGCATCGTAGTAGCCTACTATGGTGCAGCAGGGGACCCGGGTTTCAATCTGGCATCGTAGTAGCCTACTATGGTGCAGCAGGGGACCCGGGGTTTCAATCTGGCATCGTAGTAGCCTACTATGGTGCAGCAGGGGACCCGGGTTTCAATCTGGCATCGTAGTAGCCTACTATGGTTGCATTTATGGTCAGCTTAGTTTTAATATAATATCACACACAGTAGAGAGCTAAAGGGAATTGTTTAGACTTTAGAGCACACAGAGGCTAAAGAACAATATTGAACGACACTAATAATAACAAACAAGATTCTTGATCTTAGTTTCATAGGCCACATAACATTACTAATGTTTTGTGTTAGACGATGACTCAAATTAAGTCTATAAAGCGTACACATATGATGTCATATAGTTTGTCAGTGAACTGTCTTTCATATAAAAAAAGGAATTGATTCCAATGATTAAAAAAAAACATGAATTAGCTCAATATAATATAATGATGAATAATATATCGATTTCAGACGGTATAATTTAGGAAGCAGGACATAAGAATTATGGAGTGGGGCTTTTAAAATGATTAATCCATTAAAACCGGGAATCTTTGCTATTATATTGTCTCAGTCAGGTGGACACCTCATATGTCCAAAACAGTTTTTTTTAACAAAAAAGGTAAAAAAAATATGAGAGATTTATATCTATCTATAAGCGCATCAACGTTTTAGTTATTTTTATTTGGGATTTTTTTTAAGGAGGCATTTGTTGGAATCTGCCTGAGGTCTTGATGGGTTGAAGGTTAAGGTCAATCTGCCGCCGCGCCACGTGGTGCGGTCATTCCAAAGCATGTTTACGCAGCCACAACAACACGTGCACAGCTTGGACTCAGCGTTGCCGCCATGTCTGCTTATATGACTTTGGGCTTTTCAGTAATGTACCGCTTGTAAATATTGATAGTTGCGGGTTGTGTGTTTTTTTCTTTTTAGGCCTTGTTTCTGAAGTGCAGTGGCTTATTTGGTGCTTGCTTCCTAAATGTTGTTTAAACCAGTGGTTCAAACATTTTTGTGTCAAGGACCCCCATCTGGAAAAACATCTTCTTCTTCTGTCGTGTGTCCTTAATAGACCTTCAACTCTGTTGCAGCAAGCCAGTCCAGTGTGTCATCGTCTAGGTCAATTAACCCACGAGCTGGTCAGCACGTGTTCCACAGTCTGTAAAGGATCCCCACATTTGGAAAAACATGATTTTGTGCCAGGGACCCCCTGTACCAGATTTGTATTGTTACTGTATTATGTTACGTAGGTTTAAAAGTGGTCATCATGAGTTAGTCGCTTCTTTTGGGGCTTGTTTTAAAAAACCTCCTTGCCTCTCTCTCTCTCTCTCTCTCTGAAACAGACAAAAGGAGGAATGCTTACGGTTCAGTCCAATATCATGGAAGGTCAGGATGACCGGCCGGTCGCCCTTGGGAACCCCCTTCATGGTGCAGTGGACTCTTCCGTATGGCGTTTCCACATCGTGCTCCTGCACACACACACACACACACACACACACACACACACACACACACACACAAAGACATTAACACCACATTTTGATATGGTTTTAGTCATTTGTATAAAATCTGAAACGTTCAGTTTAGTCTAGTTTTAGTGGACTATACACATATACATACTATACATATATGCATTTTGGCGGGCCACGCTGGCGTTGTAATGTTGTGAGCTTTGACTAAATTCTCAGTATATATATGACATATTTTAGTCATCATAGCTTAGTTTTTGTTTAGTTTTTATCAATGAAAAATGGTAGTCGATCAAACCGCTCTGACAGCATACACTAGCAAATAACTTTAAATTCCACTCTCAAGCCTGACTCACATTTATCGTTGCGTGCTGGCAGTAAATAGCAGATCTACAAGCTCACAGCGCGTCACGAATGTGACGCATTGTGAGCATGTAGATCTGTACATGTGCCAGCAGGTGAACACCACTCACTGTGCAGCTTAAGTTTATACATCAGGCTTTCAGGAGGAAATGGGTCGGGGAAACATTGGCCGTGTGCCGACAAGTCCTACAATGGAATATTATAATAGTTCAGATTCCAGGGCAGAATGAAGGAATATTATAACACCATAGTTCAGATTCCAGGGCAGAATGAAGGAATATTATAACACCATAGTTCAGATTCCAGGGCAGAATGAAGGAATCAAGTCCTACAATGGAATATTATAACAACATAGTTCAGATTCCAGGGCAGAATGAAGGAATTAATACCATAGTTCAGATTCCAGGGCAGAATGAAGGAATCATAAAAAAGCATGTACTACTCTTTACATTACTGCTGGGATTTCACCACAACATACTCTTTTTTTAGCAAAAGGCTGATGCACACCTCAGAAGGCTAGTGACAGGTGTGTGTAGGGCAACAGAGCGTACATAAAAAAGGGTATATCTTTGAAAAACAGACACTTGCCAAAATGTTGCTCTTTATTAGGTCGATTAGACCTTCATCAGGACATTGTCTGTCCTGATGAAGGTCTAATAGACCGAAACGTTGACCTAATAAAGAGCAACATTTTGGCAAGTGTCTGACAGTGTGCGGGACCTCTTCTTTGTTTTTTCAAAGATACCCTTTTTTACCACAGCACAAATGTTTTCCCCTTTTCCCCCCTGTTTTTCATAGTGTATATATCTGTACCTCTTTAAATGTTCTGATGAATTGAAAATGGAGGACACTGATGTAAACAAGTCTAGTGCTTTTGGGTCTCGTCTAGCAGTAGTAGCAGTTGCTGTATTGACTTGTGCTTTCGTTTGAAATACGTTCAACATACTGATATATTGTGAAATAAAATCAATCAATTCAATCAATACCACTGTTGGCGATATACATTGCTTCACAGGTGATACTGTACGTTCAGTCAAATGTCCATTGATAGACTGTGCATACATTGTGTTAGAACCTAAGCTCAACGATTGCATTATCTAATCTTACCCTGATGTGTTTAACTCTTACTGCTGTTGTGATATCTGACTTCCCCACTATGATCAATACAATGTTTATCTAGGAACTATCATGAGCTAGAGTTCTCCAATCAATCTGAAACCGACATGACCAATAGTTTCTTGGAAGTCAAGGAAACAAAACAACGGTGGTTTGCTTGGGGAAATGGTCAGCATTTGTAGTAGAGACAGGGCCTTTAAAAAGGGTAAAGCATTGGCTCAGTCATCCCCAGCATATTAGTTCATACTACCGACTAAACCATTCAACCAACGTTTTAGGAAAATCTTTTACTGCCATCAACAGAACTTCTCATTTTTCTGTGTTTCTACAGGCCATCCTTTCCCAGACAAATTAGAAGACGGCAAAATCACGCAACTGAACATTTGCCTGCGATGTTCAAGAACTCCACACCCCCCCACACACACACACACACACACACACACACACACACACACACACACACACACACACACACACACACACACACACACACACACACACACACACACACACACACACACACACACACGTGTAATAAAGCAAAATAAATTCTGTACACAGCAAGTCATCACTCACTAAGCACTGTTTCCTAAACCATCTAGACAATATGTAAAACGATTATGTTTTAGACAGTAATGTTAGTCCTGCTGTTTTACAGGTGAAGAAATCACAGGTTAAGGCTTTGACCTTTGCTTTTACATGGAAAGTCTGAGACTATTCAAACGTTATGGAATATGGATTATGTATTTTATGGAATACATGGCCAGTTTGACCACTCCAAATGCTCTAGATCTTAAAATATGAACTGAAAACTGTCTATCTATAAGCGGCATTGAGAGCTTGTAGATCGACTATTTTCGCTGCGCAGCATACTTACAAGACATGCATGGCTTCTATGGAATCCAAATGACAAATGAAATCAGTCATGGGCGACTTTAATCCATAAATCTACGACGACAGAAGATCAAAACCCACCCTAACCTACTGAGCAAGCAACAGCTACTCCGCGGACGAAGCCGGGCACACTTAAACAAACACCAATGTACTCACGCTGGATTCTATCTCACAAAGCACCATTTCCACATCGGAGGAGTCCTCCAAAACCATTTTTTCAGCCAGTTGTGCGGTTGAGTGGGACCTCGCTAGTAATGAAATGAGTTAATATAGTGATAGCAGCGGTATATAGCTCCTTCGGCGGTATATGTGCACGTCGATTATAGATCCAATTGCCTGGTGTTAAGTCTCAGAGGTTGGGGCCACTCGCGCTGCTGAGCTGTACTTTATACCTCCTCATTGCAGTGTTGCCAACTCTGGTGAGAGAAATAAGCCAACCCACCTCCATAAACAAGCCAAAAAACACATAGCCATGTGATCCCTTTCTTTGTATCTTAGTTATGTATACTCAACCTATTGGTTTTATACCTGTATATATGTTGTGTGTATCTTAAATATGTACTCAACATATTGGTTTTATACCTGTGTTTATATGTTGTTTGTATGTCTGGCCTCGTGGGGAAAGATGGTGGGTGGGTGGGGAGGATTGGGAAAGGAGTTGTGGGAGAAAATTAAAAAAACAAAGAGTTGTATTTTCTTTCTGTGAAACTTGCAAAAACAAGGCAACTCCTGCGAGAGAAATACGCCAAATCTCCCCTTGAAAAGCCAGCCAAAACAAGCCCAACAAAACATACTTATATACTATAATCCTAATAAAAAAGATTTTATGCATTTATCATAATAAATACTATATATGTCTATAATAATGAATGTTTTAGGTCATGTATTATATACTATTATACACACATACTTTAGCCAGGGCTTAAGTAGAGACACCAGACCGATTCTGTCACTCAATGTGATTCACACCAAAAAACCAATGAGTATTTTATACATCAAAGAAATGTTGGCTTGTTCGAGTTTCAAAACGAGACACCGAACTTTTTAAACAAGCCCAAAAAACGGCAACCTCGGGGGGGGGGGGGGAAACAAGCCAACATTGGCGGGAAACAAGCGGACTTGGCAACCCTGCTCAGCGCTCACCCATAATCTCCGGCTGGCCTCCCATGGAGCCTTGCAGACCGGTCAAAACAAGCTAATTCCAGCCCGGTGAAGAGATCCCTAAATTGGATCAGACTGTGACAATGTCAGACACAGCAGGGGGCAGAGGAGTTGGAGGGGTGTGGCCCGCAGCGTCGGGGTCATGTGATCCATGGGAAAACACGGCCGCTAACGAATGGGCAGAGAGGTGATTAACCCACTTTGTGCGGGAACCCTCTTGGTGTTAGCATTATGATATGCTTTAGCTATTGAAAAATACCAGATCTACAAGCTCATAGCGCGCCACCGAGTGGCGCGCTACGAGCTTGTAGGTCTGCTATTTTTGAAAAATCGAAGAACGACTGACAGAAAACTGTCAGGATGTAGAAGTACATTTTTAGAATCTGATCTCAGGTCAAATTGGGTTAAGGCAGCAAGGCATCATTCACCTGCTGCCGTACACGTAACACTGCAAATGCGCAATGTATTGTGAATTATTTCATAATGACAACAACAACAGCAGGTTGTGAGCAAATGGACCCACGTGATGTTTTCAAACAATAAAAGGCGGCACCGCGCTTCCCGTAGGCTTCCTGCGAGTGTCCTGAAGTGACCCTGGACGTGACTGACCGGACAGACGGACGGACGGACGGATGCCCTCAATTTGTTTACTTTATTAAATTAAGTCGTGAGGAAAAGGGGAAAGGTGCATTTCCTCTGACCGCTTTCACCACTGATGATCAAATATAAATTCAAACTAAAAAAGAAAAATTGCAACAACTTTTCAAACATTTCCAGAATTTCACCAAAATAGCCGATCTACAGTACTTGTAGTGGCCTTGTGTGGCCTCAGTGGCCTGGTGGTTAGAGTGTCTGCCCTGAGACTGGGACCCGGTGCCTCCCAGTCCCTGCTTGACACTCAGCATCAAGGGTTGGATCGGGGGGTAAGTCCCTGTGACATACTGGCGTCATGTCCAAGGGGGTGTACTTGTACATCAAGCTGCCTCACGCTCCTGCCCTGTGGGCCACATGGCTCGGCAAGGCTATACGTACTTACAGTACTTGTAAGCTAACGCAGCGCGCCAGACACGTTGCGAGCTCGTAGATCGGACATTTACACTATTCATTCACAAGGCGAAAGCAAGCACGTGGGCTTCAGCCCACGGTTAAGTGGCTTAAGGGTTAAACATGACCTCAGGCAAATCGCTACGGTTTTGAACAGAAAAGTGCATGCCCAGGGTGAGGGGCTGCCAATGTCACTCTGAGGTGAGTTGGAAAGTCTGTTTCTGTTTTTCTTGTTTTTTTTCTCCCCCGTCTTTAAGAAGCTAGACTGAAATGGGTACATGTGTATAACTGTGTCCTTTGTTCCACAACGTGTCTGAGCTGAGCTGTCTGTTTTTTTTTTCTGTCTTGTCTTTGTCATAAATGTAAAAAATAAAAATCAATAAAAATATTATTGAAAAAATAAAAAGACGCTAGACTGGGCAAGATCTCCACGGGCTATGTGAACACACGCCATTTTGGAAAGAACTTGAGCCCCACCCCCTTTCCTTCACAGGTGTTACCGCGACGCTGATATTAATGAAGGCTCTGTTCCATTCTGGTCAAACAGAGTCAGCGTGCTGCTTTTGTGCGTGTTGGCTCACTGGAAACACTCTGCTACACCAGTGGGTCTCTCAAAGTGTCCTTGGGTGGGTTCCAAATGGCCCTGTGCGAGTGTGCGGGTGTGTAATTATTGAGAGTGTACAAATGGAACCGTTTGTATACAATCGCAGAGTTATGTAACACCTCACCCCACCACCTTATCAGTAACACTTGTGAGGGAAGTAGGGAGGCGGCCCGGAAGTAGGAAGAGTTATCCTGTGTGCGTAGAGCCCATTCACTGGACGCTATACGCTCCTGGACCATGGAGAGACTAAGATGAGGAAGGAAGGAGGGAGGGAGGGAGGGGAGGGAGGGAGGAGTATAACACAGGGTAACCTGTGAATGTTTGTCAGGATGGTTACTGTGCAGACAGACTGGTTACAGACAGACAGACAGACACTGGTTTCAGCTGCCAGTAATCTACCAACTCCTTCCTACTGTATGTGTCCCCATTCATGGACAAGGTCTCCAGGCAAAGCGCTCAGGAAGACGACGGCCTATGCCTCTCTCTCCAACCGTCAGTGTTTTTATTACTTTTATTTATTTGTAAAAGTGATTGAATAGTGCAATGTAGACATACTGTTACAAGTAAAAGTCCGGAATGTACTTTACAAAAGTAAGTATTGGTATCAAGTAGAAATAAGTCATCATGCAGAATGGCCAATTCAAGTTTTCAAATGTATAAAAATCCTTTGAAAATGGCCGATCTACGAGCTCACAAATGATGCGTCGCTATAAGCTTGTAGAAAAATCTAAAAAGTTACAAAACGTACTGGTTGTAGTGGTGTATAGTTTGGGAGCTACAGACTGAAAGGCTTTGTCACCGTTAGTTTTTGAGTGGTGCAACCATTCCTATAGACAGCTATAGCCTATGTGTGTGGCTGGGTCCCTGGGTCCGTCCCCGTGTACCTGGCTGTGTCCGAGCACGAAAATAGCATTATAGCGTTTGTTCACCATCAAGTGTCACTGTTGCACAGGAAGTAACCAACGATCTTATCTTGAAAGCGTAGTCTTCCTCCTGAACTGTTGTACCAACTCCATTTATGGATCTGTTGCACACGCACGCATGCACGCACGCATGCACGCACGCATGCACGCACGCACGCATGCACGCAGTACAGTACAGTACAGTACAGTACAGTACCACTCACTTCAGACGGGTCTGATTTTTACTTTTTAGTTTAGTATATGGGGATCTTCTAACAGACCCAGTTCACCTGAGGGCCCTGCTGCAGCACAGCATTATAACCTGGGCGCAGGTCAGTTAAGTATTGGCCATGGTTATGCATGCAGTCACGGCGAGATAATCCCCTCCTCTAAGGCGGCTACACAATTGGTTGGCTGGTGGGTGTGTCTGTGTGTGTGTGTGTGTGTGTGTGTGTGTGTGTGTGTGTGTGTGTGTGTGTGCAGTGCACTGTGCACGTGCAGGCAGGCAGGCGTGTGCATGTTGTGCATGCATTAAGGGTGTTTACCGTCAATGCCCAGAGCGGAAAGCCCAAAGATGGCCAGATGGCGCGGCGCGCGCTCCTTCGCAGAAGGCCGACGTCACTAACTACCACTAAGCTCAGACACCTGTTTGACATTCAACGCTTCGGCCTGGATACCTGAGAGGTCACCTCGTCGGTCAACAGGAGGCTATAGCATGAGGTCTTTTAGAGACACCATTAACTAAACAATATTATTGGGGTAAAGGCAACCATCCATTGACCAACTGGCTCTACCTTAGCCCTACTAGAGGTGCCTGAACAAAAATGGTGACAAAGGGGGATAGGGCCTTTTCACGCAGGGCTCCCAGGCTCTGGAACAGCTTGCCATCTGACCTGAGGACTATTAGCTCCTTGGCTATTTTTAAAACTAAATTAAAGACCCACTTTTATAGGAAAGCATTTTTAAACCGATAACCAATGTTTGCTTTTAATTCCCTTGATAATGTCATCTTATTCTGCCTGCTGTTTGATTGTTATTGATTGTTATGTAAGGTGCTATATAAATAAAGATTATTATTATTATAATCATGTTGGCCTTTCTGATCTATCTACAGGATATCGTGGAATCGTCCTAAAAGGTCTGAATTGAAAATAAATAGTATTTTGTCTGCGATCGAACAAAGCCTCTCGAGGCTGCGCTGCTGTACGGTGTACACGTGAAAGCACAGCCGCCAGACACAGCACACCAAAGACCGCCAGCTTCCTCAAGCTATACAAACGTCACTGGCTGTGGGTTTGACAGCAAAACGCCTTCTGGTTAACGAGGGTTTGTTTGGACGAGCAGCAGCAGCAGCACTGTCCAAGGTGCTGGAATGAGGAGGTTGGCGCTAAACCCCAGTGGTTCGTAACTTGGATCAGCGCACGTGCATGCGTGCATGCGTGGGCAACAGATCCACAAATGGAGTTGGTACAACAATATGTTCAGGAGGAAGACTACGCTTTCACTCAGGCATGAAGGAAGCATGAGTTCAAGTCCGTTGCTCTCCCCTTGTCCCCCATATATGGGGACTAGGTTGGTGTGTAGAGCCCAGGCTCACATTAGATGATTGACACAGGGGTGAAAAATGGGTTACAAAATCGTGGGATAAAAAATATATATTTAAGGAAGACTACGCTTTCAAGATAACATCGTTGGTTACTTTCACCACCAGTTTCATGCTAATTTCATTCCTATAGGGCGGCCTTCCTCTCAGATATCAAAGCACAACCAACTTCACCATAGTTACAACATACAAGTTAACTCCACCATTTATCTGCCATGGTAACCGATCTTGGCTCCACCCTCACCACCACTCACCGAGGCCTCGCTGCCATGGCAACTGACAACTGTCAAGCCCTCCGTCTTATCTCCGCCCTCGCTCCAATAAGGGGAGAATATAGATACCCCGTTTGTTTCACCTGTCATTCGTGCATTATGTATCCCCCCCCCCCCTCCTTCCCTCCCATTTCTTGTACTCACATTTGTTTTCTAGCTTCAGGCTCCAGATGGGGCGTCTCGGATTAGAGGCGTGTCCTCAGATGACCAGAAGGACACACGCCCCTCTCCTCAGACCCCAGGCCAAATACTCAGGGTATCCTAACCCCCCCCCCCCCCCCCCCCAGGGCTTAGCCTTTCATCCTTCACCTATCCCCGGAGACTAGTCTACACCATCATCCTCCTCCCTTCCCTCCCCCCCTCCCTTCAGCTCACCACTCATCCTCACTCCCCCCATCACTACCCTTCCTCACTTATCCATCCGTGCCCCTCGGATTCTCTCACTCATCTCCCCCCCCCCCCCCTCCCCGTGCCATCATCCTCATCCCCCCCCCCTCCTTCCCCTTCTTTTCTAAATAAATGTTAAACGATGTTTGATTGAATGCGTGGTCTGTACTAGTGAACAGGATGTTTTCTATGGAACACATCCTAGGGAGAACAAGCGTGTGCACGTGTGTGTGCACGTGTGTGTGTGTGTGTGTGTGTGTGTGTGTGTGTGTGTGTGTGTGTGTGTGTGTGGCCACAATGCTGTACGATATCACGAATGCGATCCAAAGTGTGATTCGTCGGTTCCCATGGCAGAGGGACAGTAATCAGTGGAGAGCCAATCAGATTTCTGTGCTATTAACATCAAAGCAGACAAAGAATGAAGCCAAACTATAGGCCAAAAGAGTCAACAACAACAGATGTTTTGTCATTCAGTAGGTGAGCATTTCTTCATATCAACCACTAGATGGTACTAGACAGGCTAATATAATAATGGGGTCTTATTGAAACAACAGCAACTAATCCCAAAGCAGTAAATATGTTGACATCTAATCATTATACTGTAGTGTACATACCTTGATCACAAGTTGCATCACAGCCTCTCTCAAGCCCTGACAAGAAAAAAGGAAACAGTTTAGAAAAAGAAAGAAATAATAAGTCTTCTGAAAGAATATATATTCAATGATTTGTGCCACATTTTCACGATAAAAAATATTTTTCAATAGCTAAAGTATAACATAATGCTTAGTTAAAACACCAAAAGGGGATCCCGCCCAAAATGGGTTTAAACTAATGCAATTAAATTGAAAGATGCTTTAATTTATCTAATATCCCTAGAGGCTTCACCATGTCATGGAGAGAGTATTTTGTTTTACATCCACATCCATCAGTCTCATAATAATAAACAGTATGTGAGACTAAATTATTCTATAGTGAATCCTATCCGACATCATGCTGCGGAGGATATTTTGGGTCAATATTGTGATTCATATTACATAACTTCACTGCCGGGTGACGTTATGTAATACGGTAACATCTCTTTCATAAATCAATGTTCCTGAACACGCTTTACGTCCGCGTGTGGGTTTTTACAAATATCGAAACCATGAAAAGTATTCCAAAAGTGCTTCTGACTAAACCTCCTAACTTTTTTTCTCTCTCCCCGTCTACTCAATGATGGACATAACTATCTCCACATTCACTGGTCAAAAACATCCTATCTCTACTTGAGCTGTATTTGGGCTTTGGGGTAAAGTGATGATAATATAAGTATCTGACAATGTATACATTTTATTCCTGAAAAGTTAATATTTTGGACATAGTTTAGTTTCTAGGGGTGAGACGATATATCGATATCACGATATATATATATCGCTGCGAAATATATATTGTATCGTCCTCCCAATATCGTGATATTGATTAGTTAGTACGTACTAGTAGTAGTAGGCTACCCGTTGTTGTGGATAGACAAGTTGTGGACAAGTTTCAAAGTTTTACCATTGTTTTACTGTTTGGAGGAGGAGGATATGTACTTATGGCCAGTTTGTGAAACAAACAAATCTTGTATGATTTTGGAATACACAATTCCAGATTTTTGCCTTTTATGGTTATTTTTTCATTTTCAGTTCTAGATATCGTAATATCGTTGATGAAATCTCTTACAGTATATTGAATATCGCAATATACCGAATATCGTGATATTATCATAATGGAGGATCTAATATCGCCACAGATATCGTATGGTAAGGTACCCATATCGTCCCACCCCTAGTTATTTCCAGTCACATACCGGCAAGGGGTCGACCAGCAGGGGTTTGGATTCCACTACGATATCATCCATTTCAGCGAGCTGGGAGAGCCTGTGGGACAGAGAGGTAGAGAAAGAGACAGAGGGAGAGACATTTTTTTTAGAAAATATCTACATACAAACAATTGCCTTGAAACCCCTTTGAAAAACAAGTGCTCTTTGTGCACAACCTTGCAAAAGCGAGCCAACCTTTCCTATGTGGAGAGTACAGGCCAACAGCTATTGTGCAGAACCTGCAGCTGCTCGCCTTCTCACTGGCACTAAAAACAGGACCACATTAACCCATACAGGCCAGACCTCGAAATTTAAAAAAAAATCTTCTAAATCCTCCAGTTTTCTGAAATAAATATTTTCACGATAAAAAAAAAATAGCAGACCTACAAGCTCGTATGCTCCTATGAGCTTGTAGACCTGCTATTTTTCAATAGCTAAATTATAACAATGTTTAAAACACCAAAATGGGTAATACTCCAGTTCTGGCCTCTCTCCACTGGCTCCCTGATAAGTTTAGAATTGTTTGTAAGGGTCTTTTATTTGTTTTAAAATCACGTCGCGGCCTCTCACCATCATATCCCTCTGACATAATTGAGCCCTCTATAGTATATGTCCCACCCAGAGCTTTAAGGTCTGCGGACAAGCTTCTGCTGGTCGATCTTGCGACCAGCAAGAGGAGCAGGGGTGGCCGTGCTTTTGCAGCCGCGGGCCCCAGGCTCTGGAAACACGCTGCCCTTCCCCATTAGACCTGCCCAGTCGATTGGGGTTTTTAAATCCTTACTTAAAACCCAAAACCCATCTGTTCTCCCTTGCTTTTAATTGCACTTGAGCTCTTCTGTCTTTGTATTTTTGCTCTGTGTCAAATATGCATGTTATTGTTTTATATTTCTTGCCATTGATGTTTATGTTGTATGAATCGATGCTTTGCTTGTTCATCAGCACTGAGAATGTGCTATAGAAATAAAGTTTGATTTGATTTGAACTATTTCCGACAGCAAATGAATGCACAATTCGTATGGCTTTGTAAGTTAAATGTCCCTCGGCTGCAATGTAATAGCTCTGCATGTGTACATCATTCCCTTTCAATTGTACATACACAATATTTTGATTGTATTGTTCCACTTTTTCCCTCTGCAATGTTAACATACGTTTTCTCATACCAATAACGTCCATTGAACTTAATTGGATTAATAGACTGGTAGAGAGACGGCGGTAGAGAAAAATAAACTCAAATGTATTGTCACAAGACAGACATACAGGTTTACAGGTGTACTAAATAGTGGGTGAAATTAGTTGTGGTACAAGCTTCAAATACTGTCGGTAGATACTAGGGGGACAAGAAACAGAGAGAGAGAAACTGAAAAGCGAGTCATATGGGTGTAATTTCCAGTGGTGGAAAAAGTCTTAAGTTAAAGTACCAATGCTGCAATATAGAGAAAGAAAGTGAAAAGCAAGTCATATGGGTGTAATTTCCAAAGGTGGAAAAAGTCTTAACCCATTCTGAACGGGAACCAATTTTGGTGTTTAGCATCACGTTATGCTTTAGCTATTGAAAAATAGCAGATCTACAAGCTCATAGCGCGCCACCGAGTGGCGCGCTACGAGCTTGTAGGTCTGCTATTTTTTGAAAAATCGAAGAACGACTGACATTTTTTTAATCTGATCTCGGGTCAGAATGGGTTCATCAGACCAGTGTGTGTCCTAGTGGAAACTTCGTATGAATCTGATCTCAGGTCAGAATGGGTTAAGTTGAAGTACCAATGCTGCAATATAGAACTACTCCGTTACAAGTAAAAGTCTGGAATTCAAAATGTACTTGAGGAAAAAGTACGAAAGTATTGGCATCAAAAGTATTCAATATGCAGAATGTGCCATTTGAAGTTTTCAAATGTATATAAGTAGCTTTTGAAAATAGTCCATCTTACAAGCTCACAATGCGTCGCATCGCGACACATTGTGAGCTTGTTTTCCTCTGAGATGTAGTGGAGTAGAAGTATACAACTGGAAATTGGAAACACTAAAGTAAGGTACAAACACCTAAAAAGTATACTTAAGTACAGTACTTGAGTAAATCTACTTTATTTACTTTCCACCACTGGATATTTGATCAGGTGTTCAAAACAAAGTCTCTGACTGGTCCAACCAGTCTAAAAGAAGCGTTTCTCTGTGGTTTCTGAGGCTTCTTTGAAGAACCTTCTAGACAAGAAAGTCTCAGGTTACACATAAATGTTTTGTTCGATACGCTTTCTTTTATTTTTCTGTTCCAAGAACTCGTCGTAGAAGAACTTCACAAGAACATGAAAGAATTAGGGGCTCATTATTTTGTGCAAAAGAATGTCCCACTCCATTCCAATCGTGCTCGACGCTATCGCGTTTTTCCTGACCGCAGTGCGATGATGCATTCCTGCAGGCCATATCTCAAAAACTCCACAAAAGGCAAAAAATAAATGAAAAAGATCAAGAGGTGGTTGATGAGAGACACAAGTTGTTTGCTGGCTAGCTTCTTGTAAAAAGCAAGTTGAAAACAAAAAGCCTGACAGGCAGATCAACCAAATGATAGATGACTTGAACTTGAGAGCGGAGTACTATACTGTTCCCCTCCCACACATAGTGCTGCTGTCTGAAGCCTGTGAATTATACGTTGTACAAGGGGGTCGTGAGCTTTCAGATTTGCTATTTTTGGGAAGTTGAGAATGGATAAACTTCGTCTAAATGAACCAGACAACACCCAGAAAACACCCACAACACTGACACATTCATAGACAAACAAGAGAGACAAGGCAAACAGGTAGACACTGCAGCAAGCTATTAAAGCAGAGAGGCAAAGAAGCCACCAGCGCTTTTCTATAACTTCTCAAAGTCGCTTTACAAGGGCCAGGAGGGCAAAAAAAACTACTATTTATTGAAAGAAAACTAAGATAAGCAAGTAAGATAAGAATTAAAAGCAATAAAACACTAAAAACAAGAGTTGAGACAAAGTCAACTACGGGAAAGGCAATTATTGTGAACAGGTGGGTTTTGAAGGTAGGGAGGGACAGACAGACAGGGCGTCTTTATGTTTAGAGAGTGCATTCCAGAGGGAGGGGGCAGCCACAGAGAAGGGCCCTGTCTGTCGCCCCAGGGTCAGAGCAGGTCTTAGGGGGACCTCCAGGATATGCATATGTGTACACATGTACAATTTGTACATGTGTACACATCACTGACAAGATTGACAAGTCTATGTAGTGATGTTTCACTCACTACGCAGACCGACTGTCCGTCTCGTCTACCCATCCGTCTGTCAAATAGGATAAGCAGGAATAGAACCGGAGATTCGTTCGCAGCCCGACCCAGCAGACTGACATGCCTGCACACGTTGGTTTCTGCGTGACGTGCACTTAACCCATTCTGACCTGAGATCAGATTCATACGAGATTTTCCACTGGACCCACACTGGTCTGATTAACCCATTCTGACCTGAGATCAGATTCTAAAAATGTCAGTCGTTCTTCGATTTTTCAAAAATAGCAGACCTACAAGCTCGTAGCGCGCCACTCGGTGGCGCGCTATGAGCTTGTAGATCTGCTATTTTTCAATAGCTAAAAAGCATAACATGATGCTGACACCAAAACGGGTTCCCGTTCAGAATGGGTTAATTTGTGTATACATAAAGTTTATAATAATGCATGCACTGCGGAACGGCAGTGCAGGGGCAAGTCACGACGTATGTATGAAACTGGGACAGCGATCATCCTAACATATTATGGTCTGTTTTTTTGGCTACAGGTTGTGATCGACATATACTGTAGGGGACACGTACAGTATAGCAACGCAGCGTTTCCTTTCCTAGCCAACTTTACATGCAACTCCATTCTCACGCCATGCAGCGATTCTGCACACTAAGCAACCTCAGCGAGGGAGCCGTGCGAAACAAACTGCCTTCCATACATTTGAACTACAATAATTAACTAAAATGTCAATATAATATAATGACATTGTGGTGGTTGTACTTGGGGTCTAGTCGGCATTTCTATTGAGAAGAATAATATCGTCTGTTGGGTTTTATAGTGATTATTATACCGTCAGTCTCAGCCTGGTCAGATGTCGTCCCCTGGCTACGGTGTGAGTGGAAGCAGACCAATGGAGAAAATAAATGTTTGACCAGTCTCAGCAGCAGATAGGACAGTAAGGAGAAGATAAAGTGACCCACCGAGGACACCATTTGACAAGCCACACGGTGAAGTGAGGTTCAAACAGTGACACTAATGTTTATTACATTTTCCGTGCATTATATACAAAACAGTATCTCGAGAGGTTCAACCCCCCCCGCCCAGTGGTCGTATGTCACATGGGTATTTCTGAGAATACATATGACAAAATGTACAATTTCTGTGGTTTAAGCAACCGGAAAAGATATTATCTATGCACGTTGCCTGCGCTCTCATTAACAACACCTAATAAACCCGATACTAGATTAAGATTAAGAAGGTGTAAGACACACAGGATACTGTGTTTGCGTAAACAGGCCTTAACCCATTCTGACCGGGCACCCATTTTGGTGTTAGCATCATGTTATGCTTTACCTATTGAAAAATAGCAGATCTACAAGCTCATATCGCGCCACCGAGTGGCGCGATACGAGCTTGTAGGTCTGCTATTTTTGAAAAATCGAAAAAACGACTGACATTTTTTAGAATCTGATCTCAGGTCAGAATGGGTTCATCAGAACAGTGTGTGTCCTAGTGGAAACCTCGTATGAATCTGATCTCAGGTCAGAATGGGTTAAGGTATCTCAAGAATTGGTGCAATACAGTAAAGTACAGTATGCAATGCATGCTATTGGTCACGTGACCATGAGCTGACATTTAGCCGACATTGCTCTTGACATGATCTATGCATGGTTATGCAAAATCATAACAGGTTTAAAGCAGTCCAAAACGTACTTTTTATAATTCAATATCAAAAGTAGCAGATCTGCATTTGTGTGACGTTTGTAGTATGAACAAGTTAATTAAGCAGGGCGTATATTTATGAACAAAATATGGAGATAAGGTTTCTTGCCCGACAGCAACCAACCATATGCAGGATAGGACCCCTACTGTTTGAAACGAGGTATTGCGTTAACCTCAAATTGCAATACAGCACATGCATGGGGACCGGGGTTCAATACAGCACATGGGGGACCGGGGTTCAATACAGCACGACCCGGGTTCAATACAGCACATGGAGGACCGGGGTTCACATGGGGGACCCGGGTTCAATACAGCACGACCCGGGTTCAATACAGCACATGGAGGACCGGGGTTCACATGGGGGACCCGGGTTCAATACAGCACGACCCGGGTTCAATACAGCACATGGAGGACCGGGGTTCACATGGGGGACCGGGGTTCGAATCCAATACAGCACATGGGGGACCGGGGTTCGAATCCCGGGTATATAAGTTATGGATTGCAGTCATTGCAGCATTTATTTATTTTTAAAGAAAAAGAAAAAAAGAAACAGTGTGTCGCCCTGTTCTTCAACATGTTCTAAAGTGTCTGGGAACAACAACAACAAAAAACAAAAAAGATAATTTGAGACTGCAAAACATGTCCAAACTCCAAACATACTTAGTTTGAACTATCGCACCAAAGCCCTATTCAGCTACTGTCTGTCAACAGGAAAAGTAAAAGGGCAAAGCAATGACAAGACACAAGCCAGAGAGAGAGAGAGAGAGAGAGAGAGAGAGAGTGGGACAGTGAGGAAAAGAGGGGGGACCCAGAGAAAGAGTGGGCGTCAGATTGTGCTGCGGTGGGTCATTGGAAGAGGAAACGGTCGGGCCGTAGGCTGTGCTGAATGCAAATTAAATCAGGACAGTTCAGAGAGCTCTTTGTCCAGCAGAGCCCCGGCTGGGCTGGGCCGGGCTGGGCCGGGCTGGGCTGGGCTGGGCTGGGCCGGGGGCTCCTAGGAGGGTCAGAGGATTGGCTCTCTCTCTCCTCTTCCTCTGCTGATGAACAGCCCTTGGCCGACACACACTCACGCACGCACACACTCACGCACGTGCACGCACGCCGGAAGTCATGGACATGAATACAAGGATGCTCGCCCCAAAATAGGCTTGCTCGCCCTCGGGTCAAATCTCTAAAACAAAGGTTTTTTTTGTGGCTTTCGCCTTTATTTTATATATTTTATGGAGGGACAGACAGTAGGCTGACAGGAAATAGGGAGATAGATGGGTGGGGGGGGGGGGGGGGGGGGGATGACATGCAGTAAATGCCGTCGGGATCGGGAGTCGAACCCGCAGCACACTGCCAGACTGGATTACCAGCCAAGGTGCCTGGACCGCTGAGCCACGGCCCAGGCCCCTCGGGTCAAATCTGGCGACCTCGGAGCGGTCGCCACCAGGTATTCCACGATGTAAACACAGTAAAACCATGCCTAACCCTAACCTTATTCCTAAACATAACCTCAGTAAAACTATGACTAAATCCTAATCTTTATATTACAGTATATGATATATTTTTGGGGCTTTTTGCCTCACAGATCACAGTAGGTTGACAGGAAACGGGGAGAGAGATGGGGGGAAGACCGTCGGGACTCGAACCTGCAACACATTTCCAGGCTAGATTAACAGCCTAGGTACCCGGACCGCTAGGCTGGCCCGGGCAAAATCCAACCTAACCTAAACGTAACCCTTATTCTTAAACTAAACCCAAGTAAAACTATGCCTAAACACAACCTTATTCCTAAACCTAACCTCAGTAAAAACGGATACAAGAATTACATGAACCGCTGGGGGTCAGCGGTCCGCAGAGAGAGAACATGAGGGAGAGTGCGCTTCGGGCTGAGCGTTCCCGTTACCACAGATACCACTGCGTCCATCAAACGACAGCACAGGCCTCTCCCCCCCTCCACAACGACAGCACAGGCCTCTCCCCCCCTCCACAACGACAGCACAGACCTCTCCCCCCCTCCACAACGACAGCACAGACCTCTCCCCCCTCCACAACGACAGCACAGGCCTCTCCCCCCCTCCACAACGACAGCACAGGCCTCTCCCCCCTCCACAACGACAGCACAGGCCTCTCCCCCCCTCCACAACGACAGCACAGACCTCTCCCCCCTCCACAGGCTGGCTGGCTGGCTGGTGATGATGTGTATCTGCGTGTCACTCTCCATCACTTTGCCTGCGTTTGTCTTGGTTGCCAAGTGTCAGAGGAGCCAAGTATTTGGCCAAGCTTAGCCGTTTGTTTGTTTATTTGTTTGTCACACTCTTTGGCTCTGTCATTATGTGTTTGTCACCATCTTTGGCTCCATGATTATGTTTGACTTCCCCCCCCCCCCCACACACACACACACGACTGGCCTGGGCCCTGATGACTGCATAGAAACACATCCCTTCTTGTCGTCAATCTGTTGACACCGTTGTCAGATATGGCCTTCGGAACAAGACCATTTTTAGAGACAACCAACTGCACAAAGTGCACATTGTCTTCTATTGCTCAAATTAAAGAAAATGTCACTCCCAACGTTTCAGTCAAGGATCGTCTTTCCGGCCGCAGAGGGATTTGCATTTAACTTTTTGAGCGGTGCCAAACCACTCCAATGAGTGACCGAGTGTACGTGTCTCTATGTCTGAGTACGAGGCCTCGACAGCTGCAATACCGCTGGGTGACTTATATAAAGTGGCACTGTTGAACAGCCTAAAGGGGCATTCACACCGCGAGCACTATCACTGCAGCCAGCCAGTGGTATGTTGTTGAGCAGCCTGCACTGCTCAGTTCACACAGGCGTGATTTTTATATCAAAAGTCCATCAAAGTCCAATCAAACAAAATCATAATGCATGATTAAGCCAGGTACTAACATTTTTTTACCAATAATATATTATATCATGACATGCACCTGTCATTCATCGCTCCACACACAGTGAGAGATTCATTATGCTAGGAGACCAGATTATTGGTAAAGATTTGAGCTGAGAATAATGCAGCTGAAGACAAACGTTATTCAGCAGTGCTGCCTTGTAGACATCTTCTTTTACATTATGGACATAAATAAAACATATAGCTGGGTTATAAGAACATCCCAGAGCCCAAACCAGACCTATAGGTTGACCGTTGATTGGCCAATGTTGTGATGCTGTTTTCACAACTAAACATTGCTAGAGACCCCTGACTGTATATGAACCTTTATTGAGAAAAGGATATCCCCTTGAGATGTATCATCTCGTTTTCGAGGGGGTCCAGCAACATACAGCAAAGCACATTCATTCATACATACATAATCAAGGACAAAACAAACAACAAAAGCTCTCCTAAAACTAGCCGCTCCCACCCCACCTAATCACCCGCAACATATAGTATCAAAAAATCAATATAGTCATGTAATGATACAAGTATGTAAAGATGATGAACATACACCGGGAAGCCAAACAACAGGCCGAGCACCATAACAGACATGCGGATGCGAGATCCTGCATTAACAACATTGTTGATGAATACACAGAGTACAAACATGCACGTGCACCTTAGTCGTTAAATAGTCAATTCGCAGCATGATGTAAGAGACAGAGAGAACAATCAGAACAATCGGAGCCCCCCCCCCCCCAAGGACCCCTGGGGGTCCCCGCCCCGGCCCCCACTTTGAGAACCACTGCTCTAGGGATAGCTAACGGGGCCTTTATAGACTCTTTAACGTTGTTAAAAACTAAAGAGGTTCGTCATTAGAGATCAAAATGTGGACATCCGGCCAGGAGGACTGCAAGAAGAGAGATTTCCAAAACACGCCAAGAGCTCGCGCACACGCCACACGCACACACCCACACACCCACAAGCACGCACACACAAACACGCTATTAGTTCTCTCACACTGGGGGGAGAACAGAACAGACACCAGAGCGAGCCAGACCTCACAATAGCACAGAGGAAGAGAGAGAGAGGAGAGAATCAAACAAACGGAGTCATTTTTCTTCAGAAACATGGCCGTCTTCTCTCCACACTGCGAGAGCTTTGTGTTCGGACGGAGGCCCCGCACAGGAATCGGCCCCCGCTGACATTCCGAACACCATGTGACACGACGAGGAGAAGACCGCGGTCACAGTGACCACCATGCGTTTTTATACAACAGGGGAATTTCAGAACAATAAGAGTAGGACCATGCAAGCCCCCGAGTTATTTGCTGTTGTGTGCCTAGTTTTATGTCAAGTCGGATAGATAGATTGACCTTCATTTTGATGCCGGGGAAAGTCCAGTCGTCAGTATTTTCAGTGAAAGCTTTCCCCACAAAACAGAAAATACTAGTACAGATCCCTGAGGGTCTCCGGTCAACCATATGGGGGTGTAATACTGCGTTCACACAGATACAAAAGATGCAAAGCTATATACACAGCATTATTTGTTGGAAAACCAGCTTAACTTATTTGTAGCTTTGTAACTGTTGTGGCTTTTTTGTATAGCAGCTAAAAACGTCGACTGTATCTTTGCCATCTTCATGTCGCTGGCTTCCACTGAAAAATAATGTCAGCTGTTGTATAGCTGGCTCCCAGTGTGAACATACATACAGTAGCCATACACTGTATGTGGTTAAGTGGTTCAACCCACACCGACCCACCCAGGATGGAGTCGGCTTGTGTTCATTATGGAATAAAACCAGTTTGCAGAGTCAGACACACTTCCTCTCTCTCTCCCTCTCTGTCTCTGTCTCTCTCTCTCTCTCTCTCTCTCTCTGCCACCTGTTAAACCCATTGGCACGTAGCAGCAGGAAAGGTCCGACTGGGCAACAGGCTGACACACAACTAGGTCACCTACTGACACCGTGTGCACACTGAGGATCCCTGACCCCGCCGCGCAGCCAGCCAGCCAGCCAGCCATCCAGCCAGCCAGGGTAATCTTTTACATGGCATGGCCCAGAAGAGTTAACGCACGGAGAAAAAAAGAGATGGATGACTCAGCCAAGCCAGCCCGGTGCAAATGGGGCAGCAGCTAAACGAGACATTAAGATGTTAAGTTAAGATGCCAAGTTAACGATTATTTTATAGATCAATTAATTAGTTGATTTGCCTTATCAACCTCTTAGGTAGATTACAACAAGCTTGTGGTTGTTGTTGTTGTGAGCTTGTGTACTGTAGATCTGCTATTTTGGTCCCCTATGTGCGTGACATGGTCGTACGACCAAGCATAACCTGGACATAACAGTCCTTGTGTGAACTGCTTAATCCATTTGGTGTTCAAAACATTGTTATAATTTAGCTATTGAAAAATAGCAGATCTACAAGCTACGAGCTTGTAGGTCTGCTATTTTTGAAAAATGTGACACAAATCTTTGAATATATATTTCAGAGCAAACATTTTAAACTAAAATAGTTACTTCTGGGGGGTCCCTGAAACTACATATTTTGAGATGGGGGTCCGTGGCCCAATAGAGATAATTCTGTGGGTCCTTGACATGAAAAAGGTTGAGCACCACTGTCATAGAAAGATAGGTTTTTCAGAAAAATGTTAGTCCAGAATGGGTTAACAACACAACTGCAGCTGTAAACTAATGTTACATCAGTCATTGTCCATGAAAACAGTGGAAAGCAACAATTTGAGGTGATCATAAAATATATTGTTGCTGGCAGGGAGAAACTGCTCATCTAACTGCTCAGGGAGAAACTGCTCATCTAACTGCTCATCTAACTTTGTATGCTTTGTGGTAAATTAATCACACTACAGAGTGTTACACAAAAGCAACAAAGTAGCCTATAGTAGCAGATCCGCAACTTGCTCCATCTTCTACTTTCGCAACTTTTTAATTTGAATCCTGAAAAGTAACAGTTTTGGACACGATGTTTCCACCTGACAGCAGAGACGATATGTAGCCTTTGTTTGCGACAATGAATCCTAGGAAATCAGAACTTTTAAAATAATTGCTAAAATAATTAGCGAGGCACGGTGAGCTTATGGATCTGATATTCTTTGCAGTGGTTAAGCATTATATCCTCAGACTTCCAGTACTTAAGCACTTCTCTTCCTCCAAGAGAATTAACTAGAACACAGCCGCTACCATTTCTTGCTTATGCAACCAATCTTGCCATCTTTCGGTTCCGGTCTATTTTCTTGCACCCTCTTCTCGTGCGTCACGATGAAAATTAAACCAACAAAAAACATGGGATTATGTGTTACTATACACTCCGTTGTGGCAGATGGCTTTATTTAAACTATGGGCCATATTGGCCTGCTTGGTGTGTGATTGGCAACAGTGATGCACAGGCGGCATAGCAGCTCCCTCTCTCGGTGTGTGTGTGTGTGTGTGTGTGTGTGTGTGTGTGTGTGTGTGTGTGTGGTCCTCATAAGCATATAGTAACAGAATTGGACAAATAGTCATTGTGAGGAGGAGCGTTTTCCTGATCCACAAAAGATGGAGCTGTCCTCACGAGTATAGTAATACTGTGTGTGGGCGTGCATGTGTGAACTGTGGACGCATTGGTTCCAACTTCCTACAATGTCCAATGTTCCTAGAGGGGTGTGCGTGCATGCGTGCATGCATGCGTGTGTGCGTGTGTGTGTGTGTGTGTGTGTGTGTGTGTGTGTGTGTGCGTGCGTGTTACTATACTTCTGTGTTCCTAGACAAATGGCCGTGCACCCAAGACAAGGTGCTCGACCATGTCACGCAATGGAAATAACAGATCTACAAGCGCACAACAATGCAAGCTTTTGTTGTAATATACGTGGCGAGCTTGTAGATTGGCCACTTTCGGCTCACACGACACGGCCTTGCGATCTATAGTGCTAAATAAGGCGTTTTTAGGTCGGCAGGCTGTTCACAGATTATAGAAAGAAACCCTAAGCCTGGCGGAAGTGACAGCGAGTTGTGCAATCGTCACAAACAGGAAATAAGGGAAGGATATGGCACTCGTATGATCTCGGATGGAGAAGCCAAAATGAGCTGCAACGAACCATACAGTACAAACAAAAGGCAAGCGGTCGCCAGTCAGGGGTTTATATTTCCCAACGGACGCTGTGCTGGACTGCGTTCAGTAAACACATACCTTATTATTGTTAGGTCTTGGTACTAAATCTGAATAAATACACACTTGTCACCACGGTCTATTATGGACGAATGATTCAATAACAATTGACTTGAACCATGTTAACAATACCATTATTCCCGACAATTAGGCAGATAATAATCTTTGGTGATATTTGAAATGTCAAATAGCAGTGATGGAAATATCATTTCCACCAGATATTCATATTCACGACACAAAAACGTACTAACTTAGCACCTCTAGATTTGTGCAAGTCATATTATTAGGTGAGTATTCTGCGAAAATGCGAGGACATTCAACAAAACTATAGCAGACCCTGGGAGACCCGAGCTGTGCAAAGAATTATATATTGTCAATGATTAACCCTATATAATTATTTGCACACTTCATTGTCTGTCGGGTGGAAACCTCATAATGTACAACAACTTACTTTTCAGGATTCAAAATCAAAAATAGCAAAAGCAGCAGATCTACAAGCTCAAAAGTCAAAACGATACGTTTGAGCTTGTAGATCTTTTACCTTTGATTAGTTTGTGTGACGCTGTACGGCTGTAGTATGATCAAGTAGGGCGTGAATTTACAAGCAAAGAAAATCACAAAAAGTTAGAATATGGAGATAAGAGGTTTCTGCCCGACAGCAACGACTATTTGACTATATTGAACTATTCAAAAATGTTTTTTCAAAATAGTAAAAAAAAATGGCAAAAAGGTTTACGTATAAGGGGTAAGGCACTGACAAAAATAGGGCCCCAAAGTTAAATCTCTTCTCCGATCTACAAGCATGTGTATTACTACTAGGTCTGATATTTTCGTCAAATCTTCGCCCCCAGAATAGGGATGCTGGGTTACATGTGGTTAAGTGATACAAACCATACAACGACCCATAACATCCGGCCAGTCCCAGTTACAACAAAACAAACGCCACTACGTTTCCCTGTCAGGGTACGCACGCACACGCACGAGAGACAGAAAGAGAGAGAGAAACACAACAACATTCAACTCAGGAGGCGGCATGGACTCCATTTTTAGAGTGCTACGTATATAGGATAAAAGCCAGCCAGCTTCCAGCCTTCGTCATAGGTTTTAAATCCAGTGTGACCATCGGACTCAGTCCATCTGCACAAAAATCAATCACTGCTGCTTCTTCCTAATCTTTGGGTAACTCGCGTTAATCCGTCTGTCCCGATTGTCTGATCCGGGGGGAGCAGTAGTAGCAGCAGGCTGGTGCTGGCACAAGCTCTATATTTTCAGCAGATTGTGAAATATTAGTGTCTGAATTTCTCTCCCTAAAACAAACAAAATAAATGTGGGGAAGCAGCATGCATGCACCCCAGATCTGGAACAAACTCCCAGAAAACTGCAGGTCTGCTGCGACTCGCATTTCTGTTAAAACACTAAAGACTGTTCTGTTTGACACTGCCTTTGACCGAGTTACTTTTCTTTCTCTTTTGCACTGTACTATGTGTACCTGTTATGTTTAATTGCGAACGCAGTGAGCACTAACTATGAGACCTAGCAGATCATGTCTGTGTGTCTGTCTGTCTGTCTGTTTATGTGTGTGTCTGTCCCGCATAACCAGGAGACCCCAAAGCAGCTATACGTCCAAATATGGAGTGTGTTGCATCAATCACAAACAAATCACTCAGCTCCATATATGGGCACAAAAGGGGCCAGGTCCACATAAAACTTAACTTAAAAAAAACGTAACTTAAAAAAAAATTAACTTTAAAAACAAATCTTAAAAAAAACCCAAATATGTACGAGCTGCGTTCGCTTCCCGCGTTTGCGCGTCTTACTTGTTATTATGTTTCATGCATCCTAAGGTCATTGTAAAATACTTTCCTTTGCTTGTTGTTGTTCCGTGTAAAAGCACATTGAATTGCCTTGTCGTTGAAATGTGTTATACAAGTCAAATTGCCTTATTGCCTTCAATCCATGAGCAGCTGAAACGCATGCTCCACACACTGACACACTGAGGGTGGGGTTGGTATGGTGGGTCACTGTCACAGCAGGGATCAACACAGTGCTTCAGTGGGTTTTACACTACACACCACCACAAAAACAAACTCTTCTGGACACACTGACACAACTACTGGTTGTTGCTGCCTGGTCCCAGACCAGATCTTCCATCTGGGATTTCTCAGGGAGTTCAGCTAACACCAATCCGTTCCGTACCGAACCGAATCAGCGTGAGCTAAGGGCGGGATATGTGCGAAACCGGATGTGAAGCTATATAGACACGTCAATATGATTGGTTGTGTTTGCACGCCCACACGGTGATAGACAGACGGTCCCATCCAATCATCTACCAAGTATCTTGAAAAAAAGGAACAGCCCCGTCATCGAATTTGCTTCCGCGATCCCAGATCCCAATAAGCTGTGAAACAAATTTGTGTAGCAAGCTTCTTGGATCTGGCAGCGTCAGGTTAGGACCCACCCCCTCCCCCACCACCCTGACTACTAGCACTTGGAATATAGAATTTGAAGCATTCAATTTAGTTTGATATTGTGAATAAAGCATATCTACAAGCTCACAAAAATACTGTTGCAGGTCATTTTCACAAATTTTCACTTTTCTGGTATTACCATTTGGCCAAGGTTTATTGGCCAGAATTTATTTATTTATTTATTTATTGTATAGCAGTTTGTTGATTACTTTTAATGCGGTAATGTTTTTTTTTTTAGGTATTTAACCCATTCTGAACGGGAACCCATTTTCGTGTTAGCATCATGTTATGCTTTAGCTATTGAAAAATAGCAGATCTACAAGCTCATAGCGCACCACCGAGTGGCGCGCTACGAGCTTGTAGGTCTGCTATTTTTGAAAAATCGAAGAACGACTGACATTTCTTTAATCTGATCTCAGGTCAGAATGGGTTAATCAGACCAGTGTGTGTCCAGTGGAAACCTCGTATGAATCTGATCTCAGGTCAGAATGGGTCTATAAAATGTCACTTCACTGTGTGGATTGAGAACCACTGCCGCGTAAAGCATCACAACTGAAAATACGAATACCTGAATGATAGCATACATTATAAGATTTACTAAGAGAACAGCAATACATTTATCTATTGAGGAAGTGTTACTTTCCTCTGCAGTGTCAAAAAAAACACTGATGTGCAACATTGTGAATGTGTTTTGTTTTTTTGTTCATGGGCTAGTAGTAGGCTAATTACGTATGGGATACACCCCTTTCCCCCCCCTCAACTGTATATCATTTATTTTCCCTTTTTACCTCCTTTATGATGATTCCCTGTTCTTTGGCTATAGAGAAGTGTATATGTGTACGTCGTCTCTAAATGTTATGATGAATTGAACAAGGTGGACCCTCTTGTAAACAAGTGTATAGTGCTTTATTGGGTCCTCCACTCACTGTTAACAGTTTTTGTATTCTGCAAACTGTTAATAAATTCTTCAATCAATCAATCAATCAAGGTCAATATGTAGGGACATCTCGGCACCTCTGTACAATTGGCTATTTTGTCCAAAATGTTGAAAAATAATGTGAACATAATGTGAACATTCACGGTACATGTCAGACTTTTTAATGTTATCCTTCAACTTCTTGTTTATGACCCAAAATGCCTGGATGTACAGGTATTGTAGCAATTTGTATAGCAATTGTAGAAATATTAGACCTTAATTTATTGTCGAATTTTTAAGCATGTACAATCAGGTCCTATAGCCTATACTTCACTTTAAAACATTTTCCAATTGATTTTTTGGAAAGAAATATATGGTGCCCAGTCTCTGCCCACTCTTCCCTTGGTGCCCATGCATGTCTATGGCTCTGGGGGCCACTCCCACTGCCCATATGTTAGCGGGCATCCCTGAAACTGAAAAGTTTAATATTTTTTGTGTTAACTTCTACTTAAGTGTCCTGCGGGATACTTGTATTATTGTTAGCTTTTACTTCAGCTGAATTATTTGACAGTTTGTAAACAAGTTGTAATATTTCAATTTAGCCTAACAGTGTTTTAATTAATGGGCCTAATACGGGCTAAATAGCTCAAGAGTGATAACAAAATGATTTGTTGTGAAAATGATAGCCACCCTCCTGTTTGTGTTTATATTATGGCACTCGGGTCACGTGTGGTGGAAAAAGCAGCATGCTACGTTTACTCTAGATAGTAAATTTACTATTCATAGCCTTTGCAATGCATGATTTATAATTAAGAGACATTAATTTGTTGACATTCAAGGAATGCAAGAGCAAGAAAGACGGACCAACGCCTGCTCTGACACAGACACTCATCAAGCGAAAGCAACACAGCCAGCAACCCAAGTTACCCAACCAGCGTCGAATAAACAAACATCACATGCAGGCTGCAGCTGACAATAATCGACAAAAAACAATTAATTCCTCTGCAAATAAAAGTTATTGGAAACTTTACGTACCTTTAGCTTTTAAATTTCTGTCTGCAGGTGAACACGCGCAAAACAAAAGGAGGGAGTCCTCGAAAACAAACTTTTTCTTGTGTCAGTAAAAGTCTCTCTCTTTCTATCTCTCTCTCAGTGTGGAGGAGCGTCTCTCTCTCTCTCTCTTTCCTGCTGACAAAGCGTTCCTTTATTATTTACTACGTGCGCCGTTCAAGTCACAGTGCGACGCGGATGTATCAGGGAATGTCATATAAAGGCTTGGGGGGCGTTGCCCTCCCATTTCCCTTCAGGCTTCTCTCTCTCTCTCTCTCTCTGCACAGTGCAGTGTCAGTGTATTGGGCAATACAGGCTAGCTGTTAGATCAGATCACAACTGGATCTATTGCCTAGCTGTTGCATGAGACGGACCTGATGTGACTGATCATGACACCACAAGTGGAACTCTCTCAATGGGAATGTCTGCCCCTCACTCGGTTTTAATAGTCCAGTGTGGTTCTTTTAATCCAGTGGTGGACTACTGGACTCAGACTGGACAAAGCCTATATATACCTCGACTGGAGGTCAGACCCGAATTATTTTGGGGGGGTCCCCCAACTCTCCCCCCCCCCCCCCCCCCCCCCCCCCCCCCCCCATATGATGATTAGCTTAAAGTGCAACATTGTTTTAATGTTTTCTCACTCAACAGTAAACAACAAACCAACATGCAGTATGTATGCCTTTTAAATACCAAATTGGCCAAATTGGCAAATATTGTGAAAATTGCCAATCTACATTGTGAGCTTGTAGTTCGGCTATTTTCACAATATTTATCTGTGGAACAAAGTTAAAGGACAACTTTAGTTTTTGACCCACCCTCCCTGACAGCCAGGAGCAGAGCTGAGGTAGTCACTGAGGTAGTTAAGCATGCAGCTCCACAGTGGCAAAGCTCCGGGGGTTGATGAGATTCGTCCGGAAATGCTGAAGGCCCTGCATGGGTGTTGAGGGGCTGTCTTGGTTGATATGCCTTTTCAACATTGAGTGGAAGTCTGGGGCAGTGCCGCGAGGGAGTGGCAGACCAGGGTGGTGGTCCCACTGTTTAAAAAGGGGGGATCAGAGGGTGTGTGTACAAACCAATTACAGAGGTATCACATTACTCAGCCTCCCTGGGAAAGTCTACTCTACGCCAAGGTGCTGGAGGAGGAGGGTCGGGCCGATAGTCGAACCTCATATTCAGGAGGAGCAATGTGGATTCCGTCCTGGTCGTGGAACAACTGACCAGATCATTACTCTTGCAGGAATCCTGGAGAAGGCCTGGGAGTATGCATATGAAAGTATATGAGAGTATGGGGTGAGGGGGACCTTGTTGAGGGCCATCCAATCTCTGTACACCCAAAGCGAGAGCTATGTCCGTGTGCTCGGGAGTAAGTCGGATTCACGAGTGAGGGGAGGACGGAGAAGGAGATCAGCCGGAGAATCAGAGCGGCAGGGGCGGTATTGCAGTCGCTGTACCGCTCACTGTTGTGATGAAAAGAGAGTTGAGCCAGAAGGCAAAGCTCTCTGTCTACAGAGCAATCTTCGTTCCTACTCTCACCAATGGTCATGAAGTGTGGGTCATGAACGAAAGAATAAGGTTGCGAATACAAGCGGCCGGAACGTCTCGGGATCCCCCAGGAGGAAGTCACTAATGTTGCTCTGGAGATGGAAGTCTGGAACTCTCTGGTGGAGCTGTTGCCCCCGCGACCCGACTACGGATAAGAGGTTGAAGATGGATGGATGGATGAAAGATGAGTCTTCATTTAAAAACGGCCATAGCCACTTGCCTAAATGTGCCCAAATTCCCCAAAATGTGCATCACATTTGTGATGATTGCAATGGCCATTTTTAGCCCAAGGAGTGTGTTTTGTGCAAAAATAATGCTTGGAATGGATTCAGAATCATGGAAACCACCTAGTTTGACAGGTCACATGTTACTTAAAAAATAAATGTCAATGGTATGGTCACATATAAACCCCTATAAAACAAATGCTCAATACAGTCAGCCGGTCAGCAAGTGGATACCACTTTAGGAGGTCATATAAAAGGATTAAATTTGTGAGGTACTTTAAGACGAGGGGCGGTGTTGACTCAATGCGTCAACACAACTCAGGCTGTCTGTCCTAGCACATTTGCGGCAATCCAGCCTGTCGTGGGCCTTTGGATGTTGGTTAAAATAAAACGGCCCCATACACTCAGTAATATTGAGGAGTCAGAGACTATTTCAAGCCAAGGAGGGGGTGATTGTGCTTACATTAATTACGTGATATCATGGGTTAGAAGCAGCCGTTCATTGTAGATACACAGATCAGTGGTAAAGTAGTTCTGCAAGCAACAGAAGGGATCAGAGACCATACTAATACTCACGATAAGAGAGAAACTGTGTCATTATAGAGAACGAGCTGTACCCAAAACAATAGATACCAGGCCCGTGCCATGGCATCTTGACTCTTATAATATGCAAACATGGCAGAACATATCAAAAGGTAAAAGGTGAAGAACAAAGTCCTCCTCACCAGTGACTTCAAGATGTCAAGTGTAATAGGCTCCAGGAGGCTCTACATCCTCCTGGTGGGGGCACATGACCTCACTGGTAGTTTAGTCAGTAGCATACAATGGTGGTGACAACAAACAAATGTGTGTGGGGAGGAGCAATCAACTGGCATATACTAACTAAATTGGGGGAGAAAAAGGACTAAGAAAAAACAACCACAACAAAAACTTAGGACCAGTTCTGATGGTGGACAATTACCATGCAGTCTACAGAGTTGGAATGAAGAACAGGTGAACAGACTCAGGTTTTCCTCAAAGGTGTTAAATTACTTTAGGCCCATGACTAAAAAAACCTTTATCTCTACCCTGTTAAAAAAAGAGGAATCAAAGAGAGATTTAGAGAGTGTACAAATTGAACCAACTGGCCCTGTGGGTCCATTTGTACACTCTCTGAGTTAGCCAAATATAGCCAAAGTATTTGACCTCAGTGTCAACAAAATAAAGTGCCATGTAAGAATTTTCAGTAGTTTAGACTTCAGAGCAGATCAATACCCTAGCTTTGCTTTAATTGTAAGGAATCCTATTTACATTTCATGCCAAACTATAATTCATCTCACTGTATCTCTGGAAAAGGGAGTGTGTGTGTGTGTGTGTGTGTGTGTGTGTGTGTGTGTGTGTGTGTGTGTGTGTGTGTGTGTGTGTGTGTGTGTGTGTGCGCGCGTGCGTGCGTTTCAGGGTTTTTTTTCTTTCTTTTTTAAACACTCCCCAAATGCAAACCTCTGCAGCAGTCAGTTAATTTGAGGCGATGGGAGGCCAAAAAGAAATAACTAGGAATGCGGCCAGCCATGCAACCTTGGCGTTGGATTCCAACAGGAGATATAAGTCTGTACAAAGGGAAGCCCGTTCCCACAATCCATATTATATACTGTCCCTCTTTTGTTGCCCACGACGTCTATTGTTTAATCAGAGCTATAGTTTGGCCATCTTCCATGCTTCATTCAAACGTGCCGATGGAAGCCATTTTCGTTTTGTTTAATGTGGCTGGCCTATTGGTTCAGGGTGTAGGAAGCGTACCTGTAAGGTTACGTTATCAGTGACTTCTCTGATATCGTTGCCGTCGTGCAGAAAACTCCTGCCGTTTTTCAGTTTGAATCCTGAAAAAGAACCCGTTTTTGGACATATGAGTTTTGCAACCCGACACGACAGATTTCCAGCTTGTGAGTTATCCTCATATATAGGGCATGACCTTATTATGTCATTGGAACAGTCGCACCCTGTTACCTTTGCATACAGAGTACTGTACATATAGGGCATACATAACCTTTGCCTGAGTGCCAAGGTTTTGTGCACGCCATATGATGCAGTCACAATTGCATAAATTATAGCTCCTTTGATCTTTGGGGCGGACGCATGACCTGATGACATGATGTCACTTGTCATTCCAGACGTATGACTTCTCACTTGTCACATTATAACGTATTAGTATAGGATCTTGTGGAATTTTCCACACTTGCATGGGGGACAGATCCATTTGGCTGACACGTTACATTGTGCAGCATCTGCCAGTAAAGCACTAGCCTACTATTGGGCATGATTTTGTGTATAAGGTCCTTGTGAAGATACAATAGCCACACTGTGGTCTGGTAACGTGAGGCCTTGGATAGGAACACGCAGTACAATGGACGCATTGGAGGAGGGAGAAAAATATAACCACCATCACCACCACGCTCGTTTCAAGACAAGTCACTTTACGACAGCACACACACTGAATGAGTCCAATGCTTGAGTTGTTGATGTCCTTTTGGTCTTGGAACATTCCAGTTCAAGTCAAGGGACATGTGCTGTATGGTTTCAAATTGAGCATACATATTTTGTGCGTGCGTGTGTGTGTGTGTGTGTGTGTGTGTGTGTGTGTGTGTGTGTGTGTGTGTGTGTGTGTGTGTGTGTGTGCGTGTGTGTGCGCTCACACTTGTGTGTTCGTAGAAACTGTCATGTACACGAGGAAGGTTATTCCCAAGTTATGCTCGGTCGTACGACAACAATATTACACGTGTGGCGTGCACCTAAAATAGCAGATCTACAACCACAAGCGCACAACGCAAGCTCGTTGTAATCTTGCTACAAACCTGCATTGTGAGACTGTAGTGAGATAGTAGGCCATACATTAAATAGCCAAGTGACGGCAGGGTTGTGGTGTGTTTCGTATCGTATGTTGGGCCGTGGGGTGGATCAATAATCGATAAGGTGCGTGGACTTTCACCAGGCATGATTGCAGTGTTTGTGGGTGCAGCCTACATGTGTGATGCTTCTGCCAATCCAGGGCACACTAAAGAGAACAAGGCCAGACGGCTTCATGCATTGCAAGGCTTGTACGGTAATCATTACCTTACATACTAAGATTGCCTAGTACCTTGTTGGCATGCTCCGAAGCCACGTGAAATACTTACATGAGCTATTTGACAGATTGCATGTAAGCCATTTGGAAACGTACTTAACTCATTTAGACCTGAGACTATAGATTCTAAAAATGTCTTCTTAATCATGACAGTTTTCTGAAAAAGCCATGTTTCTCTGCCAGTGGTGCTCAAACTTTTACACGTCAAGGACCCCCAAAATTATATACAGTATGTAATTGGCCGCCGACCCTCATCTGAAAATATGTTGTTCTAGAGACCCCCACCCCAGAAGCAAAGATCAGAGTTAAAAACGTTCACTGTGAAAGAATACTGTATGAATTCAAAGATTTGAACGAGTAAAAACGAGAAGCATTATGTTCAATATGTTTTAGCAAGGACACAAACTAAAGGCTGAATTATATACTATTGCCTATTGTTGTCCAATTCATATAAAAATTGTTCAGTTCCTCATCCTCACATAACCATGCAGTGAACCCCTCTCTCCAGTGTTGCCAGATTTTGCGAGAGAAAAAGCAACAGATCTATGAAAACAAGCCCAAAATAAACTATGAAAGGCCACAAAGCACTTATGTGCTTGTAGATCTTATGATATTAATGCTGTTCATATTTTAACTTGTTTTTTCATTAATTAATGGCCTGCTTGATCATACTACAGTCACAAAAAAGTGTCAATTTTGTGGGGAATTTGAATCCTGAAAAGTAACAGTTTGAGATTCCATCCGACAGAACCAATATGGCAATGATGGCAAAATATAGTAAACAAACGGTTTATGATGTAATACAACATGTCGTTGCCGTAGACTAGAGGCCCGGGGAAATATTTTCTCAATGAAATAGTTTGAGCATTCCTCCTTAGTTACCCTCTACTATATGCCCCTCCCAAACACTTAAAGAGCAGATTTCTTTGTCTTGGTTCTGCATGCCCTATTATTGACTAGATGGAACTGGCAGTTAGTTCAGTTTCAGTTCAGTTTCAGTTCAGTTTCAATGTGAGGCAACAGCCGTGTAAGGACCCAGTGATTCAGACACACATGACAGGAAAGCTGCCGGATGTCACGTACGTAGTACACATACAACATGTCTCGTCAGAATGACCAAGCCTCACAGTGAAACCTGGGCAGTGTTTGTTTCATTTCTACTGTCTGAATGTATACTCGCTGTGTAAATCTTGTGCCGTGATTTTTGTACGTTTTCTGTTTTGTATGTGTAATGGAGTTAGCATTACTCTAATAGTCTATAGACTATATTCAAATATTAAAATATGTCTTCCCTCCTGTGTATTGTTTTGGTTTCATCCTGAAAGCTGAAGTCAAAAGGCATATGGGCCAATTTCTCTGACCTATATTTTTCAAATTTAATTATTCACTCAGACTTGTTTCATTATTCAATTATTGACTTCTATTCTATTCTAATCTATTCTATTATTGCATTATTCTATTTAGCAGCATATAGTAAGATCTGTCCGGCACTATGGGTGATGAACACGTACGGTACGCCAGCCTTGGAAAAATGTGATCATGTGCCCGAAAAGGTTGCCCACTCCACTCACAAAGGTGCTCATAATGCTCAACAGCAATAAAAACAGCAAAACATAAAAATTATTAGAAACAACACACGCTGTACGCTAGGAAAACTCAATGACATTCACCAAATGCTTGTTGGAACAGTCGCGTTTTTAAGTGGTTCTGTAAGGACAACTTTTATGTACTCTGATAAAAGCGCATCAGTCCCGACCACAGGGACTCCGAAATCCCCCGGCCGTGGTAGCTGGGGTGGTGGAGGGTGAGCAGCATGCAGTGTCTTAGCAAGAAAGCAGTGGTGTGGGCCTGGGCCATTGCTCAGTGGTCCAGGCACCTGGCTGGCTGGTAATCCAGTATGGCAGTGTGCCGCGGGTTCGACTCCCGATCCCGACGGCCGACTGCATGTCTTCCCTCCCCCATCTCTCTCCCCATTTCCTGTCAGCCTATACTGTCTGTCCCTCCATAAAATATATAAAATAAAGGCGAAAGCCACAAAAAGAACATAAAAAAATGTGTGTGTGCAGCAGCAGAAAGCAGTGGTGTGTGCAGCAGCAGCGGTAGAATGACAGCAGCAAAAAGCAAACAGGAATGAGCAGTGAAAACTACCAGATTGACTGGATGAGTGGATGTGGACGTGGAGTTGAGGCAGCCCAATGGAGGGCCGCCATGCAACAACTGCACTGAGTTTCCTGACAGAACTTGCAGATTAAATAATGTGGTCTTCTGAGAATGGAATGAGTGTGTGTGTGTGTGTGTGTGTGTGTGTGTGTGTGTGTGTGTGTGTGTGTGTGTGTGTGTGTGTGTGTGTGTGTGTGTGTGTGTGTGAATGGAGGCAGCCCCAATGGAGGGCCGCCAGCAACTGCACTGATCTTCCTGACAGAACTTGCTCTGCGCATGTTTTTGCTCATTTCTTAAAAATATACACAGACGCGGCAGCTCTCAAAGAGCCGAGGAAAGGCATTCCAGAGTCTGTGAGATAAACACCTGCAGTTTCCGAGGCTATAGGAGCTACAGACTGAAAGGCTCTGTCACCTTTGGTGATTAACCCATTCTGACCTGAGATCAGATTCATACGAGGTTTCCACGGGACACACACTGGTCTGATTAACCCATTCTGACCTGAGATCAGATTCTAAAAATGTCAGTCGTTCTTCGAATTTTTCAAAAATAGCAGACCTACAAGCTCGTATCGCGCCACTCGGTGGCGCGATATGAGCTTGTAGATCTGCTATTTTTCAATAGCTAAAGCATAACATGATGCCAACACCAAAATGGGTGCCCGGTCAGAATGGGTTAAGGTCCTGCTGGATAGATCAGTTAGATATCAGTCCGTGTGTCCGTCTGTGGACAGCTAATCGCGCCACCAGGAGGCAGATTTTTTGCAAATGCAATTTTGTTTTTGATAGTACACCTACAGATTTTGTCCAAACATCACGCAAATTGGTAGTGCACACAGTCAGTCCTATAGCCATTAAACATTTAAATAGCAACTTTATCCAAGGCGCTTTACAGAGTTTATGCAAAATCACATTCACCCCCATTCACACACCGATGCCGGGGAAACCATGCAAGGCACCAACCTGCACATCGGGAGCAATTATGGGTTCAGAGTAAAAAAAAGATTCACACCCCTGTGAACTGAGTGGTGCAAGTATACTCCCCTCTCCCCTTGTGTCTCTCTCTCTCTCTCTCTCTCTCTCTCTCTCTCTCTGTAATTACATGCAGGCAACAGTGCAACACTATCTCACTCTCTCGGTTCCTGCACAACAGCGCCACCTTTGCCCATAGTCACATAGGTTAGGACGGACATTGCTGTTCCTTGGAGTGGTTACACCACTCAAAAAACGCTCCTATCCTGGTGGAGACCTGTGCCTCGAGGTTAGTGCCATGATGAGCTACATGAATAACTTTCATTATAGGCCTTTTTATTGGGCTGTAAATTAGCTGTTAATTACTTCTATAAAATATGGTATCGCATGACACTCCAAGGCCTTTGGGATCTTACAATTAACCACTTTGAATATGGCATCATAATATGGGCGTGGCATTATATGCAAAAATAAATAAATAAAGGCTAAAATAGGAGATCTATGAGCTCACAATTGTTACCACTGAGCCATATTGGATAAATTGCATCTCGTCAATCAGGTCAAAATACAAGCCTATGGCTTTGACACAATCTAAATGTCTCAATAGAAGAAATACAGTTATACATAATGCCTATTTAACCCATTCTGACCTGAGATCAGATTCATACGAGGTTTCCACTGGACACACACTGGTCTGATTAACCCATTCTGACCTGAGATCAGATTCTAAAAAATGTCAGTCGTTCTTCGATTTTTCAAAAATAGCAGACCTACAAGCTCGTAGCGCGCCACTCGGTGGCGCGCTATGAGCTTGTAGATCTGCTATTTTTCAATAGCTAAAGCACAACATGATGCTAACACGAAAAGCGGTTTAATCCCACCAATAGTAGGCTATTCCCGGCTCCGGGGCCGTTTCCGTACAGCTCCCTTTGAGACCGAAGTCTATTTGAAATTGATTTCTCTTCAATAAGGAGCCGTATATACGACCGTGATAAGATTGCGGCCTTTTTTTTATTTCATGTTGCTGTAAGTAGTGAGTTACTGAGTCACCAGACAGTCTGGTTAATGTAGCGGATTTATGACAAGCCTTCATCAAACAGTAATACCTTAAGGACAATGTTTGTTTGGGTTGTCAGTGATTGGGTTCAAAGGTCGACACTCCTCACAGACATAACATTTTGTTCGTAAATTTATACTGCCCTATATACTTGATCATACCACAGCATCACACAAAAGCGGCAAAGCTTCAACAGTAGCAGATCCACAACAAGCTCGATCTGCTATGTTCAAATAGCCAAAGCTTAAAATAGGGTTATGAGACAATATTCGCAATATTGTTTTTATTTTATTAGCACTTAAGCCTTAAGTGGTTAAACAAAGAACACAATAATATTGCTGGTTCAACAATCTTAATGATTGTAATATGAATGAATGAAATCACATGGCATCACGTAACCACATTACATATCAGCTGACACATTCTCTTGGAAGTGGGCATAATAATGGCTTCTGTTCTAGACCTCTTTGTTCAAAGAATGCATGAATGTGATTTGATTTATTGTAAGACTGTGATGTGGGCAAAAATTAGACTGATAGCAATTCTAAGGGTGACATTAATTCTGTTCCAAGTTAACCAGACATGAGGCCAGCTACCCAAATGAACCCCTACAGGCCCCAGTGTCCCTATTCTGGGAATGTTGTCATAAGCAAACATTCGAAAATAGAACTGTAATCTGCAAGCTATTTTCGGCGAAAAGATTTGGTGTTGGGGGAAAAGAGGTCCTCGGAGTTACTAGTAGAGGGGGACCACCAAATATTTGTGTGATAGGAACTTTTTTTAGTTTGTTATTTTTAACCTCTTGAACCCTACATAGCATCCCTATTCTGAGGGGAACATTAGCGGAAAATGTTGGTATTTTAAATGGTATTTAGTGGGTCATACTACGTAGCTCATGACCCAAGGATGCTGATCTGGAATGAGCGTAATCAGCAAATCTACCCAATTACCATGCACATTTGTCACGAGAGCATGCATGCTTACAAACCAACCAAATGGACCCTTACATTTGGTTACATTTGTTTGTATGCTCTCAGAGTTAAATGGATCGACAGCACAAGACATGCCAGTGGGCACCTGATACATTATTGAACCTTATACGCTCCCAGAGGAGCTCTCATCTGCACACGGTTTCATAACAAGGGATTCGACAGTTGTATGAATTCACAGCATGCCATGGAGGGAGGGAGTGAGTGAGTGAGTGAGTGAGTGAGTGAGTGAGTGAGAGAGAGAGAGAGAGAGAGAGTATAGTTGCAATGTATGCTCTTTCAAATTTATTTTTAATTGCACTTTTCTTAATGTAAACATATGGTTTCTCATGGCCATTTAATTGGAATTGGAATTGAATTGAGATGGAGTGTGAAAGAGAAAGAGAGAGACAGTTTGAGAGAGACAGAGTTTGCGAGAGACAGAGAGAGCATTGCATAAGCCTTCCCTTATATAGCAGAAGACATACAGTATAGGTAAACAATGAGCGAGTGGACTTCAGCTGCGTGTGGTCTGTCTAATCCTCTCAGAGGGCCGATGTTCACATCAGGGTCCACCGCACAGACCCTTCTGCTTTATATCACCACAGCTAGGGTCCACCGCACAGACCCTTCTGCTGTATATCACCACAGCTAGGGTCCACCGCACAGACCCTTCTATACTGTATATCACCACAGCTAGGGTCCACCGCACAGACCCTTCTATACTGTATATCACCACAGCTAGGGTCCACCGCACAGACCCTTCTATACTGTATATCACCACAGCTAGGGTCCACCGAACAGACCCTTCTATACTGTATATCACCACAGCTAGGGTCCACCGAACAGACCCTTCTGCTGTATATCACCACAGCTAGGGTCCACCGCACAGACCCTTCTATACTGTATATCACCACAGCTAGGGTCCACCGAACAGACCCTTCTGCTGTATATCACCACAGCTAGGGTCCACCGCACAGACCCTTCTACTGTTTATCACCACAGCTAGGGTCCACCGCACAGACCCTTCTATACTGTATATCACCACAGCTAGGGTCCACCGCACAGACCCTTCTATACTGTATATCACCACAGCTAGGGTCCACCGCACAGACCCTTCTACTTTATATCACCACAGCTAGGGTCCACCGCACAGACCCTTCTATTGTATATCACCACAGCTAGGGTCCACCGCACAGACCCTTCTGCTGTATATCACCACAGCTAGGGTCCACCGCACAGACCCTTCTGCTGTGGGTCCACCGCACAGACCCTTCTGCTGTATATCACCACAGCTAGGGTCCACCGCACAGACCCTTCTACTGTTTATCACCACAGCTAGGGTCCACCGAACAGACCCTTCTACTGTATATCACCACAGCTAGGGTCCACCGCACAGACCCTTCTATACTGTATATCACCACAGCTAGGGTCCACCGCACAGACCCTTCTACTGTATATCACCACAGCTAGGGTCCACCGCACAGAAGTGTGGTCCGGGGACGCCTAGGGGCCCTTGGGGGAGGGAGTTCCAGGGGGTCCCCAGCCAAAAGAATAAAAGATAGATAATTACTAACAATCCATCATCCTAACTATTAGGAACCAAATGGACGCTTGTGTCTGTAACTCTGAGAGCGTACAAATGGAACCAAATGGACCCGTTCCATTTAAACACTGATGATACTATTGAACCGCTGCACATCACCCATCATGTCTTCTTGACACTATGATCAAATAACGTCCAGCCCTGCAATGAAAAACACCTAAATTGAATTGCATTAGTAGGCAGCGCAGCAGAGTGAGCAGACTAAACTGATTCTGGCCGGTTTTCTAATTGCATTACTTATCAAATAAGACTCGGTTCTAGTTAAATTCCCCTTTAACTTGTATTGTGTGTGCAATCTCTCCTCCAGTGTGCTGCTGCAACATGTTATGAGCTTGTATAGATCGGCTATTTTCAGCCTGAAACCAAGTGTAAAATGTATCATTACGACGCCATCGAGGTCCGCCAAAATACATTTTAGTCTACAAAATCAACTGTAGATTTAGCCGAGTAAAATCTCATGACATTTTAGTCGACTACAAAAACTAAAACATTTCAGACAACTAAAATATGACAACTAAAAAGACTGACTAAAACTATGAATCTTAACACAACATGCTTTCCCAAAACAGCACGGTTGTGGGCTGGAGACAGAATCACGCTGACCTGCCAGCGCAGGCCGTTCCAGCAATAGGTCATCTCAGCAGATAAGGTCAAACCCATTACTGAAGTGCAGCAGCCGCTAATTGGCCTGTGGTTGTTACATCTCTGGAGGAAAACATCTGAGGTTTGGCATGTCCACGGCCTGCATGGACTACAATTGCTAATTCTCCACTTTTCGAGCACCTGGCAAAAAAGCACTGCAAAAGCAGAACACCGTAGATTTAACAACAGTCTCAAGTCTCACACTGAGAAAGCAACATGCGATAAATGTCCTTTCCACGGACAGAGCAACACACGCGTTTCAACCTGATAGGTGCTGTTTATTGTCAGCTGTTTTTGCTCAGGTTAATCACAGAAGGTGACAGAGCCTTTCAAGCCGGTCGAGCCCCTGACTCTGGAATGCCCTTCCTCAGGTCTCTGAGAGCTGCAGTGTCTGTGGATGGTTTTTAATTAACCACCTAAAAACAACCTACTGTTCCAACAAGTATTTGGGGAATGTCACCGAGCTTCTCCTGCAGGTGTGAAATGTTTAGGTTTTCCGGACCGGACCCCCATTTAAAAAGGCATGCAAGGGACCCCCATAAGAGAAGATTCTTACAGCTCTAGCAGTGATTCTCAACCATTGTAATGGACTGAGGACCCTCAGTTTGACATGCAATATTCTACGGACCCCCATTTAATGGCATTTCTATCTCGGAGACCCCTTTTAACCGTCTGTAAAACATCTGTCCTTTCCAGACCATGCATGCAGCATGTATTACATGGTGAAAGAAATGCAAATGCCACTCCTTTCCATGCCTGGCAGCATTCAGGAGAATTGCTTTTTTTCCCCGAAGTCTACTGAACTTGAACACAGTATTTTGCGTTGAACAAATTTGTTCAGAAATCCAATGTCGTACACCGCTTCTCCACTAGCTAAAGAGTGCTGGGCTGCGCCCCGAAAATAGCTGATCTACAAGCTCTCAACGCGTCGCAGCGCGAGGCATTGTGAGCTTGTAGATCTGCTATTTTTGTCCAAAAGTGCCCCCTCTCCCCTCTAACTCTCTGTGCAGAGGAGGGGTGACTGGGATAACACAGCCTGCTGCGTCACAGGTGGGAACCGTGTTTTCACTGGTCCCACTCGCACACGAAAACGAGCCGGTACGCTGAGAGTAAAAAGAAAAGGGGAGGGGGTTTATACTGTATATAAACATGGAGACGCAGCTGTTTCTGGGAGAGGAGGGGCCACATGGGGACCCGAGTCCCGGCCAGGAGTATATAAGTTAATGGGGCTTAGCAATGGAGAGATTCTACAGGAATGGTCTTGGGGCTGTGGTGCGGGGAGCACATGAGGATGGCATCTGAGACGGGGGAAAGGAAAGGTGTGGGACTGGAGGAGCTTTATGTTTTACTAACTAATGTTTTACTTTAATAACTCCTCCTGTCGTCAGACTCGTCACATACCAAAAACCACAGGACGCGGCGTTCCATACACCATAGCCCGCTGTGGTTTTCCCCGAGTAGTATCAGATGTGGACAGTTGAGGGATTCATGGAGGGGGTAATTAAATAAACACAGAAGTATGTATAACATCCACTACCAAAGTCACAAAGTCAGTCAAGAACGTTGACCTCGTGGCTGAAAATGTGATGATGGACAGACCTATAACCGTTGCCTATAGGCCTATATTGTTGGGATCTCCCTATTTCAAGATCACTAAAGCATCAAAACCACATCTGCTATTCTTGAATTTTGAAAAGTAACTGTTTGGAACAGGTTGACTTGATAAATCACAATGTATGCCAAACCCGGGATTTCCCGTGTTTATTGCTTGCACACTCCTGTGCCGAACCTGGGAAATCTCGGGTGACTCAGATTGAGGTAAAGACGATATTAGGCGCTTTATAAAACTTTAATCCCAGATCGCGGGTCGTATATATAACTGTTTAAATTGACAGATCAACCCTCCGAGTGAAACTGGAAACGGAGGGCTACCGTTTCCGGGGTTAAAACAGAGGGGTCTCTTCTTTTGCATTTTCTGCATAATAGTCGTGCATTTTGCTGGCACTTCATGCAGCGTACAGCCTATATGGATTGTGTTCCATACACGTCCACCTACACACACACCGGTTGTTGTGCAGTGAAAATAGCAGATCTAAAGACTCACGCCGCATCACTATGCACAATGCGTTGTGCAGATTAGACCATTTTGTATGACGTTTCAGGCTCAACTGAAAGCCATGCGATACTTTGAACGAGGTAACTACAGTATATAGGCTATGTGCCAGCTTTAATAACTAACCAATTAAAAAAATGAAAATGGAGCATCTTGATTGTATGTTTACCTCATTGCTGACTTTATCTTTGTTAATAATTAGGTTACTGTCCTTTTTGGACATGGATGGTAGCCTTGTTGTTAATTGTTTTTTAAGCAGCCATGCCATATACCGTGGTACTCATTGACTCAAAACAAGGTCATCCAACCCAACCAAAACATTACTGTTATCGCCTAAAAATCAAAGGTCACCAAACTATCGCACACGGGAGTTATTAATCCGTTAATACGTGTGATATAAAACTTTATTGGTGTGTTTTCAACGGAGTATCAACCGATTCTTAACTATAGTGTGACCAGTTGCATGAAGGTCTTGTTGTGCATGGAAGCCTAATTCATAGTGTTGCGGTATAAGAAAATGCTACATATGTTTGTGACTTTTTAAACATAGCTCTTTCACCCGAAGTTGGAGTGAAAGAGTTGGGGTGGACACTCTAAAAATTGTTCACAGGAGAGGAGAGTCAACAGGGCAACAAGGACACCACTGCAGTTCAGTGAACTGGAGCAGAGCAAAGTCCTTATTTGCTTTCCACATCTTTTCACATATAAGAAGAGGACGTCCAGGGTCGCACGCCTTTTTGCTAACCCTAACCGCATGCATACTATTGGTACGTCGGACTAATGAATGCGTAGATACAGTATATATAAGGCTAGATGGATGGCTCAACCACACTGCTGGCCAATGGAGTCGCTATGTGGCGGCCATATTGCTGCAGTCCAGCTTGCTCACTCATAAACATTGTCAATTTTCAACCGATGTTGGTTTGTTATAAACGTCAGAGACGTCAGCATACTTATATGCTGTTATATGACGTTGTCACGTTATTATAATCCAGAACCATATCCACGTTGATAACGTTTGTAATATACCAAACCATTTGTAAATCCGTCAAACTTTGAGCCAGTTATGAGTATTTTTGTTTGAGCGGATCACCAGCTATAACCACAGAAAGTAGACTGATAATAGGAAGTTGTATAATTCAAATGATTTCCTCCTCCATACACGAAGCTGTGTATGTACACACAATTAGTCAAATGTGTATACGGTTTATTGCCAACATAAACTAATAAAGACGTATTGGCTATGAGGGGTGTGTCATGCAGTCACTGACTGTTATCAGTTTGTCAGCATTGAGCAAGAGAACCCTTTTTGCCAGCTGCTGGACTCAAAGCGGCTGGACAACATTTACACGTAAGTGACCGTAGTGCACACTTTTTCATGATTGGCTACCTCTAACCCAATGGGAGACGTACCCATAGAACCCATACTCTGAACGCTACAACATGAAGCCGTGACCTTCATAAACGAGAGCTTGCTGCAGCTGGCAATTATGACAGAGTCCTTCTTGTTTGTTTTTTTTTACCAAATGGGTTCCCAGATTGCTCCCAGAGTGGTGTAAAACGATCTGAACTCTCCACCCTGTGATTAAGCCTATAGTCAGCTGTGTTCATGCTTGCCCCCAGCCTATACCCTTTGTTGTCTTTTGAGTTCACCTGTGTCTAGCTAGTTTCCTGTTGCTTGCTTGTTGGCTGGCTGGCTGGCTGGCTGGCTGGCTGACTGGGGGGAAAAATGAATTGTGAGCTGCTCTGCCCCCCCTCTCCCCCCGGAACAGAGAGAGCAATTTCGTTTTAATAGTGTGTACGGGGCCTATATCTGTCTGTAATTATAGTGAGTGTCAGGTGAGTAAAGTCAGCTTTGTCAGAGAATCCGAAGTGTTAATCTCAATGAGTAATCTGAGAGTTGTAGTATCAATGTGTATAGTTGTAGCATCAACAAATCAATGCATTTAATTCAATAATCCATTTTATTGCGACTGCAGGTCGCATTTACTATGAAATCGTGCATTTCCCGTCAGTAACTAACTGTGTATTTATTGTCTTTTCCTCTTTAACCACTGCACAAAATAAGTTTCAGAAAGGAAAAATAAAGTTTGTTGAAGTTGAAGAAGTTAGAATATATACGGTCGGACAGCTTGGACTAATAGTCAGAGAATATTGTCAGAATAATGTCAAATCTGGTGAATACATTTCTTACCAAGAACTTTCTTCACCAATGTGTTTGTAAAGGTGTCTACAACATATCCCACATTGGATTCTATTCAGCCACCCTAGGGGAATTTTTGACAGCTGCTGTCAAGTGTTTTTCGTGCAAAACTAATGCTTGGAATGGATTCAGACTCATGAAACCCCCTCACATGCTACTTAAAGTATAATGAAATTTAGAACATTTTAGTTGTTGATGGTGCCCCAACTTTCAGCAGCTGTCAAAAGTTCCCCTAGGGTGGCTGAATAGAAACCAATGTGGGATGTGTTAGTAGACACCTGGTGAAGAAAATTCTTGGTAAGAAATGTATTCCCAGATTGTATTAATATCCCCAGACTATAAACTCTCATTACACCTAAGACAGGCAGCCTCTGTAGATAGCTTTAAAGCACAGCTCAACTCTTTCTTTCTTCACTCTTGCTTTTAGTTGATTTTAAATTCGTTTTCATGTCGTTTTCATGTCCTCACTGTTTTGCCTGCATATTCCCTTTTGCTATTATTTTAATGTTGTTTTATGCTTTCTATGCTGCATTTCATGTCACGAAAGGTGCTATACAAATTGTTTGTTAATTATTATCAAATGCAGATACCACATTTCACTGTATATGCTAAAAATACAAATTCAGCAAAGGAGTGCAGATCAATTTATGATTAACTACGAGTGTTATCAAAACAAGTGTAGATAAATAGTTTTGCGCAGTGCAAATACTTGCACTTAGAGTACATTTAGTTCACTATGCTGAACTAAATGATCTGGAGACAGACACTCCTTTTCGAACAGAGATACGTATAACAAGAGTTCTTTCACAGAACAGGAGTTCAAGGTCTCTTCTTAGATATGGAGAGAAACAGCTGTATTGTTTATTGTTGAGGGGCACTATAGCCCCTCCTATATTCAGGTATTAGTGTAGATTTTCGTCTTACACAAAGTGAGCAAATCGACAATTGCAGTGTCACAAGTGTGGTAGCCGCAGTGGTTTACATAGGCCCCGTTATGTCTTTTTAGACAATTATAAAACATAGATTGGTTACATACTGTAACCAACAACAGCCAAATAGCTACTACAAACGTTATGCAAAGCTTGGCCAATCAGAGCGGAAGTTAGGTAGGTTACTCCAGAAGAATAATTTCCCACAGGTGTTATTTTTTACAAAATAATTTTCCGGAGCATGCAGGTATATACAGTAATCACTAGCGGGTCACTGTTATCAGAGGACATGGCAAGTGCCTTGAATGACAGGAACAGTAGGATTGCCACTGTCGTTTTATTTTAGTCGTTCATAATAAAGTCACTAAGAATGAGTGCATATCAACATTGGTGTCACAATCTTGGCAACAGTGCAGTCAAGTCAAGCCAAGTCACCTATATTTGTATAGCACATTTATAAACAACAGAAGTCAAAACAACATTAAAAAAAATACATTAGTTCTGTTCAGTGTCCAGCCTGAAGGGCCTTGGCAGTCGGCACATAGTATAGATGGTCACTCTGGAAGAGCGGCTCTGAATGAGTGACTAGAAGATGAGACCATGAGAAAACAGAGAATGAAAGAAAGCACAGTGTTTTGTTGTGGCTTGGCTTGGCTGGCTGGTCACATACTAGTCTTGACCGGCTGCCAGCTATAGGCTCCGTTTCTGTAATCTGCTGACCAGTCAGCAGCACAGGGCAGGCGGAGAGAGAGAGAGAGGGGGGGGGGGGGGGGGGGCTGTGCTTGCCAATCTAGGTATTCAGTAATCCCACATAGAATGAAAGGAATACATGGGCAGTCTGGGCACCTAAACATTGTGGACACCTCAATGTTATATGAGCTTTTCTTCTCTCCATCAGATGAAAATAAATTAAAATACAATAATGAAAAGTATACATGATTTGAATGCGAAATTTCTAAAGTAAATTGGGAAAATCGTGAATAACTTTGATATATCTTCTCTTCTGGGGGTCCCTCACCCTGGCACAAAACATTTTCAGATGGGGCTCCACGTCCTTGACGTGCAGGTTTGAGAACGACAGTGAGTTTTGTGTGGCTTGGGAGTTTTGTGTGGCTTGGGGCAGATGCTAAGGCTGGCTAGCACATCAGACATATGGCTATAAAGTCATAAACGCACTGCCCGGCTTCTTGTATAACAGCAGGATGCTGCATGTGGAAGGAAAGCAGGATGCTTAGTTGTTCATTAGTGTGTGGCAGTGTGCATGTGACTGTGTGGCTGTGTGCATGCGACTGTGTGCGTGTCCATGCACATATGTATTTTCTGTACAGGTGCCCAGCCTGAGGTAATTTATCCCATGTATTTGATGTAGCTGTGTAACTTTAAAAATAAATCATTGTACTTTGGCTTTTCAACTGTATGACTATATTTGGGAACTAGGTAGGAGGGAGACCATTTTTGTGTTACACCTGGTGACCCCTAGGCCGGGTTGTAACACTTGGCATTCAGAGACTAAAATCATTTGTGCCTTCAGCTACACAGTAGTGTGTGCATGTGTGTGTGTGTGTGTGTGTGTGTGTGTGTGTGTGCGTGTGCGTGTGGTGTGGTGTGTGTGAAAGAGGCAAACGGTATGAAAATAGCCGATCTACAAGCTCACAACGCAGAGTCAAACTAAATGTAATGCCTACAATTCCAAGTGCTTGTCAGGGTGGGCCGGGGTCTCCAGTTCAAATATGATTTAGTTGGGCCCTGAAAACACTTGCTCTACATGAAAAGGTTTGAGAAGCACTGACTGCTCTGTGCTCATGTACCTGTAGAGTCCTGTGTGTGTTCAGCTGCATATGCGTTAGTTCATCAGGGCTCACTGGGTCAAGGTCTACACACCACTGTGTACCCTAGTGTCTTACATGAGCCGTCAAGAGAAGAGCAAACACATCTCATAGTTACACATATTTGCTCACCTCGATCGCACCACCGGCACCACAGTGGTCAGTCAACCTGCAGTTATACCACGAGCCTCGTGGGAGACACCAGGACACGCACGCGTCTAAACACCGAATACATTGTAATTTGTAATGTTGCCGTGATTCCCCCCCCCCCCCCCCCTAAAACATGATCATCAGGTACTAGGAGAAGGATTATTTTCTAAAAGTGTACAGAAAGTGTTCAAATTATGTTTTTATGTGGCCACACCCATCGGTTCATTAAGTATGCCTGCAGGTTTGCCTGAGGTGAGGTGATCCACCTCAACTGAAGCCGTATACCCACAGCTGAAACCAAAGAATACACAGGGAAGACATATTTCAATATTCTAACCCTACTTGGGGGGCCTATTAGGAGCAATGTTAACTCCATAGACACATACAAAACAGAAAAAGTACCAAAAAAGAAAATCACGGCACGATCCATCTTTAATGGTGATCGATTGGTGGGGACAATAAATGCACGAGATGCACAGAAAATAGCTAAGCGTGACCACCACACCACTCCTGTGAATGTCCCATTAAAATAGTTTATGGTTCAAAAGGGTCTTGCTGCTCGTTTACATCTGAGCCCTTGCCTCCCTCTATGTGGCTTGAGGTCGCCAGACCAGGCTCTCTAAAGGTCCCTAATTTATGCTTTGTAGCCAAGGGTGTTCGGGCCTTCGCTGGGAATGCTAGTCTACGCGAGACAAGTCGCCTCACTGATTCCATTATATATTTTAAATCACTCTTAGAAACGTACATGTTCCGGAAAGCATTCCTGTAAATAGGCTTTTCAGGCTGTGAGTGTGAACCGCCCAGAAATAATCATATTTAAACTGGGGACAACCCAGTGCTTTGAAAACATTTCTCTCAGGGAAAAGAATGAATACAAAAAAGAAAAATTCAATGCATTTATTAAAACACTAAACATCTTTTCCATAAGTGTGAAGTAGCGTACAGCTAGTTATTACAGGTGAAAGTTATGAATAATATCGTGGTCAAATATGAATCCATACTTGGCATTGAAATATAAGGAACAGTGTTCAGAACTCATGAGACAATGTCTTTTTGGATGGACCTAGCATCAATCGTCACCAGAAAGCCCATGTCTGTGCTTAGTTACCGAGGCTTCTGCTCCACTTTCACTGACTCACTGGACTCCTCCGACAGCGGAGAGGCTTTGCAGCACAGAACAGACTCATAGAGGATAGCACCAGACAGAGGGACGGTCCTTCTCCAAGATGGAGTCAATGGAGAAAGAACTGCTGAACTTCACCTCACATCTACTGTTAACAGCTTCAGGAGAGTGGAGAGCTGTGTAGCGGTGTGGTGGTGGTGGTGGCGGTGTGGTCAGCATCTCCTTTCTCACTGTGGTCAACTCAGGGAACCACTCCTGGATTCCTTTGAAGTGGCGACGCACCATCTTCTCTGTTATTTTACTATGATCAAGTTTCCAGAAGTCCCATTGGGCCTCTGACTTAGCTGCAATCTGAAAATCAAAGAACAACAGTGGTAGCATTTATTTTGATTAAGTTTGATGAGAGTTGAGGTTATAATACGTTTGAATTTTCTTAATTAGTTTGAACATTCTTATTTGAGGAATTTACCTTGAAAAAACATGGGTTGTTTGACAAAATGACTCTGATGTTGCTCTCAAAGGATTTTGTTCTCCCAGATTCTTCCAGTTCTTCCAGTCTGTACATCAACTGGAAAAATAAATAAATAAGGGATATTACAAATGAGGACTGAAATAAGACAACTTCACATTGAATATCAAATGTATTAAACAGGTAAATGGTGTGTGTGTGTGTGTGTGTGTGTGTGTGTAGGATTGTGTATTTCTTACCTGACTGAAGGTGAGCATCTTTTCTGGAGAGTCTTGTAGGACGAAGGCAATCATTGCTAAATAGGTTTTGCACTTGTTGAACCTTTCTCGCAGCGTAACATTGGATGGACTCATGAACATCCTCTTGGTGGGTCTAGCAACGCCATCATCACCGTCTGTGCTGCCCCCTGCTGTGCAGATGGAGTAACTGTCACCTGTACATTGAACCTCTGAACTTAGTCTGAAGAACAGGTAAAATAATCCCAGGTGAACTTCATCTTCAGTCCAACAAGGATGGATAAGAGTCCAGGATGGTACTTGAACTGCTGAAATAAGGCCGGGGGGGACCCCAAAATATTTTGGGGTCCCCCCCGATGATAAGCTTAATGTTCAACATCCTCTTCTCACTCAACAGTAAACAAAACATGGTAACAGTGTTTAAGTAAGTGTATACAGGGTATCTGGCACATTTCTAAAGTGGCAATTTAATGACTTTTATAATACCAAATATTACGAAAGAATTGAGGCAAACATTGTGAAAATAGCTGATCTAGCTACTCTCAGTCAAGACAGACTGTTGACTTGTGTCAACTAAAGGAAAAAGGGGCACTGTTTTCCCTTTATTTCTTGCCAATGGGTTCTCAGATTGAACTAAATGTAATGCCTACAATTCCAAGTCGGTTCCCAGTTCAAATATGATTTGGGGGGCTGCAGCCTAAAAGGTTTTGGAACTGTGCACTTCTTTACTTCAAAATTACCAGCTCAACAAAATTACCAGCTAAACAAGATCTACCTATATGAAAAAAAATGTAGGCATATCCCATTGCTGAAAATAGTTAATGTGCCTGACGGGGGTGCTGGAGTTACGGATAATATTTATATTTTGTAATACTGACAATATTGCATTGTCAACAGGCCCTTTTTGATGTCAAATCAAGTCACCTTAATTCAAGTGGCAAAAGCCAAGATCAAACTTTTAGTCTTTTAGTCTTACTTTTGACAGAAAATTATGATTTAGTCTTTTGAACACACCATTTATTTTTGGTCCTATATAAGCTTTGAGTTTCAGCCTATGCCTTTTCGATCAACTATAAGAGAATGTGAATATTTAAGGTAATGATTTATGTTACACTGTTGAATTGATTGAAATAAACTAAACTAAACTAAACTATTTAGTCACCTGAAATGGTTTAGTCTTAGACAACTAAACATAAAGATTAACACAGCAGTTCTTTCTGAAAGAATTCTGTTGAACTTCACCTTACATCTGCTGTTAACAGCTTTGCAGGCTGCAACTTCAGGAGAGTGGAGGGTTGTGTAGTGGTGGTGGTACCTGGGGTGTGCGGGCTCCATCCATCATCTGGTGAGGTCAACATCTCTTTTCTCTCCATGGAGGTGAACTCAGGGAACCACTCCAGAAGGCCTTGGAAGTGACGAAGCACCATCTTCTCCGTTATTTTGCTGTGATCGAGTTTCCAGAAGTACACAACTGCAATCTGAGAAAAATAAAATTTGATTAAGTATATTTAAGCCAGTAATTTAAATATTGTAATTTGAGGAATTTTTATTTACCTTTCTTTTGACAAAACATTTGTGGGTTGACAGTACGGTTCTGGTGATGTTCTCAGTTAGTTTTCTCCTCCGCAACCCAAATGCAGCTTCCAGTCTGTCCAGCAACTGGAAAAAAAAAGGGGGGAGAAAGGTGAAATTACAAACAACGACTGCAATCAAGACAATTTTCGGATATTAAAGGATATTAAAGGACCACTTTTCAACCCAGCTTCATATAAAGTCCTCACTAATGTACACAATAAATTACCACCATTATTTTCTACTCAGTCGGTGTCTCATAGCATAGGAGGGCTGTGGGCAGTTCAGAAACCAGTCTGTGTCTCATAGGAGGGCTGTGGGCAGTTCAGAAACCAGTCTGTGTCTCATAGGAGGGCTGTGGGCAGTTCAGAAACCCATCCACGAGGGGCATTGTTGTTGTTTTTTTGTAAAAAAATATTTAGATTTTTATTATCGTGAGAACAATGGCTTCCATTTTCCCATTGCAACTTTTCAGGAATATAAAGTCTGCGGTTTCTATTAGCTTGGATTCCCCATCAATGATGTCACTGGAGGACAGGTTTCTGAACTTCCCACACAGCCCTATGAGAGACACAGACTAAGTAGAAACAAATTGTGCTATTTAAAATTGTAACATGAACATTAGTGAGGACCAATTAGATGAAGATAGTTTGAAAAGTGGTGAAGTGATATCCTTTAAATGAAAAAAAGAAACAGTTAAAAATGATTGGCAGGAGGTTTCTTACCTGAAATACAGTGAGCATCTTTTCTGGAGAGTCTTGTAGGATGAAGGCTATCTTTGCCAAGTGGGTTTTGCACTTGTTGAAACCTTCTTGCGGACTCAAGAACGTCCTCTTGGCGGGTCTAGCAGCGCCAGTGCACCCATGGTCTGTGCCGTAACAGTCACCTGTAGGCCTACATTGAACAAGGTGTGTGGTGTCCACAGGTGAAGAGACCCAGGTGAACTTAATCTTCAGTCCAACGGTTCTCTCTGTGGACCAATAAGGCTTCTGCTCCACTTTGATCGACCCGTCTGACAGACGAGTCTGAGAGGCTTTGCAGCATAAACCAGGGGGGCTGTCTTTGTTCAGGATGGAGTCAACGGAGAAATAACTGTTGAAATTCACCTCGCAGCTTTTGCGCGCTCTCTCCACTCTCCTAACATCAGGATAGTGGAGAGTTATGTAGTGGTCTGGTGGTGTCAACACCATCTCCTTTCTCTCTATGGAGGTGAACTGATGAGGAACCACTCCACAAGTCCTTCTAGTGATCATGCAAAAAACAAATCTTCTGAAGATACAGTAAGCGTTTGAAATGCAAACTCTTAACAGTGCAAGCCGAAGACAAAGTACAAAAAATATAGGCTACTGGCCAAAAACAAAGTTACAAAAATGGAATAAAAATAATAAGGAAAAACAACATTTAAGAAACTTTAATACAAGCACTCCCCTGGTGTTGACACCTTCTACAACCAAGCAAAACTGAACTCTCTCACCTGGAGCATGCCTGCCTTTAAACAGGTGGGACAAACCAATGCCATAGCACATGGTCAGTAAGTGGTATAGCCCAATTAACTCAAACCTGGCTATAATAACTAAGGCAATATGAGTTATCTTATTATACACCTTCTTTTTGTTTTACTATTAATCATAATGGACCTAACAAACAACTTCAGCTGATTCCACAGTATAATAAGACCAAGCAACAGACACCCCTCCTCCTCTACGGTGATTGGCCCATTCCAATCAACAGGATTGACAGCACTGCAGACTTGCAGAGGAGAGACATGCAGGTCAGGTGACCAACAAATCATTTTACTTCAGTGTTAATAAGCATATTGACCGGCTGTCAGTATAGAGGGTATGCCCATGCATGAAGTGAATGGCAGATCGAGTGGCAAAGTGAGTGACAAAGTTAATTTAATGTTGTTTAAAGTCATTTAATGCAATCAGATAGGACTTTTCTGTTTGGATGTATGTGGTGTCAAGGCCAGAAAGTAGTTTTTTGCCACTCAGTAGGCGTTCCCGCATAACTTCCTGGTTCGATGATGATGTCACAGCACTTGGGCCAGAGTGGATGTGCATGCTCTATGCTCTATATTACCTTTGTTTATATAACCCTACCATTAACATCATATAAAAGGCACAACTGTCAAACTTTCCTTGTGCTTTCTAAGTAGCATGTCAAACTAGGGGGTTTTCATGATTCTGAATCCATTTCAAGCATAATTTTTTGCATGCAGGATTGGATTCATGAATGTATAGTATATGGACAATATTTTAGGCCAATAAAAAAAATACTATATACCAAATTTCCCACTCCACAACCCTAACTATAGGTATATAGGGCGGACCTCGGCCCTGTGAGTGACAATTACAAATTGTTATATAACATTGTGATTAATACTTGATATATTATTTATTAAAATGATAGGTTACTCTGTGTTATTCAATAAACATCAGTTTCTCATGAAAGGCTAAAAACTGTACGCACACACACACTTCACAATTTCAATTCAAAGGGCTTTATTGGCATGAGGAAACATACATTGCCAAAGCAAAATGTGGAACAATGCGATCAAAACGTATTTATGTACAATTGAAAGTCAGAATCTCCAATAAATCAATTTCTATGTGTTCAGAGCAGGACACATTTCACGTTATGTGCAAATATACAGTGACAAAAACACCCCAAATAAAGTTGCCGTTGCTTTGAACACATTTCTCTCAGGGAACTGAGAGAGTATGAAATGCAGCTAGTTATTACAGATGAAAATGATGAATACCACAGCCAAATGACTCCATACTTGGCGATAATAAGGCAGTGCGTGGAACCCATCGTGACACAATGTCTTTTGGATGGACGCTAGGTCCATCAATCATCACCAGAAAGTCCATGGTCTGTGCTGTCCCTCTACCCTCTGTTACCAAGGCATGCTGGACTCATCTGACAGAGGACACCAGACAGAGGGACCGGCCTTCTCCAAGATGGAGTCAATGGAGAAAGAACTTCTGAAATTACTGTTAACAGCTTCAGGAGAGTGGAGAGCTGTGTAGTGGTGTGGTGGCGGTGTGGTCAGCATCTCCTTTCTCACAGTGGTCAACTCAGGGAACAATTGCTGGATTCCTTTGAAGTGGCGACGCACCATCTTCTCTGTTATTTTACTATGATCAAGTTTCCAGAAGTTCCATTGGGCCTCTGACTTAGCTGGAATCTGAAAATTAAAGAACAACAGTGTTAGCATTTATTTTGATTAAGTTTGATGAGAGTTAATACAGCGTTTGAATTTGTTCTGTGAAACATTCTTATTTGAGGAATTTACCTTGAAAAAACATGTTTGCGTTGACAAACAGACTCTGATGTTGCTCTCAAAGGATTTTGTTCTCCCAGACCCAAATTCCTCCAGTCTGTCCATCAACTGGAAAAGGTAAAAAAAATGAATATTACAAATGAGGACTGACACAACTTCACATTGAATATCAAATGTATTAGGTAAATTGTGTGTAGGCTTGTGTATTTCTTACCTGACTAAAGGTGAGCATCTTTTCTGGAGAGTCTTGTAGGACGAAAGCAATCATTGCCAAGTAGGTTTTGCAGTTGTTGAACCTTTCTTGCACAGTAGCATTGGATGAATCAGGACTCATGAAAATCCTCTTGGTGGGTCTAGTAGCAGAATCATCACCAAGAAGTGAAGATTCCCAGGTGAACTTCATCTTCAGTCCAACAGTTCTCTCTGCGGACCAACTAGGCTCCTGTTCCACTTTGACCGACCCAATGGACTCCTCTGACAGCGGAGAGGCGTTGCAGCACAGAGCAGAGGGACTGGCTTTCTTCAGGATGGAGTCAATGGAGAAAGAACTGCTGAACTTCACCTGACATCTACTGTTAACAGCTTTGCAGGCTGCAGCAGCAGGAGAGTGGAGCGTTGTGTAGTGGTCTGGTGTGGTCAACATCCCCTTGGTCACTTTGGTCAACTCAGGGAACCACTCCAGAATTCCTTTGAAGTTGCCACGAACCATCTTTTCTGTTATTTTACTATGATCAAGTTTCCAGTAGTTCCTTTTGGCCTCTGGGCTCACCGGAATCTGAAAAATAAAAGAATGCTACTGTTAAAACCTGATTAAGCTTGATGAGTGTTCAGATACACCAGTCCAAACTCTGAACTCCCCCAATTCTGAATGATTTCACATACCTATAAGTGAAATGTTCTTATATTTACCTTGGAGAAACATGGGTTGGATGATAAAAGGTTTCTGATGACGCTCTTAAAGGATTTTGGGCTCTCGGACACAAATTCTTCCAGTCTGTCCATCAACTGAAAAAAAGAAAATAAATCATTAAATAAAAAAATGATATAACATAACTTACTATTAAATTCATTATACAGTTACATCATTTAGCATGTTTGTCCTTGTGTGATTGTTTCTTACCCGAGTAAAGGTGAGCATCATGTCCGGGGAGTCTTGTAGGATGAACGTGATTGGTACCACGTAGGTTCTGGACTTGAATATTTCTCTGTAAGACAGGCGAGGTCCGTGGTTTTCAGACATCTTGTTGTATCCTTGTTGTAGAATGAAGTCCCAGACACAGTAGCAGTGGTTTGAGAAGTTCTCTCGGTCAGTAGCTTGTGCTGAATGAGCAGATGTCCAGGTCTCTGGATATATAAACCCTGTTGGAACAATAGGACGTTAGAAGGTGTGAATTCCTGGTTTTTAATGAGGGCCTTTCCCATAGATGAGCTATGATGGCCAGGGTGGAGCCAAAGACCACAACAACAATAGACCACTTCCAGCAGTACCTGAAGGTACATCTGAATTCTTCTGGATGCATTCTCTCAGTTGAGCATTTTTCATACATGCAAACCACAATAATCTGCCAAAACTAAACATAATATACACCTAAAATGCATATGCATATTTTTTATGTTCACGTTTAAATGGTTTGTGTGTGTGTGCGACGCGTGCATGCATGTGTGTACACTCGTACACGTGCAAGCCTTTTTGATTGTTTGCACAGATTTTGCTTTAAGGGATTCTTGCCAGGTGTACATGTCAAATTAATATTCACACTACTGTTTCAACATGGCATTTGATATGCCATGTTACATTTATGTTTACTATTCAAATTCTGAAATCAAAACACAGGGGCCTAAACATTTATTGAGTTACTAAAATATACATTTACTGTTTCTCCTCTAACTTTATTACAATGTTTTATTGCAATGTTCATTTATTAATCTGTCATATGTTCCCATTCTTGTTTATTATTCGCATTCTAAACATAATTTGTCATAAGAATGTTGTATTCAAGGTAATTCAAACAAAGTGAATATTGCATGATACACTGACACACCTAAATGTTTTTCTGTGAAAACCTACAGCAGTGACATTCCAGTGATTATCACCTCACGCAATGCTTCCATTGTTTCAGACACTCTTTATTCAGACACTGAACTGACTTATTCACTCACAGATAAGCTCTTTTACTACAATGTCACATGCACAGTAACATAAATGAACATTACACAAGTTGACATAATGAACATAAGATAGAGACAATATTCTAAACTACATTGTAATTGTAAACAAAGAAAGACAACTTTGCATAGCACTAAATTGTTTTCTGTGTTCTAGTTACCATGACCATTAGACCTATAGGCTGTATATATTGTAGACCTTTAACTGTGATTTTGTAAGTTGCTCTGGATAAAGAAAAACATGTTTAGTCTCTAATGTACTGTATATGTGTACATAAAACATTAATAGGATCACATGATGAGACAATAAATGCAGACTTCAGTAATCACAAAGTTGTTGTACGCAATTTCCAATTTCCAATTTACGATTTCCGCAATTTCCAAAATTTCCGCAATGACCACTGTTGGACCCCATGGGGATCAAGGACCTCTGGGAGCCACCCATAATTCACAACGGTCACAGCGAACTCTGTTGCATCACAACTGGTGGCCAACAGTGTTGTACTAATGCTTAAAAGAACTCTGGTGTACAAAAGTACACTTTTAGTAGCCTACTCCAATAGAACAATTCACAGTTTTCTGCATTACAGATGTTCTAAAAGTAAATAATATGGGCTCACACATCTGTGCTGTGTTTTTGTGAGCTTGTAGATCTATAGTTCAACTACATTTGAAACAGGGCGGTTAATTTAATAACAAATGTTGCCTACTTTTTTTTCCCTATCTAGAAATGTAGTGGGGTCAAAAGTAGAATATTTTGTATCCCAAGCATCCCAAAATGCTGAATTCTCAATTAGTGCAGTGACTCAAGTCGTCAACTGTCCACCACTGAAAATGTGTGTAACATGTGTAAATTGGACAGAGTAAATGGTCCACACATTCCAGTGATTATCACCTCGTCCACCCTACTATAGGACTCCCAGGGTTTGTGGTGAAGCTAATGGGACATTCAATGAAGTCATTTAAATGACATTTTCATTAAAAGGATCCCCTGCCTAAAAGACGAATATGCTAACATTTGAGATCGAAATGTCTTTAAATATCTTGTTTATTTTATAAATTCATGCCGTTGCAATTAAGTGATGTCATTATTTTGTCATGAGCATCAAAACAACATTTTAAATACTGTTAGCACATCATGCATATCATACATGGACAAATGACACACACACACACACACACTGTACTGTACACGGCCCGCCTACTGCACTGTACATAGACCGTCCATTAGTTTGATGGCAGACTTTAAAAAGTCATCGCCCAGCTCCAAATTGGTGTAGCTACAGTATGTAACCAAGTCAATAATTTAAACAAAATGTGGAACACCCTATACCAACAGTCATTAAGACATGCAAATCCCTGACTGGCCCCCATAAAATCTGAATCCCCCACCCACCCCTTTCCCCCCATCACTGTATATGATGATTTCCTGTTTTTGGCTATATACTGTAGAAGTGTATTTCCGTACATCTCTAAATGTTTTGATGAATTGAAAATGGTGGGCCCTATTGTACAATTTACAATTTAGGCATTTAGCAGACTCTCTTAATCCAGAGCGATTTACATTAAGCAAGAACAAAAAAGCATGGGAATACATGCAAGTGTAATGCTTTATGGTGTCGTCCACTCAGTTTTTGTATTGAGTTGTACTTGAAATGTACTGTAATTCTGCTAACTGTTAATACATCAATCAATCAAAAACACAATGCACAAAGTCCTAATGTCATGTTATAATTGTGTTTCCTTTGCTTGATATTTTGTGTAAATCACAAAACGAATTGCCTCGTTGTACAAATAAAATGGCTTTGTCTATAGTGATCATGTAGATATAATTCACTACCAATCATTTTACATGGTACAAACATCTTTATGTAGTGGTTTAGTGGAGGTGTGCATAACATTATGTTGATGAAGCCACAGAAAAAAACTTAGAATAACATGCACATGAATGAGAGGTGAAACTCACTGAAATGTGAACAATGTTCATGAAAAGAGCCTCAACATTCCTGTGTTTGTCACCTCCTCATCCAGGATTCAACAGTAGGTATATACAGTCAAAGGTTATGCTAAAATGACAACACAAAAAGCCACAGTGGCGTTTCCCTTGTGGTCCATTGTACTACACTGTACATTGCATGTACAATGAACCACTAATGGCTATTAGCAGTGGTGGAAGAAGTACTGACATTTTGTACTGAAGTAAAAGTAGGCTACCAATACCACAAGTGCATCTGCTCTATCTGTTGCAAATAAAAGTCCAGTATTCAAAATGTATACCCAAGTACAAAAGTATCCATATTACATTTTACTTAACTACTGAAAGTAAAGGTACTCGTTTTGCAGAATGTCCAATTTCACATAAGTTTCCAAATGTATTGTCTATTTATAGGCTACGTACAGGATTGCATTAAGTGGTTAAAGCATCAGTGTTCATCAATGTGTAGGCTACGCACATTGACAAATGTGTCCGTGGCAACTTGGTCTTGTCCATGCCACTCCACGTTGCACATTTTAGATTTTCTTTTTGACTTTCATTGTGATTATAAAGACCCATTATGAAATGTCAGTCTCCAGGTTTACTTCAGAATATGTATTTATGTATTTCTACGACACTATGGCACATTATGAGTCCATTATGAGTCCAACTAGTACTTCAGTAATTCAGTGCTATAGCTCTTTATGATTGAATGTCCATGGCAACAATGGAATTTTGACAAAAAATCCCCTGTAATGCATGTTTTATAATGTAGAAAGTATAGGTTTGAAAAAATGTAAAAAGTGTAGTAAAGTACGGTATGAGTGAATGTGATTATATGTGCCATTCGTATAGCCTGCAGCCTTTTATGAAGACATCACTTTTATAACATCATAATATCATAATAAATAATTGCCATACATATTCTGAAGAAAACCTGGAGATTGACATACAGTAATTGGGTCTTATGATCAAAATAAGAACATCATAATGGTGTGTAAAACAGAAGAAAAAAAAATTCCCACTGACACATAGGATATTGGTGACCGCTGGACCTGAGAGTTAATTCAATAGTCAACAACATTAATCCACCTTTCATCCATCCAATTGTTGTATGTCCAGAATTGGGACACTAATTTTATCCACTTGAATGATTGATATTATTATATAATATATAATAGTTGTATGTATACATAGCTGGGGACTGTGAAATGTATATAAAAGTGAATTGTAAACTGTAGTGTAGACATGGAACATCTATCTATGTTATTATAAAGATACCTGAATAAATAGATTTTAGAAAGTCATTGCTCTTCATAGCACTTTTCTTTTTAACCTCCCTGTAGTTCAAAAGGCTCAGAATATAACAAATGAACGTATGAACTTTCAACAAAATTGAAATTAACATCTATTAACATCTAGATTAGATTAACAACGAGTTGAAGCTTGAATGTATTTTTCATGAGAAATTGCTGTTACTGTCAATGTTACATAACAACCATGTTGTCCACACTCCAAACATGGCAGTATTACAATTAGTATTACAATTACTGTATAGATCTACAAACAATGAGGTGAATCAGTGGAATGTAAGCGAGACTTCAGCTCATTGAATAAACATGAACCATTAAAATAATTTAATATAATAATACATTTTTTAAAAATCTGAATGTACTTATATGTATATTTTTTTAGGTTTGGCAGATTATTCTGATTTTCATTAAAATATCACAAAATGAAAAAACATGCATGAGTGCATCCAGAGCACTATTGGAAATGGTCTATTGTTATTGTTGTGGTCACTGGCTCCACCCTGGCCATCAATTCACACCTTCTAATGTCCTATTGTTCCAACAGGGTTTATATATCCAGAGACCTGGACATCTACTCATTCAGCACAAGCTACTGACTGAGAGAACTTCTCAAACCACTGCTCTGTATCCTGGACTTCATTCTACAACAAGGATACAATTATGTCTGGAAACCTTGGACTTCACGTGTCTTACAGAGAAATGCTGAATTGCAAACCCTACATGGTAGTAATCGCTTTCATCCTGCAAGACTCTCTGGACAAGATGCTCACCTTTTGTCAGGTAAGAAACAGACAATCCTGCTAGGCATGTAATACATCAATTAGGCTATAATAAATATATATCATATCAAATGTAAAATGATCTTAACTCACTTGTATTTTTCTTCTTCTTCCAGTTGATGGACAGACTAGAACAACTTCTTCCTGGGAGGTCACCAACATTTAGGAACATCATCAGAGCCACCCTGTCAAACAACAAATGTTTTGTCAAGGTAAATATAAATAAGAATATTGCACTACATTTCAAATCATTCAGAGTTGAGAAAAGTCCAGATTTCCTATTTGCATGAACTTTCACCAATCTTGGTCAAATTCTAACGGTACCATTAATTTATTTCCAGATTCCAAGTGTCGTTTCCAAAGGGCCCAGGGGTCTATGGAACTACTGGAAGCTCGATCATAGCAAAATAAAAGAAGAGACCGTGCAGCGTAACTTCGGGGGACTTCTGGAGTGGTTCCCTGAGTTGACCTCAGTGAAAAGGGAGATGTTGGCCACACCACCACCTCTCGCTCTAGGTCGTCCTCGACTTCAGACGAGCCCTCCACCACCAGACTACTACACAACGCTCCACTCTCCTGAAACTGCGGCCTTCAAAGTTGTTAACAGTAGATGTGAGGTGAAGTTCAGCAGTTCTTTCTCCATCGAGTCCATCCTGAAGAAAGACAGTCCCTCTGGTCGGTGCTACAAAGCCTCTCCTCTGTCAGAGGAGTCCAGTCGGTCAGTCAAAGTGGAGCAGGAGTCTAGTTGGTCCGCAGAGATGAAGTTCACCTGGGACTCTTCACCTGTGGACAGTGTGGACACACACCTTGTTCAATGCACAGGTGACAGTTACTCCATCCGCACAGCAGGAGGCGGCACAGAACATGGACTCAGTCCTAGACCCACCAAGCGGATGTGCATGAGTTCGTTGAATCAGCAAGAAAAGTTCAACCAGTGCAAAACCTACTTGGCAATGATCGCCTTCATCCTACAAGACTCTCCAGGAAAGATGCTCACCTTTAGTCAGGTAAGAAACACAATCCTGCCAATCGTTTGAATACATTTGATATTAAATGTTGCCTAATTAAATGTTGTCTACATTTTCTAACATCACTTCTTTTTTTCCTTTCTTTTTTTTCAGTTGATGGATAGACTGGAGGCATTTGGGGTTGGGAGGACAAAATACTTCGAGAACAACATCAGAGTCAATTTGTCAGCCAAGAAATGCTTTGTCAAGGTAAATATAAATTCCTCAAATCTGTTTCATATAGCCGATACAATTTGAACTACTTATTTTTCCATCAAGCTGAATACAATTCTAACACGTTTTTCTTCCTCTTTCATTGTCAGGTTCCGATTACCCCAGGGGGTCTATGGAACAACTGGAAACTTGACTCCAGTAAAATAACAGAAAGGCTGGTCTGTCGTCACTTCCAAGGCATTCTGGATTTGTTCCCTGAGTTGACTTCCGCGGTGAGAAAGGAGTCTAAGGACTCTCATGATCATGAAGCTGCAGCCTGCAAAGCTGTTCACAGCAGATGTGAGGTGAAACAGTTCAGCAGGTCATTCTCCATTGACTCCATCCTGAAGAAAGACTCTGGTCTGTCAGAATGAAGAGGAACTCCATCTGCACAACAGGAGGAAGCACTGACCATGACAGACTGTGCTGCTGATATCAAGAGGATGAGTTCCTCCACAGAAAACTAGCACTGTTCCTTATTTCAACAGAAACAATGTGGAATCTTATATTTTACCCTGATTCATCATGTTTATTTGTACAAATTGTTTTTTCCCCCCTTTTTTGCTTCATACTTGTAATACGTTTGAATCATATTTTTTTAATAAAAGCATACAAAGCATTTTCTTGTATTCATTTTTGTTTACTGAGAGCATGTACAGTATTTGAAGAAAAATCATTCCCAGTTTAGCATGGGTGTGCGCATCATTGAAATCAGTCTGATTGAAATATATCAGAGTCTACTGTATATAGAGTCATGGCCACATATTGAATGCGGCTGATTTAAATGTAGAAGTATCTAGATAAATAGATACATAATTCAAATCGATTTGGTTTGTTAAAGAACTGGAGAGAGATGGGGAGACATGTTACTTATACTGAACAATCACTCGCAATCTATTACTATCATGGATATAGACAACATTTTGTTTTAAACAAAGTATATCACTCACAGCACCTAATTGGACATGCATAGTTGCGTACAATGTGAGTGACATGCTTTGGTAGGTAGCCAAGTCAAGAATTTAAACAGACAACACAATGCACAGGTCCTAATGTCCTAATTGTGTTTCCTTTGCTTGATATGTGTGTAAAGCCCATTGAATTGCCTTGTTGTACAAACGAAATAGCGTTGTCTATAGTGATAAAGATAAGGTTATGCTAAAATGACAACACAAAAAGCCACAGGGGCGTTTCCCTTGTGGTCCATTGTACTACACTGTACATTGCACGTACAATTAACCACTAATGGCTATTAGCAGTGGTGGAAGAAGTACTGACATTTTGTACTGAAGTAAAAGTAGGCTACCAATACCACAAGTGCATCTGCTCTATCTGTTGCAAATAAAAGTCCAGTATTCAAAATGTATACCCAAGTACAAAAGTATCCATATTACATTTTACTTAACTACTGAAAGTAAAGGTACTCGTTTTGCAGAATGTCCAATTTCACATAAGTTTCCAAATGTATTGTCTATTTATAGGCTACGTACAGGATTGCATTAAGTGGTTAAAGCATCAATGTGTAGGCTACGCACATTGGCAAATGTGTCCGTGGCAACTTGGTCTTGTCCATGCCACTCCACGTTGCACATTTTAGATTTTCTTTTTGACTTTCATTGTGATTATAAAGACCCATTATGAAATGTCAGTCTCCAGGTTTACTTCAGAATATGTATTTATGTATTTCTACGACACTATGGCACATTATGAGTCCATTATGAGTCCAACTAGTACTTCAGTAATTCAGTGCTATAGCTCTTTATGATTGAATGTCCATGGCAACAATGGAATTTTGACAAAAAAATCCCCTGTAATGCATGTTTTATAATCTAGAAAGTATAGGTTTGAAAAAATGTAAAAAGTGTAGTAAAGTACGGTATGAGTGAATGTGATTATATGTGCCATTCGTATAGCCTGCAGCCTTTTATGAAGACATCACTTTTATAACATCATAATATCATAATAAATAATTGCCATACATATTCTGAAGAAAACCTGGAGATTGACATACAGTAATTGGGTCTTATGATCAAAATAAGAACATCATAATGGTGTGTAAAACAGAAGAAAAAAAAATCCCACTGACACATAGGCTATTGGTGACCGCTGGACCTGAGAGTTAATTCAATAGTCAACAACATGAATCCACCTTTCATCCATCCAATTGTTGTATGTCCAGAATTGGGACACTAATTTTATCCACTTGAATGATTGATATTATTATATAATATATAATAGTTGTATGTATACATAGCTGGGGACTGTGAAATGTATATAAAAGTGAATTGTAAACTGTAGTGTAGACATGGAACATCTATCTATGTTATTATAAAGATACCTGAATAAATAGATTTTATAAAGTCATTGCTCTTCATAGCACTTTTCTTTTTAACCTCCCTGTAGTTCAAAAGGCTCAGAATATAACAAATGAACCTATGAACTTTCAACAAAATTGAAATTAACATCTATTAACATCTATTCAAAATGAAAACGAGTTGAAGCTTGAATGTATTTTTCATGAGAAATTGCTGTTACTGTCAATGTTACATAACAACCATGTTGTCCACACTCCAAACATGGCAGTATTACAATTAGTATTACAATTACTGTATAGATCTACAAACAATGCAGTGCAGGGGAGGTGAATCAGTGGAATGTAAGCGAGACTTCAGCTCATTGAATAAACATGAACCATTAAAATAATTTAATATAATAATACATTTTTTTAAAATCTGAATATACTTATATGTATAATTTTTTAGGTTTGGCAGATTATTCTGATTTTCATTAAAATATCACAAAATGAAAAAACATGCATGAGTGCATCCAGAGCACTATTGGAAATGGTCTATTGTTATTGTTGTGGTCACTGGCTCCACCCTGGCCATCAATTCACACCTTCTAATGTCCTATTGTTCCAACAGGGTTTATATATCCTGAGACCTGGACATCTGCTCATTCAGCACAAGCTACTGACTGAGAGAACTTCTCAAACCACTGCTCTGTATCCTGGACTTCATTCTACAACAAGGATACAATTATGTCTGGAAACCTTGGACTTCACGTGTCTTACAGAGAAATGCTGAATTGCAAACCCTACATGGTAGTAATCGCTTTCATCCTGCAAGACTCTCCGGACAAGATGCTCACCTTTTGTCAGGTAAGAAACAGACAATCCTGCTAGGCATTTAATACATCAATTAGGCTATAATAAATATATATCATATCAAATGTAAAATGATCTTAACTCACTTGTATTTTTCTTCTTCTTCCAGTTGATGGACAGACTAGAACAACTTCTTCCTGGGAGGTCACCAACATTTAGGAACATCATCAGAGCCACCCTGTCAAACAACAAATGTTTTGTCAAGGTAAATATAAATAAGAATATTGCACATCATTTCAAATCATTCAGAGTTGAGAAAAGTCCAGATTTCCTATTTGCATGAACTTTCACCAATCTTGGTCAAATTCTAACGGTACCATTAATTTATTTCCAGATTCCAAGTGTCGTTTCCAAAGGGCCCAGGGGTCTATGGAACTACTGGAAGCTCGATCATAGCAAAATAAAAGAAGAGACCGTGCAGCGTAACTTCGGGGGACTTCTGGAGTGGTTCCCTGAGTTGACCTCAGTGAAAAGGGAGATGTTGGCCACACCACCACCTCTCGCTCTAGGTCGTCCTCGACATCAGACGAGCCCTCCACCACCAGACTACTACACAACGCTCCACTCTCCTGAAACTGCGGCCTTCAAAGCTGTTAACAGTAGATGTGAGGTGAAGTTCAGCAGTTCTTTCTCCATCGAGTCCATCCTGAAGAAAGACAGTCCCTCTGGTCGGTGCTACAAAGCCTCTCCTCTGTCAGAGGAGTCCAGTCGGTCAGTCAAAGTGGAGCAGGAGTCTAGTTGGTCCGCAGAGATGAAGTTCACCTGGGACTCTTCACCTGTGGACAGTGTGGACACACACCTTGTTCAATGCACAGGTGACAGTTACTCCATCCGCACAGCAGGAGGCGGCACAGAACATGGACTCAGTCCTAGACCCACCAAGCGGATGTGCATGAGTTCGTTGAATCAGCAAGAAAAGTTCAACCAGTGCAAAACCTACTTGGCAATGATCGCCTTCGTCCTACAAGACTCTCCAGGAAAGATGCTCACCTTTAGTCAGGTAAGAAACACAATCCTGCCAATCGTTTGAATACATTTGATATTAAATGTTGCCTAATTAAATGTTGTCTACATTTTCTAACATCACTTCTTTTTTTCCTTTCTTTTTTTTCAGTTGATGGATAGACTGGAGGCATTTGGGGTTGGGAGGACAAAATACTTCGAGAACAACATCAGAGTCAATTTGTCAGCCAAGAAATGCTTTGTCAAGGTAAATATAAATTCCTCAAATCTGTTTCATATAGCCGATACAATTTGAACGACTTATTTTTCCATCAAGCTGAATACAATTCTAACACGTTTTTTTTCCTCTTTCATTGTCAGGTTCCGATTACCCCAGGGGGTCTATGGAACAACTGGAAACTTGACTCCAGTAAAATAACAGAAAGGCTGGTCTGTCGTCACTTCCAAGGCATTCTGGATTTGTTCCCTGAGTTGACTTCCGCGGTGAGAAAGGAGTCTAAGGACTCTCATGATCATGAAGCTGCAGCCTGCAAAGCTTCTCACAGCAGATGTGAGGTGAAACAGTTCAGCAGGTCATTCTCCATTGACTCCATCCTGAAGAAAGACTCTGGTCTGTCAGAATGAAGAGGAACTCCATCTGCACAACAGGAGGAAGCACTGACCATGACAGACTGTGCTGCTGATATCAAGAGGATGAGTTCCTCCACAGAAAACTAGCACTGTTCCTTATTTCAACAGAAACAATGTGGAATATTATATTTTACCCTGATTCATCATGTTTATTTGTACAAATTGGTTTTTTTCCCTTTTTTGCTTCATACTTGTCATACGTTTGAATCATATTTTTTTAATAAAAGCATACAAAGCATTTTCTTGTATTCATTTTTGTTTACTGAGAGCATGTACAGTATTTGAAGAAAAATCATTCCCAGTTTAGCATGGGTGTGCGCATCATTGAAATCAGTCTGATTGAAATATATCAGAGTCTACTGTATATAGAGTCATGGCCACATATTGAATGCGGCTGATTTAAATGTAGAAGTATCTAGATAAATAGATGCATAATTCATAATCGATTTGGTTTGTTAAAGAACTGGAGAGAGATGGGGAGACATGTTACTTATACTGAACAATCACTCGCAATCTATTACTATCATGGATATAGACAACATTTTGTTTTAAACAAAGTATATCACTCACAGCACCTAATTGGACATGCATAGTTGCGTACAATGTGAGTGACATGCTTTGGTAGGTAGCCAAGTCAAGAATTTAAACAGACAACACAATGCACAGGTCCTAATGTCCTAATTGTGTTTCCTTTGCTTGATATGTGTGTAAAGCCCATTGAATTGCCTTGTTGTACAAACAAAATAGCGTTGTCTATAGTGATAAAGATAAGGTTATGCTAAAATAACAACACAAAAAGCCACAGGGGCGTTTCCCTTGTGGTCCATTGTACTACACTGTACATTGCACGTAAAATTAACCACTAATGGCTATTAGCAGTGGTGGAAGAAGTACTGACATTTTGTACTGAAGTAAAAGTAGGCTACCAATACCACAAGTGCATCTGCTCTATCTGTTGCAAATAAAAGTCCAGTATTCAAAATGTATACCCAAGTACAAAAGTATCCAAGTTTCCAAATGTATTGTCTATTTATAGACTTATACTTATATAAAGATGAGTATATACAGTCAAAGGTTATGCTAAAATAACAACACAAAAAGCCACAGGGGCGTTTCCCTTGTGGTCCATTGTACTACACTGTACATTGCACGTACAATTAACCACTAATGGCTATTAGCAGTGGTGGAAGAAGTACTGACATTTTGTACTGAAGTAAAAGTAGGCTACCAATACCACAAAGTGCATCTGCTCTATCTGTTGCAAATAAAAGTCCAGTATTCAAAATGTATACCCAAGTACAAAAGTATCCATATTACATTTTACTTAACTACTGAAAGTAAAGGTACTCGTTTTGCAGAATGTCCAATTTCACATAAGTTTCCAAATGTATTGTCTATTTATAGGCTACGTACAGGATTGCATTAAGTGGTTAAAGCATCAGTGTTCATCAATGTGTAGGCTACGCACATTGACAAATGTGCCCGTGGCAACTTGGTCTTGTCCATGCCACTCCACGTTGCACATTTTAGATTTTCTTTTTGACTTTCATTATGATTATAAAGACCCATTATGAAATGTCAGTCTCCAGGTTTACTTCAGAATATGTATTTATGTATTTCTACGACACTATGGCACATTATGAGTCCATTATGAGTCCAACTAGTACTTCAGTAATTCAGTGCTATAGCTCTTTATGATTGAATGTCCATGGCAACAATGGAATTTTGACAAAAAATCCCCTGTAATGCATGTTTTATAATCTAGAAAGTATAGGTTTGAAAAAATGTAGTAAAGTACGGTATGAGTGAATGTGATTATATGTGCCATTCGTATAGCCTGCAGCCTTTTATGAAGACATCACTTTTATAACATCATAATATCATAATAAATAATTGCCATACATATTCTGAAGAAAACCTGGAGATTGACATACAGTAATTGGGTCTTATGATCAAAATAAGAACATCATAATGGTGTGTAAAACAGAAGAAAAAAAAATCCCACTGACACATAGGCTATTGGTGACCGCTGGACCTGAGAGTTAATTCAATAGTCAACAACATGAATCCACCTTTCATCCATCCAATTGTTGTATGTCCAGAATTGGGACACTAATTTTATCCACTTGAATGATTGATATTATTATATAATATATAATAGTTGTATGTATACATAGCTGGGGACTGTGAAATGTATATAAAAGTGAATTGTAAACTGTAGTGTAGACATGGAACATCTATCTATGTTATTATAAAGATACCTGAATAAATAGATTTTAGAAAGTCATTGCTCTTCATAGCACTTTTCTTTTTAACCTCCCTGTAGTTCAAAAGGCTCAGAATATAACAAATGAACGTATGAACTTTCAACAAAATTGAAATTAACATCTATTAACATCTATTCAAAATGAACACGAGTTGAAGCTTGAATGTATTTTTCATGAGAAATTGCTGTTACTGTCAATGTTACATAACAACCATGTTGTCCACACTCCAAACATGGCAGTATTACAATTAGTATTACAATTACTGTATAGATCTACAAACAATGCCGTGCAGGGGAGGTGAATCAGTGGAATGTAAGCGAGACTTCAGCTCATTGAATAAACATGAACCATTAAAATAATTTAATATAATACATTTTTTTTAAATCTGAATGTACTTATATGTATAATTTTTTAGGTTTGGCAGATTATTCTGATTTTCATTAAAATATCACAAAATGAAAAAACATGCATGAGTGCATCCAGAGCACTATTGGAAATGGTCTATTGTTATTGTTGTGGTCACTGGCTCCACCCTGGCCATCAATTCACACCTTCTAATGTCCTATTGTTCCAACAGGGTTTATATATCCAGAGACCTGGACATCTGCTCATTCAGCACAAGCTACTGACTGAGAGAACTTCTCAAACCACTGCTCTGTATCCTGGACTTCATTCTACAACAAGGATACAATTATGTCTGGAAACCTTGGACTTCACGTGTCTTACAGAGAAATGCTGAATTGCAAACCCTACATGGTAGTAATCGCTTTCATCCTGCAAGACTCTCCGGACAAGATGCTCACCTTTTGTCAGGTAAGAAACAGACAATCCTGCTAGGCATTTAATACATCAATTAGGCTATAATAAATATATATCATATCAAATGTAAAATGATCTTAACTCACTTGTATTTTTCTTCTTCTTCCAGTTGATGGACAGACTAGAACAACTTCTTCCTGGGAGGTCACCAACATTTAGGAACATCATCAGAGCCACCCTGTCAAACAACAAATGTTTTGTCAAGGTAAATATAAATAAGAATATTGCACTACATTTCAAATCATTCAGAGTTGAGAAAAGTCCAGATTTCCTATTTGCATGAACTTTCACCAATCTTGGTCAAATTCTAACGGTACCATTAATTTATTTCCAGATTCCAAGTGTCGTTTCCAAAGGGCCCAGGGGTCTATGGAACTACTGGAAGCTCGATCATAGCAAAATAAAAGAAGAGACCGTGCAGCGTAACTTCGGGGGACTTCTGGAGTGGTTCCCTGAGTTGACCTCAGTGAAAAGGGAGATGTTGGCCACACCACCACCTCTCGCTCTAGGTCGCCCTCGACTTCAGACGAGCCCTCCACCACCAGACTACTACACAACGCTCCACTCTCCTGAAACTGCGGCCTTCAAAGCTGTTAACAGTAGATGTGAGGTGAAGTTCAGCAGTTCTTTCTCCATCGAGTCCATCCTGAAGAAAGACAGTCCCTCTGGTCGGTGCTACAAAGCCTCTCCTCTGTCAGAGGAGTCCAGTCGGTCAGTCAAAGTGGAGCAGGAGTCTAGTTGGTCTGCAGAGATGAAGTTCACCTGGGACTCTTCACCTGTGGACACACACCTTGTTCAATGCACAGGTGACAGTTACTCCATCCGCACAGCAGGAGGCGGCACAGAACATGGACTCAGTCCTAGACCCACCAAGCGGATGTGCATGAGTTCGTTGAATCAGCAAGAAAAGTTCAACCAGTGCAAAACCTACTTGGCAATGATCGCCTTCGTCCTACAAGACTCTCCAGGAAAGATGCTCACCTTTAGTCAGGTAAGAAACACAATCCTGCCAATCGTTTGAATACATTTGATATTAAATGTTGCCTAATTAAATGTTGTCTACATTTTCTAACATCACTTCTTTTTTTTCAGTTGATGGATAGACTGGAGGCATTTGGGGTTGGGAGGACAAAATACTTCGAGAACAACATCAGAGTCAATTTGTCAGCCAAGAAATGCTTTGTCAAGGTAAATATAAATTCCTCAAATCTGTTTCATATAGCCGATACAATTTGAACGACTTATTTTTCCATCAAGCTGAATACAATTCTAACACGTTTTTTTTCCTCTTTCATTGTCAGGTTCCGATTACCCCAGGGGGTCTATGGAACAACTGGAAACTTGACTCCAGTAAAATAACAGAAAGGCTGGTCTGTCGTCACTTCCAAGGCATTCTGGATTTGTTCCCTGAGTTGACTTCCGCGGTGAGAAAGGAGTCTAAGGACTCTCATGATCATGAAGCTGAAGCCTGCAAAGCTGTTCACAGCAGATGTGAGGTGAAACAGTTCAGCAGGTCATTCTCCATTGACTCCATCCTGAAGAAAGACTCTGGTCTGTCAGAATGAAGAGGAACTCCATCTGCACAACAGGAGGAAGCACTGACCATGACAGACTGTGCTGCTGATATCAAGAGGATGAGTTCCTCCACAGAAAACTAGCACTGTTCCTTATTTCAACAGAAACAATGTGGAATCTTATATTTTACCCTGATTCATCATGTTTATTTGTACAAATTGTTTTTTTGTCCCTTTTTTGCTTCATACTTGTCATACGTTTGAATCATATTTTTTTAATAAAAGCATACAAAGCATTTTCTTGTATTCATTTTTGTTTACTATAATAGTTGTATGTATACATAGCTGGGGACTGTGAAATGTATATAAAAGTGAATTGTAAACTGTAGTGTAGACATGGAACATCTATCTATGTTATTATAAAGATACCTGAATAAATAGATTTTAGAAAGTCATTGCTCTTCATAGCACTTTTCTTTTTAACCTCCCTGTAGTTCAAAAGGCTCAGAATATAACAAATGAACGTATGAACTTTCAACAAAATTGAAATTAACATCTATTCAAAATGAAAACGAGTTGAAGCTTGAATGTATTTTTCATGAGAAATTGCTGTTACTGTCAATGTTACATAACAACCATGTTGTCCACACTCCAAACATGGCAGTATTACAATTAGTATTACAATTACTGTATAGATCTACAAACAATGCAGTGCAGGGGAGGTGAATCAGTGGAATGTAAGCGAGACTTCAGCTCATTGAATAAACATGAACCATTAAAATAATTTAATATAATACATTTTTTTTTTAATCTGAATGTACTTATATGTATAATTTTTTAGGTTTGGCAGATTATTCTGATTTTCATTCAAATATCACAAAATCCAGAGCACTATTGGAAATGGTCTATTGTTATTGTTGTGGTCACTGGCTCCACCCTGGCCATCAATTCACACCTTCTAATGTCCTATTGTTCCAACAGGGTTTATATATCCAGAGACCTGGACATCTGCTCATTCAGCACAAGCTACTGACTGAGAGAACTTCTCAAACCACTGCTCTGTATCCTGGACTTCATTCTACAACAAGGATACAATTATGTCTGGAAACCTTGGACTTCACGTGTCTTACAGAGAAATGCTGAATTGCAAACCCTACATGGTAGTAATCGCTTTCATCCTGCAAGACTCTCCGGACAAGATGCTCACCTTTTGTCAGGTAAGAAACAGACAATCCTGCTAGGCATTTAATACATCAATTAGGCTATAATAAATATATATCATATCAAATGTAAAATGATCTTAACTCACTTGTATTTTTCTTCTTCTTCCAGTTGATGGACAGACTAGAACAACTTCTTCCTGGGAGGTCACCAACATTTAGGAACATCATCAGAGCCACCCTGTCAAACAACAAATGTTTTGTCAAGGTAAATATAAATAAGAATATTGCACTACATTTCAAATCATTCAGAGTTGAGAAAAGTCCAGATTTCCTATTTGCATGAACTTTCACCAATCTTGGTCAAATTCTAACGGTACCATTAATTTATTTCCAGATTCCAAGTGTCGTTTCCAAAGGGCCCAGGGGTCTATGGAACTACTGGAAGCTCGATCATAGCAAAATAAAAGAAGAGACCGTGCAGCGTAACTTCGGGGGACTTCTGGAGTGGTTCCCTGAGTTGACCTCAGTGAAAAGGGAGATGTTGGCCACACCACCACCTCTCGCTCTAGGTCGTCCTCGACTTCAGACGAGCCCTCCACCACCAGACTACTACACAACGCTCCACTCTCCTGAAACTGCGGCCTTCAAAGCTTCAAAGCACAGTAGATGTGAGGTGAAGTTCAGCAGTTCTTTCTCCATCGAGTCCATCCTGAAGAAAGACAGTCCCTCTGGTCGGTGCTACAAAGCCTCTCCTCTGTCAGAGGAGTCCAGTCGGTCAGTCAAAGTGGAGCAGGAGTCTAGTTGGTCCGCAGAGATGAAGTTCACCTGGGACTCTTCACCTGTGGACAGTGTGGACACACACCTTGTTTAATGCACAGGTGACAGTTACTCCATCCGCACAGCAGGAGGCGGCACAGAACATGGACTCAGTCCTAGACCCACCAAGCGGATGTGCATGAGTTCGTTGAATCAGCAAGAAAAGTTCAACCAGTGCAAAACCTACTTGGCAATGATCGCCTTCGTCCTACAAGACTCTCCAGGAAAGATGCTCACCTTTAGTCAGGTAAGAAACACAATCCTGCCAATCGTTTGAATACATTTGATATTAAATGTTGCCTAATTAAATGTTGTCTACATTTTCTAACATCACTTTTCCTTTCCTTTCTTTTTTTTCAGTTGATGGATAGACTGGAGGCATTTGGGGTTGGGAGGACAAAATACTTCGAGAACAACATCAGAGTCAATTTGTCAGCCAAGAAATGCTTTGTCAAGGTAAATATAAATTCCTCAAATCTGTTTCATATAGCCGACAATTTGAACGACTTATTTTTCCATCAAGCTGAATACAATTCTAACACGTTTTTTTCCCTCTTTCATTGTCAGGTTCCGATTACCCCAGGGGGTCTATGGAACAACTGGAAACTTGACTCCAGTAAAATAACAGAAAGGCTGGTCTGTCGTCACTTCCAAGGCATTCTGGATTTGTTCCCTGAGTTGACTTCCGCGGTGAGAAAGGAGTCTAAGGACTCTCATGATCATGAAGCTGCAGCCTGCAAAGCTGTTCACAGCAGATGTGAGGTGAAACAGTTCAGCAGGTCATTCTCCATTGACTCCATCCTGAAGAAAGACTCTGGTCTGTCAGAATGAAGAGGAACTCCATCTGCACAACAGGAGGAAGCACTGACCATGACAGACTGTGCTGCTGATATCAAGAGGATGAGTTCCTCCACAGAAAACTAGCACTGTTCCTTATTTCAACAGAAACAATGTGGAATCTTATATTTTACCCTGATTCATCATGTTTATTTGTACAAATTGTTTTTTTTTCCCTTTTTTGCTTCATACTTGTCATACGTTTGAATCATATTTTTTTAATAAAAGCATACAAAGCATTTTCTTGTATTCATTTTTGTTTACTGAGAGCATGTACAGTATTTGAAGAAAAATCATTCCCAGTTTAGCATGGGTGTGCGCATCATTGAAATCAGTCTGATTGAAATATATCAGAGTCTACTGTATATAGAGTCATGGCCACATATTGAATGCGGCTGATTTAAATGTAGAAGTATCTAGATAAATAGATACATAATTCAAATCGATTTGGTTTGTTAAAGAACTGGAGAGAGATGGGGAGACATTTATTACTATCATGGATATAGACAACATTTTGTTTTAAACAAAGTATATCACTCACAGCACCTAATTGGACATGCATAGTTGCGTACAATGTGAGTGACATGCTTTGGTAGGTAGCCAAGTCAAGAATTTAAACAGACAACACAATGCACAGGTCCTAATGTCCTAATTGTGTTTCCTTTGCTTGATATGTGTGTAAATAAAGCCCATTGAATTGCCTTGTTGTTGTACAAACAAAATAGCGTTGTCTATAGTGATAAAGATAATATATATATGATATAATTCACTGCCAATAATTTTTACAAACATCTTTACAATTTGCTAAGATTTAGTGGAGGTGTGCCACAGAAAAAAACTTTACATTAGAAAGCAGATTAAAAAAAAGCAGATACTACAGTAGTAGACATTAGACTGACATGAATGAGAGGTGAAACTCACTGGAATGTGAACAATGTTCATGAAAAGAGCCTCAACATTCCTGTTTGTGTCACCTCATCATCCAGGACTCACACATTGATTGAATACTTTATTAACATGATTGTTAACATTAGGTATACAGTCAAAGGTTATGCTAAAAGGATAACACAAAAAGTCCATTGTACAATACATTGTAGTACTATTACCCACTAGTGGTGGAAGAAGTATACTGACATTTTGTACTTAAGTACCAATCTGTTGCAAATAAAAGTCCAGTATTCAAAATGTATACTTAAGTACAAAAGTATCCATATTAAATTGTACTTAACTACTGAAAGTAAAGGTACTAGTTTTGCAGAAGGTCCTATTTCACAAGTTTCTAAATGTATTGTCTATTTATTAGTGTCTACATGTGTATATTTTCATTATAGTGCTCTTACCAATACCACAAGTGCAAGTGCTGTTGCAAATGTTGCAAATAAAAGTCCAGTATTCAAAATATACTTGAGTAAGTACAAAAGTATAAGTATTCATATTCAATATGACTTAACTACTGAAACTTCTGAAAGTAAAAGTATACGTACCCATTTTGCATATTGTAAGTTTCCTATACTGTATTGTCTATCAAATAGACAATACATTAGGAAACTTACAATATGCAAAATTAGTACTTAATTAAATCCTGTGCATAGTTGCATACCCTACTTATTTTTCAAATAAATAGGGTATGCACAGGATTGAATTAAGTGGTTAATGCATTGCCAGTTAATTCATTAATATAAATAATATGTCGGTACAAATGTGTCCGTAGCAAAGACTTAAGTCTTGTCCCTGTGCCACTCAAAATTAGATTTTCTTTTTGACACACACACACACACACACACACACACACACACACACACACACACACACACACACACAATTCTTATTTCTCATAAGATCAAATGTCAGTCTCCAGTTTTCTCCTGAATATGTATGCTGTGAATTTTCTCATGCACTCTAATGGCAGCTCGGTTTCATGTGTTGCCTCCCGGCAGCGTCTGCTGGACAGTTCCCCTTGTCCACATGCAGCTCCCCTTCTCTGCATCACTAATTATCAACAAGTGTCTGCCATCACTACTTTGGAAGTTTGGACTGATTATCCACTGACAATCCGGGTGTGCCCACATAGGCTACAAACACTCATATCCCTCACTCACCCCTGCCAGCTGCTCGTTGTATATCACTCAAAGTCAGGTCCTGCATGCGTACCACCTGTTTTGAATTTGCATGGCAGCAGGATGTTGCCTTAATGATAACAAGCGCTTCCAAACTCTGACAGCGAATAAATCACCTGCAAGGTATTTCTTGACGTTGACAGGAAGACGTTCATAACATGTGTACCGTACGGTGGATTGAGTGGTGCAACCACAAGGAACAGCAATGTCCCTTAGAGTACCAACAGGGGGCGCTGTTGCACCACTCATTCATTTTATAAGAATAAAACAAATGAACTTGTGAACTTTCAACAAATATTTAATTGCCATGAGTGTCTATACAAAATGAAAACGAGTTAAAGCTTTCTTTTTCATGAGAAATTGGTATTTTGCATACTGATCATGATGTTAATTTAAAATGTCAAATAATTACAATGTTAAGGATTGGCCCTACCTGGGCCCTCATCAAACCCTGTATATTCAATACACTGCCCCCGCTGCCACCCTTAGATCTCCATACACTGTATGGAGCTGAACTGTTCTGACATTCCATATCTTGATCTGACCTCATCACACCCTGTACACTCAAGATACGCTCCATATATGGTGCAAACTTGAGACTATATTTCCATGACAGTTTAAAAATATACTTATCATATAACCACTTGAACCTTATTCCTGGGGGAACTCAGGTGCACTGCATTGTACGAGTACAACGTATAGTGCAACTCAGGTCTGTTTTACTATAAAGGGATATTTCATTCATTTAATTTTTAGTAGGTGTGTCGCCTTTTGGGCATATCATTTATTATGAGATTCAGACAGTTTAAGTTTTGCATAGGTGACACACCATGAACTTTTATGCTGCCGACTGCGAGTTATGTTTATATATACTCAGCATTGCCCTCTCCTTCTGTCTCACCTATCGAGCTCTGATCCGAGTCTGAATAAGGATGGGCCTTTTTTTTTAAGATATTTTTTTGCGTCTTACGCCTTTTATTGATTTTTTGAAGGGACAGACAGTAGGCTGACAGGAAACGGGAGAGAGATGGGGGAAGACATGCAGTAAAGGCCGTGTCGGGCTCGGGAGTCGAACCCGCAGGACACTCCGACTGGACTACCAGTCGGAGTGCCCCGACGGCCCAGACGGTTACGCCACCGCCTGGGCCAAGGATGGGCCTTTAAGAAATATATAAACATGTAACCTTTGTAATGTGGGTGGTTAACCAATAACCACAGATAATAAAAATAAATTAATTATATTTTTATAGTGCCAAGTGCTCAATTTTTACCAAGTGCTCAAAGCGCTTTACAATTGTTCATTCATTCATACATTGGGAGGTGTAAATGTCTATGCCTTCATATCAATAAAGTTGCAGTATTACATGTGGCAGTCCTTCTCTACAAAATAATGTTTTGTTTGGTAAAATATTATATTGTGTGACAAATCATTTATAGATCTATTATCTATTATCTTAGCTATCTTGATCTAATTATTAAACATTCATTTAGATATTGTCTGTACTATTTCATCTTCTTTAAATTTCATCAGACTTCATGCATGTGCAGTGTACGCAGCTAAACCATTATACTTAATATCTAGAAAAAATAAACAACACAAAATGTTTTTCGATGCTTTATTAAAAAAATAATACCCAACATATCTTGTAGTATGTAGAAAAAGTACAGCCAAGGAATTCTTAGACAAAATGATGAATATCAGGGTCAAATAAGTGTAGAAATAAGGAGCAGTGCTATAGGACTTTTGTCCAGGAACTCATCATGACTCATGAACAATCTCTTGATGCATTATCATCAATAGCAAGTGTTTTTTTGAGTGGTGCAACCACTCCAAGGAACAGCAATGTCAGTGTTTTTCCTCTTTGAATCCCCCTTTTCAGTAGATGTAGTCCCGTAGCTGTCATCTGTCTGTATTCAGGATGGACTCAATGGAGAAAGAACTGCTGAACTTGACCCCACATCTACTGTTAACAGCTCTGCAGGCTTCAGCTTCTGGCGGTGGTGGGGTCAACATCTCCTCTCTCACCGAGGTCAACTCAGGGAACCATTCCAGAATTCCTTCGAAGTGACGACGCAGAATCTTTTGTGTTATTTTACTATGATCAACTGTCCAGTAGTTCCTGCACAACCCATTGCAACCCATTGGAATCTGAAAATAAAAGAAAATAAGTTTGATTAAGCTTGATCAGTAAATATAATTAAGTAAGTATAATTATTCCACCATTTAAATATTATAATTAGGAATTAGGAATTAATATTTACCGTGGTAAAACATTTGCTGGTTGATAAGCAGACTCTGATGTTGTTCTCAAAGGATTTTGTTCTCCCCAACCCGAATGCCTCCAGTCTGTCCATCACCTGGGAAAAAATAAAAAGTGATATTACAACTTAGGTCTGAAATGAGACAACTTTACATTTTAATGTCTTAAACCGTTTTTGTTTAATCAGATGTGTTTCTTACCTCACTAAAGGTAAGCCTCTTTTCTGGAGAGTGAAGCAGGGTGAAGGCGATCCTTGCCAAGTAGGTTTTGCAATGGTTGAACTTTTCTTGCTGACTCAGCGGACTCAACCTCAACAACCTCTTCTTGGTGGGTCTAGCTACAGCACCAGATCTAGCAGTGAGTTCATGGTCTTGGCTGCCTCCTGTTGTGCAGATGGAGTAACTGTCACCTGTACATTGAACAGGGCGTGTGCCCACAGGTGAAGAGGCCCAGTTGACCTTCCACTTCAGTCCAACAGTTCTCTCCGTGGACTCCTCTGACAGAGTAGGGGCTTTGCAGCACGGGCCAGAGGCAGTGTCTTTCTTCAGGATGGAGTCAATGGAGAAACTGATGAACTTCACCTCAGCTTTGCAGGCTGTGGCTTCAGGAGGATGGAGAGTTGTGTAGTGGTACGGTGGTGGTGGTGGTCGTGGTGTGATCAACACCTCCTTTCTCTCTGTGGAGGTGAACTCTGGGAACCACTCCAGAAGGCCTTCGAAGTGACGTTGCACCATCCTTTTTGTTATTTGACTATGATCAAGTTTCCAATAGTTGGGGTTGTAATTCCATGCAGCATCTGGGCCATTTGGAACCTGAAAGTGAAGCAAAAACAAAATGTACTGTTAGATGATTTGGTTAAGCTGTGAGAGTTCGAGTATTCAATGTTTTTCCCTGAACCGTGGAAAATTGATCAGTGATCAATTTTCTTTATAATATAAATCATTCTTAATTAGAGGGATTTATATTTACCTTGACAAAACAGCTGTACGTTGACAAACAGGCTCTGATGTTGTTCTCAAAAGACTTTGTCCACTTAGACGCAAATCCTTCCAGTCTGTCCATCAACTGAAAAACAAGAAACAAAATTAATTTACAAATCGGGTATGAAATAAGACAAAATATATAATACTGAATTATATAAGTAGTGTTATTACATGTTTACTTTTGCTTAATCATTTATGCATGTCAAATTGCAATGCTTAGCAGGTTTGTCTATTACTTACTTGAGTAAAGGTTAGCATCTTTTCTGGAGACTCTTGCAGGATGAAAGCGATCATTGCCAAGTAGGTTCTGCATTGTTTAATTACTTTGTAAGAGAGGTGAGGTCCACGGTTTTCAGACATGTTGTATATATTTGCTGTAGATTAGAATGAAGTCCAAGACACAGAGCAGTGGTTTGAGAAGTTCTCTCAGTCAGTAGCTTGTGCTGAATGAGCAGATGTCCAGGTCTCTGGATATATAAACCCTGTTGGAACAATAGGACGTTAGAAGGTGTGAATTCCTGCTAAATGGGTGGAGCTTGCGACACAACAACGACAATAGACTGTGTCCAACAGATCCTCTGGAGGTATATCTGGGTGGAATTCATATAGTAAAGAAAATTGATTCTATTAATTTTAAATATAGTCTACATTTTAGATAATGGTGGAAATCAAAGAATATCAGAATAACAAAAAACTCCCATATCTGCTGGGTAAAGTACAACAATGTGCAAACACAGCAGCAAGATTGTGAGCTGCTGTGATAGGAGATGGATATCAAAATGGAACATAACTAATAATTGTATTCCTCCACTATCTGCATTAGTGATCTTGGTAGAAAATTTGGATTTGGATTTATTGAAGATTCTGACTTTCAATTGTACATACATTTTGTTTTGACTGTATTGTTCTACTTTTTGCTTTGGCAATGTAAAAGTATGTTTCTCATGCCAATAGAGCCCTTTGAATTAACAGTGGAACAATCAATATCTCGTCATATTTTGACTAAGCATGTTGAACACTTAGAACTGAACAAAATAAGTAAAAACTAAATATGCATATGTGGGATGAAAAAACATTTCTAGCATTTTCTGGATGCACTCTGTATATTTGTGGGTTAATTGTCTAATTTATTTTAATTCTGTGATATATACTGTAAACCTTAAAAAAGCTGCCAAACCTAACCTAGTCTGTCAAATACATTCACCATCTTCAGGTGTAGTTCTAACAATGTTTAAATGAACATCAGCATATATTTGAGTTTAATTTGAATTTAATGGTTATTCAATGAGGGGAAGTTTTGCTTACATTCCAGTGATTATCACCTCATCCGCACTTCATTGTTTGTACCTGAAACAGGCTGAGGCTACTCTAGTCTATAGTATGTATAGTCTATATTGATAGTGTCATTACACTAATACTTCCATGTTTGGAAATTATTTAGTGCTGGATTGTGGACAACATTGACCCCAGTCTTTGACAGTTACAGCAAAATTGCTATTTTTTGCAGTTAACTATTGTACTTTTCTATATACATTCCACAGTGGATTAAATCTGGACATGTCATAGGAGGTGAAGAACCTTCCATGAAAATATCTGATCTACAAGGTCACAACGTGTCAAGTTGCAATGCATTGTGAACTTTTAGATTGTCTATTTATGGCGAGGATATTTGGTGCAGGGGAGGAGGACGTGGATTCATGTGCATAAGACAAAGTACACGCACGTCAAATTGTGTTCTTTGTAACAACACTGCAATGTAGTCTTGTGAATCTATATGACTGTACATTGATTTATTTCATTAATTATAACATATATAATGTACACTGAGTAAATGTTGAACATATAAATGTAATATCTTAATCAAAGTCAACAGACTCTCAGTGATGCATATCTGCTCGACTCCTTTGCACATTAAACTGTGATATTGATATGCATTATGCATATTATCACCTACACAGTTAGATACGCATCACTATATGCAATCACCTGCACACCTACACATAAGCTAATGTCAGCAATGTTACCATATTAGACTTATTTAGGTTTTTCCAGATGTGTCTTCATTAAACGTGTGTGTATGTGTGTGCGCTTGCATCTCAGCCAGAAAACCATCTAAAAGCACAATCTAAAACAAAATGGACAAAAGTTTAAAACACAGACATGCATTTCATTTGAGCGTAGAGAAAAACCACCACATAAAACAAATATGCTTTTTTCACATTTATTTCACAGAATGGTGTACGGAACAATTATTACCTGCCCTGTTTCCACCATATGGGAGGCCGTCATTGATTATGTCACCTGACCTGATGAAGGCCCAAACCCGAAATGTTGTGGATGTCGGTGTTTTAAAATAAATGAAACCCTGTGGAGCTGAGCCTGTGTGGACTTCCCTCTTTTTAACAAAACCTTGGTGTAGTCATATAGATTCTTGCTTTAGCCCCGGGTAAAGATGTAATTTAGATAGCATGTTAAGTAGGTTCATTTGTTGACCTGGCATCCTATATTTTGTATAGTTCCATGTACACATTGTTATTATAATGGTTTGGTTTACATACGATCATGGATTACTGCACTGCAACTGGAGAGAGATGGGGAGACATGTTACATACTGAACAATCACTTGCAATCTATTACTATCATGGATATAGAGGCAGTCAGAGCTTTCACTCTGACTCTCCCCACAACATTTTGTTTTAAACAAAGTATATCACTCACAGCACCTAATTGGACATGAATGCATAGTTGCATACAATGTGAGTGACATGCTTTGGTACGTAGTCAAGAATTTAAACAGACAACACAATGCACAGGTCCTAATGTCCTAATTGTGTTTCCTTTGCTTGATATTTGTGTAAAGCCCATTGAATCGCCTTGTTGTTGTACAAACAAAATAGCCTTGTCTATAGCCTTGTCTAAAGATAATTTAGATATAATTCACTGCCACTAATTTTACATGGTAGCTTTACAGTTTGCTAAGATTTAGTGAAGGTGTGCCACAGAAAAAACGTTACATTAGAAAGCAGATAAAATGGCTTATATACAGTAGTAGACTGACATGAATGAGAGGTGAAACTCACTGGAATGTGAACAATGTTCATGAAAAAAGCTTCAACATTCCTGTTTGTGTCACCTCATCATCCAGGACTCACACCTTGAATACTTTATTACCATGATTGTTAACATTAGGTATAAAGTCAAAGGTTATGCTAAAAGGATAACACAAAAAGCCACAGGGCGTTTCCATTGTGGTCCATTGTACAATACATTGTACATATTATTACCCACTAGTGGCTGCAGTGATCTTCAATTTGTTTATTTTGTTTTTGGATATGGATTCCCAGGGCCTACCAACGTATGTTGTTGATCTGTTGTTGTATCTGGATGCACTTTAAAAATGAAAACCTGAAAAATCTGCCAAAACTAACCTAGTATGTCAAATAGGCCTACATTCACCAGCATATCAGGTCTTAAACCTTAACACTTAAATACTACCACTGGTCTATAAAGCAGGGGTCTTGGCGTCTTGCGTAGGTGTCACCCATTCATACATCTAAGGTCACCTGGTAAAGGTTTGCTTTATGACTCTAGAATTAAAACATAGCATTCAGTTTAATGTGTAACATATCTGGAACAAACTCCCTGGCATTGCAACAACACCGTTATTTTAAGCAGCCTTTTATTGAGATTGTGTCATTATTATTTTACACTGACATTTAATTTAATTAATTTAAATTATTTAATTCATTTCTATTCATTGTTTTTGTTATTTTCTTTGCTCTGTGTCCTGAATTTGTTTTCAATTAAGGTTCAAATACGGGGTAGAATAGGAAAGTTACATAATGCAGCTTTTACTTTATTTGTTTTACTGAATCTGATATGTTTCATTTACTTTTGATATTACGTTTGATATAAAACTCATTGAATTGCCTTGTTGTTGGGAGCAGTGATTGGCCAGTTTTGTGTCCCGCCCCCTCACTCTGATTGGACCATCAGGGCCCTCTGTTAGTATTTAACAAGAGTTTGTTCTGCTTGGAGTCACTTTAATCTCTGCTAGTTGTTAAGAGCTGAACTTCTCCTTTCTACACTAACTGAAGCATTTCGTTTTAGTTTTGGTTCTACTTTAAACTTTAGATTTTCGCTCTTTAAAAATAGATCTAGTATCAGTTTGTTTTGGCAGGTTTTATGTTATGGCTTTACTACAAACATTGAAGTCCCTGGTCAACCAGAGACTATCTGCTGCTGCTGAAGAGATATTTGGGGTCGTTGGAAGAATTCTAACAGAATACGAGGATGAAGCTTTCCACATCAAGCAAGAAACTGACCGCCAACGCAGACTACTGGATATGGTTTTACAACCAATCGTCAAACTACACAGAGCAGGTTGGTAAAACCTTCACTACTATTACTACTACAGAGAGAGAGAGGGGAGAGTTTTCACCATTATTTCTTAAATGGCAATGGTGACTATTTGGAATGGAAGAGGAACTGGTGAAAATGTTGCATTGATAATAGTCAATAGTATTCATGTTAGTGTGATTGCTAAACTAGCATTAACAACAGAATCAAGTAGTATGGAATAATGTATTTAAATGTTGACCATGAATAATCATAGACTGTTTAAAGTAAGCCAACTCATTAAACGTGTTGCACTCTAAAACAACAGAGGATACATCTGATAGCAATAGGATTGTATAGCAAATGATAATTTACATTTGAGAAACAAGGAGATGCTTGTTTTAGAAATGAAGCATTGTTGAAGTAAGAAAATCATTTGCATGACACTTCACACTGAAATCAAAACAACATTAGGGCAGGTATGGAACTAACAGCAAGAGTTCATGTTCAAACATGTAATGATGTGTTTCTCCTCTGTATCTTCTGTCTAGACTCCATACACCCCCTTGTGTGTAAAGACGAGGTATTCCCTGAGCAGCAGCAGCAGGAGAGAACCTCCAGTCTGATCAAAGAGGAACCAGTGTCTCCACATATTAAAAAAGAACAGGAGGAGATAACCTCCAGTCTTATCAAAGATGAACCAGAGTCTCTACAGATTAAAGGAGAACAAGAGGAGAGAACCTCCAGTCTGATCAAAGAGGAACCAGAGTCTCTACAGATTAAAGGAGAACAGGAGGAGATAACCTCCAGTCTTATCAAAGATGAACCAGAGTCTCTACAGATTAAAGGAGAACAAGAGGAGAGAACCTCCAGTCTGATCAAAGAGGAACCAGAGTATCCAAAGATTAAAGGGGAACACGATGAGCTACTTCAAAGATCAGAGGAGGATGGTGGATCAACAGAGACATTACTATTGGTGAAACATGAAGAGGATGAAAACATTCCAACAGAACCTGTAGCCAGCACCTCATCTAAAAGCATGGAAACACAATCTGATGTAGAGGACTGTGGAACATCACAACCAACTAGTGATGATCAGCTCCTCTCTTCAAACCGTTCGGAATCTGACATCACTGAAGACAGTGATGAGTGGGATGAGACCACGGATGACCAGTCAGGTTTAAACACACTGCAATCACACAATACACAACACATGGTAGGAAATAGTTTGTCTTTAAGCAACAAGCGGCTCCATGACCTCAAATCACCAAAACAAATTAATTCCACGAGGAGTCACACAGGTAAGAAATGTTTTAGCTGTGCAGATTGTGGTAAAATGTTTAATCGCAAGGAAAATCTGAAGAAGCACACAGTGATTCATTCAGGGGAAAAGCCATTTGCCTGCACAGTGTGCGGCACTTGCTTTAGTCAAAATAGTGATCTAAAACGTCACATGATGACTCATACAGGGGAAAAGCCATTTGTTTGTACAGTGTGTGACAAAGGCTTTAATCTAAAGACTGATCTAAAACGACACATGATGACTCATACAGGTGAAAGGCCCTTTACGTGTACAGTTTGTGGCAAGGGCTTCTGTCAAACTGGGGAGTTAAAAGTACACATGAGGACTCATACAGGGGAAAGGCCCTTTACGTGTACAGTTTGTGGCAAAGGCTGCCGTCAAACTGGGGACTTAAAAGTACACATGAGGACTCATACAGGGGAAAAGCCATTTGTTTGTACAGTTTGTGGCACATGCTTTAGTCTAAAGGGTAATCTAAAATTACACATGATGACTCATACAGATGAAAGGCCCTTTACGTGTACAGTATGTGGCAAGGGCTGCCGTCAAACTGGGGAGTTAAAAGTACACATGAGGACTCATACAGGGGAAAAGCCATTTGTTTGTACAGTTTGTGACAAAGGCTTTAATCTAAAGTGTAATCTAAAACGACACATGAGGACTCATACAGGTGAGTCTACTCAGTGATAATCAGGCTATTATTTCAATTGTAACTCATATATTAACCACTTAGTTTGATCATTTGTTTAGATTATCTGTAGTATTTTGTCTTCATTGAATGCATTGAAAATATTTACTCTGTCATACCTGTAAAAAAAACACTGTCCAATTTCTTCTTTTACAAATAAAGGGTTGACAGCTACATATCCTTCATGTGTGTTCATTACAGAAAGCTCATCACAACATTCGTTTCATCTCCTTTAATTACGGACAGTAAGTGGATAGGAGTATTAATTTCAAAGTCCACACACATTTTACTTGAACTATTACTACACTGTACTGTACTGTACTGTACTGTACTGTACTGTACTGTACTGTACTGTACTGTACTGTACTGTACTGTACTGTGTAAATGTATAATAAATGTGTTGACTTCATTGAAGAAAGAACTGGAGAGAGATGGGGAGACATGTTACTTAATGAACAATCACTCGCAATCTAATCACTACACCTAATTGGACATGAATGCATAGTTGCATACAATGTGAGTGACAAGCTTTGGTACGTAGCCAAGTCAAGAATTTAAACAGACAACACAATGCACAGGTCCTAATGTCCTAATTGTGTAAAGCCCATTGAATTGCCTTGTTGTTGTACAAACAAAATAGCCTTGTCTATAGTGATAAAGTTAATGTAGATATAATTCACTGCCAATAATTTTACATGGTACAAACAGCTTTACAGTTTGCTAAGATTTAGTAGAGGTGTGCAACAGAAGAAACTTTACATTAGAAAGCAGATAAAATGGCTTATATACAGTAGTAGACTGACATGAATGAGAGGTGAAACTCACTGGAATGTGAACAATGTTCATGAAAAAAGCTTCAACATTCCTGTTTGTGTCACCTCATCATCCAGGACTCACACCTTGAATACTTTATTACCATGATTGTTAACATTAGGTATACAGTCAAAGGTTATGCTAAAAGGATAACACAAAAAGCCAAAGGGCGTTTCCATTGTGGTCCATTGTACATACTATTACCCACTAGTGGCTGCAGTGATCTTCAATTTGTTTATTTTGTTTTTGGATATGGATTCCCAGGGCCTACCAATGTATGTTGTTGATCTGTTGTTGTATCTGGATGCACTTTAAAAATGAAAACCTGAAAAATCTGCCAAAACTAACCTAGTATGTCAAATAGGCCTACATTCACCAGCATATCAGGTCTTAAACCTTAACACTTAAATACTACCGCTGGTCTATAAAGCAGGGGTCTTGCGTAGGTGTCACCATTCATACATCTAAGGTCACCTGGTAAAGGTTTGCTTTATGACCCTAGAATTAAAACATAGCATTCAGTTTAATGTGTAACATATCTGGAACAAACTCCCTGGCATTGCAACAACACCGTTATTTTAAATCACAGCAGCCTTTTATTGAGATTGTGTCATTATTATTTTACACTGACATTTAATTTAATTAATTAAAATTATTTAATTCATTTCTATTCATTGTTTTTGTTATTTTCTTTGCTCTGTGTCCTGAATTTGTTTTCAATTAAGGTTCAAATACGGGGTAGAATAGGAAAGTTACATAATGCAGCTTTTACTTTATTTGTTTTACTGAATCTGATATGTTTCATTTACTTAAAGTTTGATATAAACTCATTGAATTGCCTTGTTGTTGGGAGCAGTGATTGGCCAGTTTTGTGTCCCGCCCCCTCACTCTGATTGGACCATCAGGGCCCTCTATTACTATTTAACAAGAGTTTGGTTGGAGTCACTTTAATCTCTGCTAGATGTTAAGAGCTGAACTTATCCTTTCTACACTAACTGAAGCATTTAGTTTTGGTTCTACTTTAAACTTTAGATTTTCGCTCTTTAAAAATAGATCTAGTATCAGTTTGTTTTGGCAGGTTTTGAGTTATGGCTTTACTACAAACATTGAAGTCCTTGGTCAACCAGAGACTATCTGCTGCTGCTGAAGAGATATTTGGGGTCGTTGGAAGAATTCTAACAGAATACGAGGATGAAGCTTTCCACATCAAGCAAGAAACTGACCGCCAACGCAGACTACTGGATATGGTTTTACAACCAATCGTCAAACTACACAGAGCAGGTTGGTAAAACCTTCACTACTATTACTACTACAGAGAGAGAGGGGAGAGTTTTCACCATTATTTCTTAAATTGCAATGGTGACTATTTGGAATGGAAGAGGAACTGGTGAAAATGTTGCATTGATAATAGTCAATAGTATTCATGATAGTGTGACTGCTAAACTAGCATTAACAACATAATCAAGTAGTAAGGAATAATGTATTTAAATGTTGACCATGAATAATCATAGACTGTTTAAAGTAAGCTAACTCATTAAATGTGTTGCACTCTAAAACAACAGAGGATACATCTGATAGCAATAGGGTTGTATAGCAAATGATAATTTACATTTGAGAAACAAGGAGATGCTTGTTTTAGAAATGAAGCATTGTTGAAGTAAGAAAATCATTTGCATGACACTCACACTTCACACTGAAATCAAAACAACATTAGGGCAGGTATGGAACTAACAGCAAGAGTTCATGTTCAAACATGTAATGATGTGTTTCTCCTCTGTATCTTCTGTCTAGACTCCATACACCCCCTTGTGTGTAAAGACGAGGTATTCCCTGAGCAGCAGCAGCAGCAGAGAACCTCCAGTCTGATCAAAGAGGAACCAGTGTCTCCACATATTAAAAAAGAACAGGAGGAGATAACCTCCAGTCTTATCAAAGATGAACCAGAGTCTCTACAGATTAAAGGAGAACAAGAGGAGAGAACCTCCAGTCTGATCAAAGAGGAACCAGAGTCTCTACAGATTAAAGGAGAACAGGAGGAGATAACCTCCAGTTTTATCAAAGATGAACCAGAGTCTCTACAGATTAAAGGAGAACAAGAGGAGAGAACCTCCAGTCTGATCAAAGAGGAACCAGAGTATCCAAAGATTAAAGGGGAACATGATGAGCTACTTCAAAGATCAGAGGAGGATGGTGGATCAACAGAGACATTACTATTAGTGAAACATGAAGAGGATGAAAACATGCCAACAGAACCTGTAGCCAGCACCTCATCTAAAAGCATGGAAACACAATCTGATGTAGAGGACTGTGGAACATCACAACCAACTAGTGATGATCAGCTCCTCTCTTCAAACCGTTCTGAATCTGACCTAACTGAAGACAGTGATGAGTGGGATGAGACCACGGATGACCAGTCAGGTTTAAACACACTGCAATCACACAATACACAACATATGGTAGGAAATAGTTTGTCTTTAAGCAACAAGCGGCTCCATGACCTCAAATCACCAAAACAAAGTAATTCCACAAGGAGTCACACAAGTAAGAAATGTTTTAGCTGTGCAGATTGTGGTAAAATGTTTAATCGCAAGGAAAATCTGAAGAAGCACATGGTGATTCATTCAGGGGAAAAGCCATTTGCCTGCACAGTGTGCGGCACTTGCTTTAGTCTAAAGGGTAATCTAAAATTACACATGGTGACTCATACAGGGGAAAAGCCGTTTGTTTGTACAGTGTGTGGCAAAGGCTTTGTTCAAAAGGGTGATCTAAAACGTCACACGATGACTCATACAGGGGAAAAGCCATTTGTTTGTACAGTTTGTGGCACATGCTTTAGTCTAAAGGGTAATCTAAAATTACACATGGTGACTCATACAGGGGAAAAGCCGTTTGTTTGTACAGTGTGTGGCAAAGGCTTTGTTCAAAAGGGTGATCTAAAAAAACACACGGTGACTCATACAGGGGAAAAACCCTTTACATGTACAGTGTGTGGCAAAGGCTTTGTTCATAGGGGTGATCTAAAAAAACACATGATGACTCATACATGTGAAAGGCCTGTTACGTGTACAGTTTGTGGCAAGGGCTGCCGTCATACTGGGGAGTTAAATGTACACATGAGGACTCATACAGGGGAAAAGCCATTTGTTTGTAGTGTGACAAAGGCTTTAATCTAAAGACTAATCTAAAACGACACATGAGGACTCATACAGGGAATTTTAGATCTCTTCATATAAGAACTGCGTTTGAAAAATAAACCCCAGCCTTTTCACTCATATGGATATGAAGCATCGACTGAATTCATATTATTATTGTGTGTGTGGGCGACTGGGCGTCACCTTAATCATTGCCCTATATGTCTCTCTCGGCCAGATATATCCCGTGCATGAGACGTGCGTGAGGAGGCCTCTATGACCTCATCCTATGAGTGTGCACGCGCACATTCACATTGTATTTAGTGACGTCCAGGCGTCATTAGCTGGTCTGTGGCACACCTCCACTAAATCTTAGCAAACTGTAAAGCTGTTTGTACCATGTAAAATTATTGGCAGTGAATTATATCTACATTATCTATAGACAAGGCTATTTTGTTTGTACAACAACAAGGCAATTCAATGGAGGCAATTCAATGGGCTTTACACAAATATCAAGCAAAGGACTAGGCAAAGCATTAGGACATTATGACCTGTGCATTGTGTTGTCTGTTTACATTCTTGAATCGAAAGGCTGATCTAAAACGACACATGAGGACCCATACAGGTGAAAGGCCCTTTATGTGTACAGTTTGTGGCACGGGCTGCAGTGATACTGGGAACTTAAAAGTACACATGATGACTCATACAGGTGAAAGGCCCTTTACGCGTACAGTTTGTGGCAAGGGCTGCCGTCATGCTGGGGAGTTAAAAGTACACATGAGGTATGATGTATAATGACCTGCTGATATTGATATAACATTGTAAGAATCAGTGGTTGTCCACATTCGTCAGCAATTAAAATATCACATGAATTAATATTCATACTAGTGGTACAATTGTAGTCTGGAAACCAGAAGAAAAATTTGTGTCTACTCCGTGATATTAGGCTGAACATTTCAGGCTATTATTTCAATTGTAACTCATATATTAACCACTTAGTTTGATCATTTGTTTAGATTACCGGTATCTGTATTTTGTCTTCATTGAATGCATTGAAAATATTTACTCTGTCATACCTGTAAAAAAACAAAAAAAAAACACTGTCCATAATTTCTTCTTTTACAATAAAGGGTTGACAGCTACATATCCTTCATGTGTGTTCATTACAGAAAGCTCACCACAACATTTGTTTCATCTCCTTTAATTACGGACAGTAAGTGGATAGTAGTAATAATTTTACAGTCCACACACATTTTACTTGAACTATTGCTACATTGAACATGACAGGAGTAAGTCTTAATGTTACAGTGTGCATACTGTCCATGGGTTGTGAATGTTGTGGAATGTTTTGGACGTTAGGTGTGAATTCCTGCTAAATGGGACTCTTTTCAGATGAACTATGATGGCCAGGGTGGAGCTAACGACCACAACGACAAGAGACTGTCCAACAGATCATCTGGACGTATATCTGGGTGGAAAATTCATAATTCGTTTATAATTATTTCATAGAAAGAAAATAGATTCTATTAATTTTAAATATAGTCTAAGCAAGATTGTGAGCTGCTGTGATAGGAGAAGGATATCAAAATGGAACACAACCACCCTAAAGACTAATCATTGTGTGTATTCTCCACTATCTGCATCAAGTGATCTTGGTAGAAATTTTGGATTTAGATTTATTTAAGATTCTGACTTTCATTTATTTTCACTGTCATTGATTATGTCACCTGACCTGATGAAGGCCCAAACCCGAAATGTTGTGGATGTCGGTGTTTTAAAATAAATGAAACCCTGTGGAGCTGAGCCTGTGTGGACTTCCCTCTTTTTAACAAAACCTTGGTGTAGTCATATAGATTCTTGCTTTAGCCTCGGGTAAAGATGTAATTTAGATAGCATGATAAGTAGACGTCAGGTTCATTTATTGACCTGGCATCCTACAGTTTGTATAGTTCCATGTACACATTGTTATTATAATGGTTTGGTTTACATACGATCATGGATTACTGTACTGTACTGTACTGTACTGTACTGTACTGTACTGTACTGTACTGTACTGTACTGTACTGTACTGTACTGTACTGTACTGTACTGTACAAATGTATAATACATGTGTTGACTTGAATGCATAGTTGCATACAATGTGAGTGACATGCTTTGGTACGTAGCCAAGTCAAGAATTTAAACAGACAACACAATGCACAGGTCCTAATGTCCTAATTGTGTAAAGCCCATTGAATTGCCTTGTTGTTGTAAAAATATACAGAAACTATACAAACAAAATAGCCTTGTCTATAGTGATAAAGATAATCTAGATATAATTCACTGCCAATAATTTTACATGGTACAAACAGCTTTACAGTTTGCTAAGATTTAGTAGAGGTGTGCAACAGAAGAAACTTTACATTAAAAGCAGATAAAATGGCTTATATACAGTAGTAGACTGACATGAATGAGAGGCGAAACTCACTGGAATGTGAACAATGTTCATGAAAAGAGCCTCAACATTCCTGTTTGTGTCACCTCATCATCCAGGACTCACACATTGATTGAATACTTTATTAACATGATTGTTAACATTAGGTATACAGTCAAAGGTTATGCTAAAAAGGATAACACAAAAAGCCACAGGGCGTTTCCATTGTGGTCCATTGTACAATACATTGTACATACTATTACCCACTAGTGGCTGCAGTGATCTTCAATTTGTTTTTTTTGTTTTGGATATGGATCCCCAGAGCCTACCAATGTATGTTGATGGTTGTGTCGTTATATTTTGAGCATGTTGAACACATAGAACTGAAGTAAAAACAATTGTATATGTGGGGTGAAAAAACATTTCTACCATTATCTGGATGCACTTTAAAAATGAAAACCAGAAAATCTGCCAAAACTAACCTAAGTATGTCAAATAGGCCTACATTCACCATATTCAGGTGTAGTTATAACGATGTTGAGCATATCAGGTCTTAAACCTTAACACTGGCTTCATGTGTGTCAAATAATATATTTTCAAAATACTACCACTGGTCTATAAAGCAGGGGTCTTGTGTAGGTGTTACCCATTCATACATCTAAGGTCACCTGGTAAAGGTTTGCTTTATTACCCTAGATTTAAAACATAGCATTCAGTTTAATGTGTAACATATCTGGAACAAACTCCCTGAAAACTGCAGCTCTGCAACAACTCTGTTATTTTAAATCACAGCTAAAAAGATGCATGTTTGCTGCTGCCTTTCATTGAGATTGTGTCATTATTATTCTACACTGACATTTAATTTAATGTATTTAATTCATTTCTGTTTATTGTTTTTGTTATTTTCTTTGCTCTGTCCTGAATATGTTTTCAATTAAGGTTCAACTACAGGGTAGAATAGTAAAGTTACATAATGCAGCTTTTACTTTATTTGTTTTACTGAATCTGATGTTTTTACTTAAAGTTTGATATAAAACTCATTGAATTGCCTTGTTGTTGGGAGCAGTGATTGGCCAGTTTTGTGTCACGCCCCCTCACTCTAATTGGACCATCAGGGCCCTCTGTTAGTATTTAACAAGAGTTTGTTCTGCTTGGAGTCACTTTAATCTCTGCTAGTTGTTAAGAGCTGAACTTCTCCTTCCTACACTAGCTGAAGCATTTCGTTTTAGTTCTACTTTAAACTTTAGTACTTTAGATTTTCGCTCTTTAAAAATAAATCTAGTATTAGTTTGTTTGGGCAGGTTTTCAGTTATGGCTTTACTACAAACATTGAAGTCCCTGGTCAACCAGAGACTATCTGCTGCTGCTGAAGAGATATTCGGGGTCGTTGGAAGAATTCTAACAGAATACGAGGATGAAGCTTTCCACATCAAGCAAGAAACTGACCGCCAACGCAGACTACTGGATATGGTTTTACAACCAATCGTCAAACTACACAGAGCAGGTTGGTAAAACCTTTACTACTACAGAGAGAGAGAGGGGAGAGTTTTCACCATTATTTCTTAAATGGCAATGGTGACTATTTGGAATGGAAGAGGAACTGGTGAAAATGTTGCATTGATAATTGTCAATAGTATTCATGTTAGTGTGACTGCTAAACTAGCATTAACAGAATCAAGGAGGAATAATGTATTTAAATGTTGACCATGAATAATCATCTTTTAAAGTAAGCTAACTCATTAAACGTGTTACAATCTAAAACAACAGAGGATACATCTGATAGCAATAGGGTTGTATAGCAAATGATAATTTACATTTGAGAAACAAGGAGATGCTTGTTTTAGAAATGAAGCATTGTTGAAGTAAGAAATAATTTGCATGACACTTCACACTGAAATCAAAACATCATAAGGGCAGGTATGGAAGTTTGGAACTAACAGCAAGAGTTCATGTTCAAACATGTAATGTAATGATGTGTTTCTCCTCTGTATCTTCTGTCTAGACTCCATGCACCCCCTTGTGTGTAAAGATGAGGTATTCCCTGAGCAGCAGCAGGAGAGAACCTCCAGTCTTATCAAAGAGGAACCAGTGTCTCCACATATTAAAAAAGAACAGGAGGAGATAACCTCCAGTCTTATCAAAGATGAACCAGAGTGTCTACAGATTAAAGGAGAACAAGAGGAGAGAACCTCCAGTCTTATCAAAGATGAACCAGAGTATCCACAGATTAAAGGAGAACAAGAGGAGAGAACCTCCAGTTTGATCAAAGAGGAACCAGAGTATCCACAGATTAAAGAGGAACACGATGAGCTACTTCAAAGATCAGAGGAGGATGGTGGATCAACAGAGACATTACTATTAGTGAAACATGAAGAGGATGAAAACATGCCAACAGAACCTGTAGCCAGCACCTCATCTAAAAGCATGGAAACACAATCTGATGTAGAGGACTGTGGAACATCACAACCAACTAGTGATGCTCAACTCCTCTCTTCAAACCGTTCTGAATCTGACATCACTGAAGACAGTGATGAGTGGGATGAGAACACGGATGACCAGTCAGGTTTAAACACACTGCAATCACACAATACACAACACACGGTAGGAAATAGTTTGTCTTTAAGCAACAAGCTGCTCCATGACCTCAAATCACCAAAACAAAGTCATTCCAGGAGGAGTCACACAGGTAAGAAATGTTTTAGCTGTGCAGATTGTGGTAAAATGTTTAATCGCAAGGAAAATCTGAAGAAGCACACAGTGATTCATTCAGGGGAAAAGCCATTTGCCTGCACAGTGTGCGGCACTTGCTTTAGTCAAAATAGTGATCTAAAACGTCACATGATGACTCATACAGGGGAAAAGCCATTTGTTTGTACAGTGTGTGACAAAGGCTTTAATCTAAAGACTGATCTAAAACGACACATGAGGACTCATACAGGTGAAAGGCCCTTTACATGTACAGTTTGTGGCAAGGGCTTCCGTCAAACTGGGGAGTTAAAAGTACACATGAGGACTCATACAGGGGAAAAGCCATTTGTTTGTACAGTGTGTGACAAAGGCTTTAATCTAAAGACTGGTCTAAAACGACACATGATGACTCATACAGGTGAAAGGCCCTTTACGTGTACAGTTTGTAGCAAGGGCTGCCGTGATACTGGGAGCTTAAATGTACACATGATGACTCATACAGGGGAAAAGCCCTTTACATGTACAGTTTGTGGCACATGCTTTAATCTAAACGGTAATCTAAAATTACACATGATGTCTCATACAGGTGAAAGGCCCTTTAAGTGTACAGTTTGTGGCAAGGGCTGCCGTGATACTGGGACCTTAAATGTACACATGATGACTCATACAGGGGAAAAGCCCTTTACATGTACAGTTTGTGGCACATGCTTTAGTCTAAAGAGTAATCTAAAATTACACATGATGACTCATACAGGTGAAAGGCCCTTTACGTGTACAGTTTGTGGCAAAGGCTGCCGTTATACTGGGGAGTTAAAAGCACACATGATGACACACAGAGGAAAAAGCTGTTAAATCATGAGTGCCTTTTCCCCCCAAAGAAGGCAATATGTGCAGATAAGTGTGTCGACAATTATTTACACAATTATCAGCAGTTTTGTCCAGCCATCGTTTTTAATACATGATTACCTGGAACTACAACATTATTTTTAAAACTATTTTCAATTTGTATAATGACCTGCTGATATTGATATAACATTGTAAGAATCAGTGGTTGCCCACATTCGTCAGCAGTTAAAATATCACATGAATTCATATTCATACTAGTGGTACAATTGTAGCCTGGAAACCAGAAGAAAAATGTGTGTCTACTCAGTGATATTAGGCTGACCATGTCAGGCTATTATTTCAATTGTAACTCATATATTAACCACTTAGTTTGATCATTTGTTTAGATTATCTGTATTTTGTCTTCATTGAATGCATTGAAAATATTTACTCTGTCATACCTGTAAAAACACTGTCCATAATTTCTTCTTTTACAAATAAAGGGTTGACAGCTACATATCCTTCATGTGTGTTCATTACAGAAAGCTCATCACAACATTCGTTTCATCTCCTTTAATTACGGACAGTAAGTGGATAGTAGTAATAATTTTACAGTCCGAACACATTTTACTTGAACTATTGCTACATTGAACATGACAGGAGTAAGTCTTAATGTTACAGTGTGCATACTGTCCATACTTGTCCATGGGTTGTGAATGTTTTGGACGTTAGGTGTGAATTCCTGCTAAATGGGACTCTTTTCAGATGAGCTATGATGGCCAGGGTGGAGCTAACGACCACAACAATGACAAGAGACTGTCCAACAGATCATCTGGACGTATATCTGGGTGGAAAATTCATAATTCGTTTATAATTATTTCATAGAAAGAAAATAGATTCTATTAATTTTAAATATAGTCTAAGCAAGATTGTGAGCTGCTGTGATAGGAGAAGGATATCAAAATGGAACACAACCACCCTAAAGACTAATCATTGTGTGTATTCTCCACTATCTGCATCAAGTGATCTTGGTAGAAATTTTAGATTTATTTAAGATTCTGACTTTCATTTATTTTCACTGTCATTGATTATGTCACCTGACCTGATGAAGGCCCAAACCCGAAATGTTGTGGATGTCGGTGTTTTAAAATAAATGAAACACTGTGGAGCTGAGCCTGTGTGGACTTCCCTCTTTTTAACAAAACCTTGGTGTAGTCATATAGATTCTTGCTTTAGCCTCGGGTAAAGATGTAATTTAGATAGCATGTTAAGTAGACGTCAGGTTAATTTATTGACCTGGCATCCTATAGTTTGTATAGTTCCATGTACACATTGTTATTATAATGGTTTGGTTTACATACGATCATGGATTACTGTACTGTACTGTACTGTACTGTACTGTACTGTACTGTACTGTACTGTACTGTACTGTACTGTACTGTACTGTACTGTGTAAATGTATAATAAATGTGTTGACTTCATTGAAGAAAGAACTGGAGAGAGATGGGGAGACATGTTACTTAATGAACAATCACTCGCAATCTACTCACAGCACCTAATTGGACATGAATGCATAGTTGCATACAATGTGAGTGACATGCTTTGGTACGTAGCCAAGTCAATAATTTAAACAGACAACACAATGCACAGGTCCTAATGTCCTAATTGTGTAAAGCCCATTGAATTGCCTTGTTGTTGTACAAACAAAATAGCCTTGTCTATAGTGATAAAGATAATGTAGATATAATTCACTGCCAATAATTTTACATGGTACAAACCGCTTTACAGCTTGCTAAGATTTAATGGAGGTGTGCAACAGAAAAAACTTTACATTAGAAAGCAGATGAAATGGCTTATATACAGTAGTAGACTGACATGAATGAGAGACGAAACTCACTGGAATGTGAACAATGTTCGTGAAAAAAAGCCTCAACATTCCTGTTTGTGTCACCTCATCATCCAGGACTCACACATTGATTGAATACTTTAATTCACTACTTCAATTTGTGTATTTTGTTTTTGGATTTCCAGGGCCTACCAATGTATGTTGTTGATCTGTTGTTGTATCTGGATGCACTTTAAAAATGAAAACCAGAAAAATCTGCCAAAACTAACCTAGTATGTCAAAAAGGCCTACATTCACCAGCATATCAGGTCTTAAACCTTATCACTGGCTTCATGTGTGTCAAATAATATATTTTCAAAATACTACCACTGGTCTATAAAGCAGGGGTCTTGTGTAGGTGTTACCCATTCATACATCTAAGGTCACCTGGTAAAGGTTTGCTTTATGACCCTATAGAATTATAACATAGCATTCAGTTTAATGTGTAACATATCTGGAACAAACTCCCTGAAAACTGCAGCTCTGCAACTCTGTTATTTTAAATCACAGCTAAAAAGATGCATGTTTGCTGCTGCCTTTCATTGAGATTGTGTCATTATTATAAACTGACATTTAATTTAATTCATTTCTGTTTCTTGTTTTTGTTATTTTCTTTGCTCTGTGTCCTGAATATGTTTTCAATTAAAGCGGGACTGACACGCCTCTCGGGAAGCTATTAAGGCTATTAACGCTAGCATCTAGATTGTGACGTCAAGTCGGGCCAGCTCAATTTGACCAATAAAATTGATCTTGTATCTGGTCTAAATGTCAGAGCGGCTCTGGGCTCTGCGAGTTAGCGTTCCTGGTGGCTATCAACTCATGCTAGTGGTTTTGAGGTCACTTTTAGCTTCATAGCTGGGTAAAAGTTTGGTGGAAAAATTATAATTTTTTTCCAAAATCTTCGTTAGAATGATACCGAGTTGACGTGTAAGTTTTAGGGAAAACTGTTGCATAATCGCAATTTCGCGTGACGGGTTCCATGTACCTATCTTGTCTATCTGTCTCCCCCGCTCCCCATGCGCTCAACCACGGCTAAGTGCTGAGCCTGGAGCTTCACAGCCAGTTTACCACTGGTCTGGTCTGCCTGTCTAGCGGCACTGTGACTGCGCCAGGCTAACCTGAGCCCTCTCTCTCTCTCTCTCTCTCTCACACACACACACACACACACACACACACACACACACACACACAGTACACACACACTCTCTCTCTCTCTCTCTCACACACCGATATGGGGGGCGGTCTCTCTCTCTCTCTCTCTCTCTCACACACACACACACAGGTTCAGGGAGGATCGCATGGGTGACAATTTGACAAAGCTTTGTAAATAATAAACACAACTCTTCGCGTTCACAACAGCTATACACAGGCTAAAACATATCGATATAATCCATTTGGTATTAAAATGAACGTCACCCCACTTGATCTAGTAAGAGTATAATATCTGTTCCAACGTGGGCTTTGTGAAATACTGTACAAAAAAAATGTGTGCTGTAAGCCCTTACTTTTCTATGGAGATAAAGACTAATCATTGTGTATATTCCTGCACTATACCTGCATCGAGTGATCTTGGTACATAGAAGTTGATCTATTGAAGATTCTGACCTTCAAAGTACATAATTTTTGTTTTGATTGTATTGCTGTATTGTTCTTTCTGCTTTGGCAATGTAAACGTATGTTTTCTCATGCCAATAAAGCCCTTTGAATTGAATTGAAAGGCACAGATTCTGTGCGCGGGTAAAGTGCGCGGGGCATCTGAGCAATCATACCAAGTTGATTATATCGATATGTTTTAGCCTGTGTATAGCTGTTGTGAACGCGAAGAGTTGTTTATTTACCAAGAGCATCGGCTCTATCCGTCATCCATTGCAACTGCAAAACGGCGAGACGCGGTGTGTGTGTGTGTGTGTGTGTGTGAGAGAGAGAGAGAGTTTATTTTTTCATGTCTTTGATATTATGTTGTTATTTGTAATATCTGTGATTGTGCTTTGGCAACACTTGTAAAACGTCATGCCAATAAAGCCTGTTGAATTGAATTGAATTGAGAGAGAGAGAGAGAGGGCCCTCATAATACCCAATTACCCATACAATGTTTTTCACTCATGAATTCTGTAGACAGTCTTAGCCATAGCCGACGTCAATTCCAAGGACAGGGCAGAGAGGGATCGGCTTGACTTGACTAATGAATAAACTTGGAATAAATAAATGCATGTTGTCCGTCTTGTGTTATCTTCTCGGGGCTATTGTTAATGCATGTTCAAAATCAATCAGCAATTTGACCTAAATATTCCCATTTCATATTTATATTATGGCGACGAGTATAGTCACTCATGACGGACAATCGGACATATAGGCAATGAAACAGTCGGTAAAGTGGAATGAATCACAGCATTATATCGCCCCTTGCTGCAGAATGGAAAATAATGCAGAATATTTTCATGGCTTAGAATCTAGGACAGACGGTCAGATGATCAGTTGAGGCAATTTATTATTTCGTACAGACTCACACTCACAGAGTAAAGTAGAGTCTTAGACTCATAAAAAATACCTCCCTCACAATCAGAACAATGACGGTGCGACAACTGTTTCACACCTGGTTATTGGCTAAAACATTCCTGTAGCCTGAATGATTATGCAAACACTGTAAGTACTGTAAACCCGGGACACGCGATTCTCATGAATTCATTATGCATAAACAAACATTTCACATGAAGAAACAATGTTGTGTGTGTGTGTGTATGTACACACATGCCCAGTTCAATGCGGGGCAGAGAGGCACTGCGCAGCCTGCATGAACAGAATAGGCTCTGTGCCCCGGCGGTGAGAGGGGCTGCATCCCAGCTCTCTGTGCCCCGGCGGTGAGAGGGGACAAACGGTCGTGAGCGTGGCTGCATCCCAGCTCTCTGGAAGTCCGAGTGCGAAATTGCGATTATGCAACAGTTTACGCTAAAACTTCCACGTCAACTCAATATCATTCTAACTAATATTTTCGAGCAATTTTTTTTTTTTGATGATAATTCCACCTAGTATGACGCAAAAAGTGACCTCAAAACCACTAGCCTTTATTGCGCTAGCCACTCAGCTCGGCTAGATGCTAGGTCACGTCAGAGCCTGAGATATAGTCACGTGTCGTTTGAAACTGTTTTCATTCAGACCACGTGATGTACCTTATCAGCAATGTTAATCTCGGGCCGGAACACTCCCCCTTTAAGGTTCAACTACAGGGTATAATAGGAAAGTTACATAATGCAGCTTTTACTTCATTTGTTTTACTGAATCTGATGTTTCATTTACCTAAAGTTTGATATAAAACTCATTAAATTGCCTTGTTGTTGGGAGCAGTGATTGGCCAGTTTTGTGTCACGCCCCCTCACTCTAATTGGACCATCAGGGCCCTCTGTTAGTATTTAACAAGAGTTTGTTCTGCTTGGAGTCACTTGAATCTCTGCTAGTTGTTAAGAGCTGAACTTCTCCTTTCTACACTAGCTGAAGCATTTAGTTTTAGTTCTACTTTAAACTTTAGTACTTTAGATTTTCGCTCTTTAAAAATAAATCTAGTATTAGTTTGTTTGGGCAGGTTTTCAGTTATGGCTTTACTACAAACATTGAAGTCCCTGGTCAACCAGAGACTATCTGCTGCTGCTGAAGAGATATTCGGGGTCGTTGGAAGAATTCTAACAGAATACGAGGATGAAGCTTTCCACATCAAGCAAGAAACTGACCGCCAACGCAGACTACTGGATATGGTTTTACAACCAATCGTCAAACTACACAGAGCAGGTTGGTAAAACCTTCACTACTATTACTACTACAGAGAGAGAGAGGGGAGAGTTTTCACCATTATTTCTTAAATGGCAATGGTGACTATTTGGAATGGAAGAGGAACTGGTGAAAATGTTGCATTGATAATAGTCAATAGTATTCATGTTAGTGTGATTGCTAAACTAGCATTAACAGAATCAAGGAGGAATAATGTATTTAAATGTTGACCATGAATAATCATCTTTTAAAGTAAGCTAACTCATTAAACGTGTTACAATCTAAAACAACAGAGGATACATCTGATAGCAATAGGGTTGTATAGCAAATGATAATTTACATTTGAGAAACAAGGAGATCATTGTTTTAGAAATGAAGCATTGTTGAAGTAAGAAATAATTTGCATGACACTTCACACTGAAATCAAAACAACATAAGGGCCGGTATGGAAGTTTGGAACTAACAGCAAGAGTTCATGTTCAAACATGTAATGTAATGATGTGTTTCTCCTCTGTATCTTCTGTCTAGACTCCATGCACCCCCTTGTGTGTAAAGATGAGGTATTCCCTGAGCAGAAGCAGGAGAGAACCTCCAGTCTTATCAAAGAGGAACCAGTGTCTCCACATATTAAAAAAGAACAGGAGGAGATAACCTCCAGTCTTATCAAAGATGAACCAGAGTCTCTACGGATTAAAGGAGAACAAGAGGAGAGAACCTCCAGTCTGATCAAAGAGGAACCAGAGTATCCACAGATTAAAGAGGAACACGATGAGCTACTTCAAAGATCAGAGGAGGATGGTGGATCAACAGAGACATTACTATTAGTGAAACATGAAGAGGATGAAAACATGCCAACAGAACCTGTAGCCAGCACCTCATCTAAAAGCATGGAAACACAATCTGATGTAGAGGACTGTGGAACATCACAACCAACTAGTGATGATCAGCTCCTCTCTTCAAACCGTTCTGAATCTGACATCACTGAAGACAGTGATGAGTGGGATGAGACCACGGATGACCAGTCAGGTTTAAACACACTGCAATCACACAATACACAACACACGGTAGGAAATAGTTTGTCTTTAAGCAACAAGCTGCTCCGTGACCTCAAATCACCAAAACAAAGTCATTCCAGGAGGAGTCACACAGGTAAGAAATGTTTTAGCTGTGCAGATTGTGGTAAAATGTTTAATCGCAAGGAAAATCTGAAGAAGCACACAGTGATTCATTCAGGGGAAAAGCCATTTGCCTGCACAGTGTGCGGCACTTGCTTTAGTCAAAATAGTGATCTAAAACGACACATGACGACTCATACAGGTGAAAAGCCCTTTACATGTACAGTTTGTGGCACATGCTTTAATCTAAACGGTAATCTAAAATTACACATGATGTCTCATACAGGTGAAAGGCCCTTTAAGTGTACAGTTTGTGGCAAGGGCTGCCGTGAAACTGGGGACTTAAAAGTACACATGAGGACTCATACAGGGGAAAAGCCCTTTACATGTACAGTTTGTGGCACATGCTTTAGTCGAAAGGGTAATCTAAAAGTACACATGATGACTCATACAGGGGAAAGGCCCTTTATGTGTACAGTTTGTGGCAAGGGCTGCCTTCACACTGGGGAGTTAAAAGTACACACGACGACTCATACAGGTGAAAGGCCATTTAAGTGTACAGTTTGTGGCAAGGGCTGCCGTGAAACTGGGGACTTAAAAGTACACATGAGGACTCATACAGGGGAAAAGCCCTTTACATGTACAGTTTGTGGCACATGCTTTAGTCGAAAGGGTAATCTAAAAGTACACATGATGACTCATACAGGTGAAAGGCCTGTTACGTGTACAGTTTGTGGCAAGGGCTGCCGTCAAACTGGGGACTTAAAAGTACACATGATGACTCATACAGGGGAAAAGCCATTTGTTTGTACAGTTTGTGACAAAGGCTTTAATCTAAAGACTAATCTAAAACGACACATGAGGACTCATACAGGTGAGTCTACTCAGTGATAATCAGGCTATTATTTCAATTGTAACTCATATATTAATCACTTAGTTTGATCATCATGCTCATCACAACATTCGTTTCATCTCCTTTAATTACGGACAGTAAGTGTGTAAGAGCCATGAATTGGAAATGATGTTTGGTCTATAAAATGAGTGGGCTGTCACTAATGATTGACGGGCATATGGGCGGACCTGATTCACTTATTACCTCACCTAGTTCACCTGTTTCACACACAGTGAGAGAGAGGGGGTGTGTGGGAAGCCGCACTTTTGTTGACCGCTTTATTTGCTTTATTTATTTACTTTATTTACTTTGGATCGCTGTACCTAATTTGCTTTATGTGGGAGCACCGTTTAAATTATGCTTTACTTTAATAAAACACCTGAAAAGTATTCTTTTGGACCCAGCGAAATCCTTTTGTTTGCGGAGCGCATCTGACACCCGGCCCATCCCATCGCCTCTCAGCGACTTATACATCAATCTCACGTAGTCGCTCAACATTGTCAACAAAAATGGCATTGTCAACGACGGCATTACACAGCAGAAGATATGGATCAAGTGGACAATAACAAGGAAGGAGGACCCGGATGACACAAACATTCTGAAGTCACTGTCAAAGTCAACCACTAAAGTCAGGTACGAGTGACAGAGTGTAAACTGCATAATGGAAGGAACGCAGTTTGAATATTCTTTATACTCCATTGGGGACGAGTGATCACTGATCAGCCTACCTGTCAATCCAGGGTTGAGTTGACGCTCGGAATAAAGTTCATTAAGGATCCTCGACCGTAGCTGTCAGTAAATGAATGTCCGCTTGTCTGTTTGAACTGCTGCGCTGCATATGAAAATTAGGCTACTGAATACTAAATGAATGATGTCTTGTGGATACGTTTCCTTTTAATGGGCGGATTGTGGATGTGTTGATGGCACAAATAATTCGAATGGAAAATTAAAAGGAAAAATGAGTCTAATACATACTGGGGAGGTTACCAGTTCTGAGTCAGAAATGGAGCGTGGAAAACGAGAGATTGTGCTAACGGCTAAGGCCGCGCTGAATAACATTGACAAGCTTGAACGGGAGCGCCGCCTTTCTGTCAATAAAATGAAATCCATTATACCACAAATGAAATCATTCATGCAAAAAAAGGGAAATGTTTTGACCGTGAAGTCTTTGTTGGTTACATTGAATGAACATCATGCACAAGCCACATTGTCTCATGACACATTATTGCCTTTACTGCCTGACGATGAGGAAAGGGAAAGACAAAATGAATGGTTTGGCAGCATTGCAAAATACAGCCATACATTTAAAGGTGACGTGGAAAATTGGTTGAATGAGCCAGAGGAAATGGTGGGGCATTTTGAGAGTGATGAGCAAACTGAATTTGAAATGTGTTCACAATTGCACATGGAAGCTCCTCCCACAGTGTATAAATCTCCCTCAGTGATGCAAGCGGCATCAATAAGTATGCCCATAACACATGACGTTCAAGATGATGTGCAACCAAGTGACAGTGTGTCAAACGTGGGAAGAAAATCTGGAACACAAAACTCCATCACTTCTAGGGTTTCCTCTGCATGTTTGAAGGCTCAATTTGACTTAGCAGCCATGCAAGTCAAACAGAAACACTTAAAGGACAAACATGAACTTGAAGCTCAGGAGGAAGCGTTGCGCAAGAGAAAGGAACAATGGAAATTGGATGAGGACATTGCAACACAAATAGCAAAATTAAATATATTAAAATCTCAAAGTGTCGTAAGTGGAAGATCCTCAAACCCAAAGGCTGTGGATGGTATGAATTCTTATGTGGAAAAGGCACAAGGAAAACCACCAGCTCTCAACGCTGATGCCAATCCATTCACACCCACAAGGCCTAAGGACAAAACCAACTCTCAATTCATTCATTCACAATCACAGCCTCCGTCAGCTATGCACCAGGAATCTAGGCCACGCCCAGTTCAACAAATGCAATATGTTTTCAATGGTTCAAATGTAACTAATCATGACAATACAAGGTCTCATTCTCAAAATCCCACTGCCCATTCTGAAAATCCAAATGCTCATTTTGAAAATGTTAACTGTGGAAATACAAATGCAAATGACTGTCAAAGGGAGATGCTTAGCATTATGCGAAAGCAAAATGAAATTACCACACTGTTGATCCAGCAACATTGCCTCTCCTCTTTGCCAAAAAGAGAGGTGCCAATCTTTAATGGAGATCCACTAAAATACCATTCTTTCGTGAAGGCTTTTGAAAATGGAGTAGAAAATAATACTCAAAAGGACAGCGATCGTCTGTACTACCTGGAGCAGCATACAACGGGTCTTCCCAGGGAACTGGTCAGGAGCTGCCAGCACTTAGACCCAGTGAGGGGGTATGCTAAAGCCAAGGCTCTGTTAAAAGAGGAGTTTGGAAATGAGCAGAAAATAGCATCCGCATACATGGACAAGGCTCTTTCATGGCCGCTCATTACAATCGAAGATGTAAAATCTCTTCAAGAGTACAGTCTTTTCCTCAGAGGCTGCTGTAACGCCATGGAGGAAGTGCAATACTTGCATGATCTGGACATGCCCGCAAATATGATGATCATTATACGAAAGTTGCCATACAAGCTCCGAGATACATGGAGAAATGTAGCCTGGGAACTACAGGAAAAGTTCAAACGTAGAGCTACATTTACAGACATTACCGCTTTTATTGGGAAACGGGTGAGAATTCTAACTGACCCAATATTTGGAAACATACAGGATGCCCCGCCACCAACTACACCTAAAGGCGCGAGCAAATACTCACACCCATCTGGAACGAGAGGAACTAGCTATGCCACCACTGTGACCCCCATGGAAACCATGACTCATGGACTTGAAGAGGAACATGTTCAAGACGTAATTAAAACATGTCTGTGCTGTGGAGAAGAACACCCATTGGATATGTGTCCCCAGTTGGAGAAAAGACCCCATGAAGAGAAGATAGGCTTCTTGAGAGAGAATGGAGTCTGTTTCGGATGCCTGAGTGTTGGACATATCAACAAATTCTGTGGGAAAAAGATTACCTGTCAAACTTGTGGTCGGAAACATCCAACTGTACTTCACATCACTCAGAGAGAATGGAACAAAGGGTCCGACCTATCTGATCAGAAGTCAAGGATGTCAGTGGATGGCACAGTGGTATCTAGTGGCCTTACTGGGGCTGGTGACGACTGTAAACTGCCCATCGTCCCAGTACAGGTTAAGTCCAAGAAGGGGAGCAAGATTATTACCACCTACGCTTTCTTGGACCCGGGAAGCTCTGCCGTGTTCTGCACTGAAGCCTTGATGCACAAACTTGACCTCACCGGGAGGAAGACAAACATTATGTTGAGGACAATGGGCCAAGAGAAAGCTGTTTCTAGCTACAGTGTGTCCGGACTGGAAGTGGCTGGTTTGAATGAGGAGCACTTCTGTAACCTTCCCAATGCTTACACACAGAAGTGCATGCCTGTCCGCAAGCAGAATATTCCAAAACAAAGGGATCTCTTGAGATGGCCTCATTTAAGACATGTTCAACTGCCTGAGATCGATGGTGACATTGAGCTATTGATAGGGACTAATGTTCCTGAGGCATTAGAACCATTGCAGGTCATTCGCAGTGTAAATAATGGTCCCTATGCCATCAGGACGATGCTTGGCTGGACTGTGAACGGACCGCTTAAAGGGGAGAGCAACGATGCAATGGATTGTCGGCAGCCAAAGTTGTCGGTGAACAGGGTGTCTGTCGTGAACTTAGATGCACAGAGGCAGAAACAGCCGTTGAACAGAAGACCGGTCATTCGGACCCCCAAGAAAGCAGTGACAGACTCTAGCAAAGACCCAGAAAGAGACTTCTTTGCCAGTTGGGGAGGAGAGTTTAAAGAGACGGAGGACAAAGGGGACCAATGGTACCTTCAGCAGACTGGCAAGAAACGTGTCAAGCGTCCAGAGAAGATGAATGCGGAGCCCTCTGGTCTCCCTGCAGTAGAAGTGATCGCTCCTGGAGGTTCTTACAACCCAGACTTCTTCAACCATCAGGCCCTGATAAAGGAGGCTCATGAAGTCGAGGTGAAAAAGGAAAAGGTGGCGACAAGACTAAAACAGTTGGCTGTGGACAGGGACAGCAAAGCCACAGAGGAGTCCAGGCTTCAGGAGCAGGTGGAAGGACGGGTAGAGGACGAGGAAGAGGAGGCAAAGGATGAAGAGTCGTCTTCTAGGCAGAGAAAAAGACTGAGAAACAGGAAAAAAAGGAGAAGGCACTGAAGTTCAATGCACAGCGGCGGAGAATGGCCCAGCAGGTGTCGGGACGACGGCAGCAGCTGTTCCCGCTGGAAAAAGGATTACAATTACTTTTCCTTGGATTACAATTACTTTCCCTTGGATTACAAATACAGTCACTTGAGTATTTTTTCATCTCTACTGTTTTTGACTTTGGATATTGACTTTGACGAGTGTGTTTCCCGGAAAATGACTTTGCGCAGGAACAATTACTCGTGTTTGCGTTCGGTTGAAGAAAGACTTTCATTCAATGCAAAAGGAAGAATAGTTCGGGAATTTGAGTACTGTTATTTCATGCCTCCTATTATGTTTGATGTAATTATTATAACCTAATAATTAGGGGCTGGCGTGTAAGAGCCATGAATTGGAAATGATGTTTGGTCTATAAAATGAGTGGGCTGTCACTAATGATTGACGGGCATATGGGCGGACCTGATTCACTTATTACCTCACCTAGTTCACCTGTTTCACACACAGTGAGAGAGAGGGGGTGTGTGGGAAGCCGCACTTTTGTTGACCGCTTTTTTTGCTTTATTTATTTACTTTATTTACTTTGGATCGCTGTACCTAATTTGCTTTATGTGGGAGCACCGTTTAAATTATGCTTTACTTTAATAAAACACCTGAAAAGTATTCTTTTGGACCCAGCGAAATCCTTTTGTTTGCGGAGCGCGTCTGACACCCGGCCCATCCCATCGCCTCTCAGCGACTTATACATCAATCTCACGTAGTCGCTCAACAAAGTGGATAGGAGTATTAATTTCACAGTCCACACACATTTTACTTGAACTATTGCTACATTGAACATGACAGGAGTAAGTCTTAATGTTACAGTGTGCATACTGTCCATACTTGTCCATGGGTTGTGAATGTTGTGGAATGTTTTGGACATTAGAAGGTGTGAATTCCTGCTAAATGGGACCCTTGTCAGATGAGCTATGATGGCCAGGGTGGAGCTAACGACCACAACAATGACAATAGACTGTCCAACAGATCATCTGGACGTATATCTGGGTGGAAATTTCATAATTAGTTTATAATTATTTCATAGAAAGAAAATAGATTCTATTAATTTTAAATATAGTCTAAGCAAGATTGTGAGCTGCTGTGATAGGAGAAGGATATCAAAATGGAACACAACCACCCTAAAGACTAATCATTGTGTGTATTCTCCACTATCTGCATCAACTGATCTTGGTAGAAATGTTGGATTTAGATTTATTTAAGATTCTGACTTTCATTTATTTTCACTGTCATTGATTATGTCACCTGACCTGATGAAGGCCCAAACCTGAAATGTTGTGGATGTCGTTGTTTTAAAATAAATGAAACCCTGTGGAGCTGAGCCTGTGTGGATTTCCCTCTTTTTAACAAAACCTTGGTGTAGTCATATAGATTCTTGCTTTAGCCTCGGGTAAATATGTAATTTAGATAGCATGTTAAGTAGACGACAGGTTCATTTATTGACCTGGCATCCTACAGTTTGTATAGTTCCATGTACACATTGTTATTATAATGGTTTGGTTTACATACGATCATGGATTACTGTACTGTACTGTACTGTACTGTACTGTACTGTACTGTACTGTACTGTACTGTACTGTACTGTACTGTGTAAATGTATAATAAATGTGTTGACTTCATTGAAGAAAGAACTGGAGAGAGATGGGGAGACATGTTACTTAATGAACAATCACTCGCAATCTACTCACAGCACCTAATTGGACATGAATGCATAGTTGCATACAATGTGAGTGACATGCTTTGGTACGTAGCCAAGTCAAGAATTTAAACAGACAACACAATGCACAGGTCCTAATGTCCTAATTGTGTAAAGCCCATTGAATTGCCTTGTTGTTGTACAAACAAAATAGCTTTGTCTATAGTGATAAATATAATGTAGATATAATTCACTGCCAATAATTTTACATGGTGCAAACAGCTTTACAGTTTGCTAAGATTTAGTGGAGGTGTGCAACAGAAAAAACTTTACATTAGAAAGCAGATGAAATGGCTTATATACAGTAGTAGACTGACATGAATGAGAGGTGAAACTCACTGGCATGTGAACAATGTTCATGAAAAGAGCCTCAACATTCCTGTTTGTGTCACCTCATCATCCAGGACTCACACATTGATTGAATACTTTATTAACATGATTGTTAACATTAGGTATACAGTCAAAGGTTACGCTAAAAAGGATAACACAAAAAGCCACAGGGTGTTTCCATTGTGGTCCATTGTATAATACATTGTACATACTATTACCCACTAGTGGGTGCAGTGATCTTCAATTTGTTTTTTTTGTTTTGGATATGGATCCCCAGAGCCTACCAATGTATGTTGTTAATGGTTGTGTCGTTATATTTTGAGCATGTTGAACACATAGAACTGAAGTAAAAACAATTGTATATATGGGGTGAAAAAACATTTCTACCATTATCTGGATGCACTTTAAAAATGAAAACCAGAAGAATCTGCCAAAACTAACCTAAGTATGTCAAATAGGCCTACATTCACCATATTCAGGTGTAGTTATAACGATGTTGAGCATATCAGGTCTTAAACCTTAACACTGGCTTCATGTGTGTTCACCTGGTAAAGGTTTGCTTTATGACCCTATAGAATTATAACATAGCATTCAGTTTAATGTGTAACATATCTGGAACAAACTCCCTGAAAACTGCAGCTCTGCAACAACTCTGTTATTTTAAATCACAGCTAAAAAGATGCATGTTTGCTGCTGCCTTTCATTGAGATTGTGTCATTATTATAAACTGACATTTAATTTAATTCATTTCTGTTTATTGTTTTTGTTATTTTCTTTGCTCTGTGTCCTGAATATGTTTTCAATTAAGGTTCAACTACAGGGTATAATAGGAAAGTTACATAATGCAGCTTTTACTTCATTTGTTTTACTGAATCTGATGTTTCATTTACCTAAAGTTTGATATAAAACTCATTAAATTGCCTTGTTGTTGGGAGCAGTGATTGGCCAGTTTTGTGTCACGCCCCCTCACTCTAATTGGACCATCAGGGCCCTCTGTTAGTATTTAACAAGAGTTTGTTCTGCTTGGACTCACTTTAATCTCTGCTAGTTGTTAAGAGCTGAACTTCTCCTTTCTACACTAGCTGAAGCATTTCGTTTTAGATCTACTTTAAACTTTAGTACTTTAGATTTTCGCTCTTTAAAAATAGATCTAGTATCAGTTTGTTTTGGCAGGTTTTGAGTTATGGCTTTACTACAAACATTGAAGTCCCTGGTCAACCAGAGACTATCTGCTGCTGCTGAAGAGATATTTGGGGTCGTTGGAAGAATTCTAACAGAGTACGAGGATGAAGCTTTCCACATCAAGCAAGAAACTGACCGTCAACGCAGACTACTGGATATGGTTTTACAACCAATCATCAAACTACACAGAGCAGGTTGGTAAAACCTTCACTACTATTACTACTACAGAGAGAGAGAGGGGAGAGTTTTCACCATTATTTCTTAAATGGCAATGGTGACTATTTGGAATGGAAGAGGAACTGGTGAAAATGTTGCATTGATAATAGTCAATAGTATTCATGATAGTGTGACTGCTAAACTAGCATTAACAACATAATCAAGTAGTAAAGAATAATGTATTTAAATGTGGCCATGAATAATCATAGACTGTTTAAAGTAAGCTAACTCATTAAACGTGTTGCACTCTAAAACAACAGAGGATACATCTGATAGCAATAGGATTGTATAGCAAATGATAATTTACATTTGAGAAACAAGGAGATGCTTGTTTTAGAAATGAAGCATTGTTGAAGTAAGAAAATCATTTGCATGACACTTCACACTGAAATCAAAACAACATTAGGGCAGGTATGGAACTAACAGCAAGAGTTCATGTTCAAACATGTAATGATGTGTTTCTCCTCTGTATCTTCTGTCTAGACTCCATACACCCCCTTGTGTGTAAAGACGAGGTATTCCCTGAGCAGCAGCAGGAGAGAACCTCCAGTCTGATCAAAGAGGAACCAGTGTCTCCACATATTAAAAAAGAACAGGAGGAGATAACCTCCAGTCTTATCAAAGATGAACCAGAGTCTCTACAGATTAAAGGAGAACAAGAGGAGAGAACCTCCAGTCTGATCAAAGAGGAACCAGAGTCTCTACAGATTAAAGAACAGGAGGAGATAACCTCCAGTATTATCAAAGATGAACCAGAGTCTCTACAGATTAAAGGAGAACAAGAGGAGAGAACCTCCAGTCTGATCAAAGAGGAACCAGAGTATCCAAAGATTAAAGGGGAACACGATGAGCTACTTCAAAGATCAGAGGAGGGTGGTGGATCAACAGAGACATTACTATTAGTGAAACATGAAGAGGATGAAAACATGCCAACAGAACCTGTAGCCAGCACCTCATCTAAAAGCATGGAAACACAATCTGATGTAGAGGACTGTGGAACATCACAACCAACTAGTGATGATCAGCTCCTCTCTTCAAACCGTTCTGAATCTGACATCACTGAAGACAGTGATGAGTGGGATGAGACCACGGATGACCAGTCAGGTTTAAACACACTGCAATCACACAATACACAACACATGGTAGGAAATAGTTTGTCTATAAGCAACAAGCGGCTCCATGACCTCAAATCACCAAAACAAAGTCATTCCACGAGGAGTCACACAGGTAAGAAATGTTTTAGCTTTGCAGATTGTGGTAAAATGTTTAATCGCAAGGAAAATCTGAAGAAGCACACAGTGATTCATTCAGGGGAAAAGCCATATGCCTGCACAGTGTGCGGCACTTGCTTTAGTCAAAATAGTGATCTAAAACGTCACATGATGACTCATACAGGGGAAAAGCCATTTGTTTGTACAGTGTGTGACAAAGGCTTTAATCGAAAGACTGATCTAAAACGACACATGATGACTCATACAGAGGAAAGGCCCTTTACGTGTACAGTTTGTGGCAAAGGCTGCCGTCAAACTGGGGACTTAAAAGTACACATGAGGACTCATACAGGGGAAAAGCCATTTGTTTGTACAGTTTGTGGCACATGCTTTAGTCGAAAGGGTAATCTAAAAGTACACATGATGACTCATACAGGTGAAAGGCCTGTTACGTGTACAGTTTGTGGCAAGGGCTGCCGTCATACTGGGAACTTAAAAGTACACATGAGGACTCATACAGGGGAAAGGCCCTTTACATGTACAGTTTGTGGCAAGGGCTGCCTTCACACTGGGGAGTTAAAAGTACACATGACGACTCATACAGGTGAAAGGCCCTTTACATGTACAGTTTGTGGCAAGGGCTACCGTCAAACTGGGGACTTAAAAGTACACATGAGGACTCATACAGGGGAAAAGCCATTTGTTTGTATAGTGTGTGACAAAGGCTTTAGTCTAAAGTGTAATCTAAAATTACACATGAGGACTCATACAGGTGAGTCTACTCAGTGATAATCAGGCTATTATTTCAATTGTAACTCATATATTAATCACTTAGTTTGATCATCATGCTCATCACAACATTCGTTTCATCTCCTTTAATTACGGACAGTAAGTGGATAGGAGTATTAATTTCAAAGTCCACACACATTTTACTTGAACTATTGCTACATGAACATGACAGGAGTAAGTCTTAATGTTACAGTGTGCATACTGTCACATTGTGAATGTGAATGTTGTGGAATGTTTTGGACATTAGAAGGTGTGAATTCCTGCTAAATGGGACCCTTGTCAGATGAGCTATGATGGCCAGGGTGGAGCTAACGACCACAACAATGACAATAGACAGATCCTCTGGACGTATATCTGGGTGGAACATTCATAATTAGTTTAGTTTTATTTCATAGAATAAATATAGTGTACATTTTGAGCAAGATTGTGAGCTGCTGTGATAGGAGAAGGATATCAAAATGGAACACAACCACCCTAAAGACTAATCATTGTGTGTATTCTCCACTATCTGCATCAAGTGATCTTGGTAGAAATGTTGGATTTAGATTTATTGAAGATTCTGACTTTCATTTATTTTCACTGTCATTGATTATGTCACCTGACCTGATGAAGGCCCAAACCCGAAATGTTGTGGATGTCGGTGTTTTAAAATAAATGAAACCCTGTGGAGCTGAGCCTGTGTGGACTTCCCTCTTTTTAACAAAACCTTGGTGTAGTCATATAGATTCTTGCTTTAGCCTCGGGTAAAGATGTAATTTAGATAGCATGTCAAGTAGACAGTTGTCAGGTTAATGTATTGACCTTGCACATCCTATAGTTTGTATAGTTCCATGTAAACATTGTTATTATGTTTTGGTTTACATACGATCATGGATTACTGTACTGTACTGTACTGTACTGTACTGTACTGTACTGTACTGTACTGTACTGTACTGTGTAAATGTATAATAAATGTGTTGACTTCATTGAAGAAAGAACTGGAGAGAGATGATGACACACAGAGGAAAAAGCTGTTAAATCATGAGTGCTTTTCCCCCCCAAAGAAGGCAATATATGCAGATAAGTGTGTCGACAATTATCAGAACAATCAGAACATTCTTTTTAAATTTTCAACTTGTATAATGACCTGCTGATACTGATATAACATTGTAAGAATCAGTGGTTGTCCACATTCGTCAGCAATTAAAATATCACATTAATTAATATTCATACTAGTGGTACAATTGTAGTCTGGAAACCAGAAGAAAAATGTGTGTCTACTCAGTGATATTAGGCTGAACATGTCAGGCTATTATTTCAATTGTAACTCATATATTAACCACTTAGTTTGATCATTTGTTTAGATTACCGGTATCTGTATTTTGTCTTCATTGAATGCATTGAAAATATTTACTCTGTCATACCTGTAAAAAAAAAAAAAAACACTGTCCATAATTTCTTCTTTTACAAATAAAGGGTTGACAGCTACATATCCTTCATGTGTGTTCATTACAGAAAGCTCACCACAACATTTGTTTCATCTCCTTTAATTACGGACAGTAAGTGGATAGTAGTAATAATTTTACAGTCCACACACATTTTACTTGAACTATTGCTACATTGAACATGACAGGAGTAAGTCTTAATGTTACAGTGTGCATACTGTCCATGGGTTGTGAATGTTGTGGAATGTTTTGGACGTTAGGTGTGAATTCCTGCTAAATGGGACTCTTTTCAGATGAGCTATGATGGCCAGGGTGGAGCTAACGACCACAACAATGACAAGAGACTGTCCAACAGATCATCTGGACGTATATCTGGGTTTATATCTTAGTTTATAATTATTTCATAGAAAGAAAATAGATTATATTAATTTTAAATATAGTCTAAGCAAGATTGTGAGCTGCTGTGATATATCAAAATGGAACACAACCACCCTAAAGACTAATCATTGTGTGTATTCTCCACTATCTGCATCAAGTGATCTTGGTAGAAATTTTTGATTTAGATTTATTTAAGATTCTGACTTTCATTTATTTTCACTGTCATTGATTATGTCTGACCTGATGAAGGCCCAAACCCGAAATGTTGTGGATGTCGGTGTTTTAAAATAAATGAAACCCTGTGGAGCTGAGCCTGTGTGGACTTCCCTCTTTTTAACAAAACCTTGGTGTAGTCATATAGATTCTTGCTTTAGCCTCGGGTAAAGATGTAATTTAGATAGAATGTTAAGTAGACGTCAGGTTCATTTATTGACCTGGCATCCTACAGTTTGTATAGTACACATTGTTATTATAATGGTTTGGTTTACATACGATCATAGATTACTGTACTGTACTGTACTGTACTGTACTGTACTGTACTGTACTGTACTGTACTGTACTGTACTGTGTAAATTATAATACATGTGTTGACTTCATTGAAGAAAGAACTGGAGAGAGATGTGGAGACATGTTACTTAATGAACAATCACTCGCAATCTACTCACAGCACCTAATTGGACATGAATGCATAGTTGCATACAATGTGAGTGACATGCTTTGGTACGTAGCCAAGTCAAGAATTTAAACAGACAACACAATGCACAGGTCCTAATGTCCTAATTGTGTAAAGCCCATTGAATTGCCTTGTTGTTGTACAAACAAAATAGCCTTGTCTATAGTGATAAAGATAATCTAGATATAATTCACTGCCAATAATTTTACATGGTACAAACAGCTTTACAGTTTGCTAAGATTTAGTAGAGGTGTGCAACAGAAGAAACTTTACATTAAAAGCAGATAAAATGGCTTATATACAGAAGTAGACTGACATGAATGAGAGACGAAACTCACTGGAATGTGAACAATGTTCATGAAAAGAGCCTCAACATTCCTGTTTGTGTCACCTCATCATCCAGGACTCACACATTGATTGAATACTTTATTAACATGATTGTTAACATTAGGTATACAGTCAAAGGTTATGCTAAAAGGATAACACAAAAAGCCACAGGGCGTTTCCATTGTGGTCCATTGTACAATACATTGTACATACTATTACCCACTAGTGGCTGCAGTGATCTTCAATTTGTTTATTTTGTTTTGGATATGGATTCCCAGAGCCTACCAATGTATGTTGTTAATGGTTGTGTCGTTATATTTTGAGCATGTTGAACACATAGAACTGAAGTAAAAACAATTGTATATATGGAGTGAAAAATCCAAAATACCATTATCTGGATGCACTTTAAAAATGAAAACCAGAAAAATCTGCCAAAACTAACCTAAGTATGTCAAATAGGCCTACATTCACCATATTCAGGTGTAGTTATAACGATGTTGAGCATATCAGGTCTTAAACCTTAACACTGGCTTCATGTGTGTCAAATAACATATTTTCAAAATACTACCACTGGTCTATAAAGCAGGGGTCTTGCGTAGGTGTCACCCATTCATACATCTAATGTCACCTGGTAAAGGTTTGCTTTATTACCCTAGATTTAAAACATAGCATTCAGTTTAATGTGTAACATATCTGGAACAAACTCCCTGAAAACTGCAGTTCTGCAACAACTCTGTTATTTTAAATCACAGCTAAAAACATGCATGTTTGCTGCTGCCTTTCATTGAGATTGTGTCATTATTATTCTACACTGACATTTAATTTAATTTATTTAATTCATTTCTGTTTATTGTTTTTGTTATTTTCTTTGCTCTGTGTCCTGAATATGTTTTCAATTAAGGTTCAACTACAGGGTAGAATAGGAAAGTTACATAATGCAGCTTTTACTTTATTTGTTTGACTGAATCTGATACGTTTCATTTACTTAAAGTTTTATATAAAACTCATTGAATTGCCTTGTTGTTGGGAGCAGTGATTGGCCAGTTTTGTGTCCCGCCGCCTCACTCTGATTGGACCATCAGGGCCCTCTGTTAGTATTTAACAAGAGTTTGTTCTGCTTGGACTCACTTTAATCTCTGCTAGTTGTTAAGAGCTGAACTTCTCCTTTCTACACTAGCTGAAGCATTTCGTTTTAGATCTACTTTAAACTTTAGTACTTTTTTTTCGCTCTTTAAAAATAGATCTAGTATCAGTTTGTTTTGGCAGGTTTTGAGTTATGGCTTTACTACAAACATTGAAGTCCCTGGTCAACCAGAGACTATCTGCTGCTGCTGAAGAGATATTTGGGGTCGTTGGAAGAATTCTAACAGAGTACGAGGATGAAGCTTTCCACATCAAGCAAGAAACTGACCGTCAACGCAGACTACTGGATATGGTTTTACAACCAATCGTCAAACTACACAGAGCAGGTTGGTAAAACCTTCACTACTATTACTACTACAGAGAGAGAGAGGGGAGAGTTTTCACCATTATTTCTTAAATGGCAATGGTGACTATTTGGAATGGAAGAGGAACTGGTGAAAATGTTGCATTGATAATAGTCAATAGTATTCATGATAGTGTGACTGCTAAACTAGCATTAACAACATAATCAAGTAGTAAGGAATAATGTATTTAAATGTTGACCATGAATAATCATAGACTGTTTAAAGTAAGCTAACTCATTAAATGTGTTGCACTCTAAAACAACAGAGGATACATCTGATAGCAATAGGATTGTATAGCAAATGATAATTTACATTTGAGAAACAAGGAGATGCTTGTTTTAGAAATGAAGCATTGTTGAAGTAAGAAAATCATTTGCATGACACTTCACACTGAAATCAAAACAACATTAGGGCAGGTATGGAACTAACAGCAAGAGTTCATGTTCAAACATGTAATGATGTGTTTCTCCTCTGTACTTCTGTCTAGACTCCATACACCCCCTTGTGTGTAAAGACGAGGTATTCCCTGAGCAGCAGCAGGAGAGAACCTCCAGTCTGATCAAAGAGGAACCAGTGTCTCCACATATTAAAAAAGAACAGGAGGAGATAACCTCCAGTCTTATCAAAGATGAACCAGAGTCTCTACAGATTAAAGGAGAACAAGAGGAGAGAACCTCCAGTCTGATCAAAGAGGAACCAGAGTCTCTACAGATTAAAGAACAGGAGGAGATAACCTCCAGTCTTATCAAAGATGAACCAGAGTCTCTACAGATTAAAGGAGAACAAGAGGAGAGAACCTCCAGTCTGATCAAAGAGGAACCAGAGTATCCAAAGATTAAATGGGAACACGATGATCTACTTCAAAGATCAGAGGAGGATGGTGGATCAACAGAGACATTACTATTAGTGAAACATGAGGATGAAAACATGCCAACAGAACCTGTAGCCAGCACCTCATCTAAAAGCATGGAAACACAATCTGATGTAGAGGACTGTGGAACATCACAACCAACTAGTGATGATCAGCTCCTCTTTTCAAACCGTTCTGAATCTGACATCACTGAAGACAGTGATGAGTGGGATGAGACCACGGATGACCAGTCAGGTTTAAACACACTGCAATCACACAATACACAACACATGGTAGGAAATAGTTTGTCTTTAAGCAACAAGCGGCTCCATGACCTCAAATCACCAAAACAAAGTAATTCCACGAGGAGTCACACAAGTAAGAAATGTTTTAGCTGTGCAGATTGTGGTAAAATGTTTAATCGCAAGGAAAATCTGAAGAAGCACATAGTGATTCATTCAGGGGAAAAGCCATTTGCCTGCACAGTGTGCGGCACTTGCTTTAGTCTAAAGGGTAATCTAAAATTACACATGGTGACTCATACAGGGGAAAAGCCGTTTGTTTGTACAGTGTGTGGCAAAGGCTTTGTTCAAAAGGGTGATCTAAAACGTCACACGATGACTCATACAGGGGAAAAGCCATTTGTTTGTACAGTTTGTGGCACATGCTTTAGTCTAAAGGGTAATCTAAAATTACACATGGTGACTCATACAGGGGAAAAGCCGTTTGTTTGTACAGTGTGTGGCAAAGGCTTTGTTCAAAAGGGTGATCTAAAAAAACACACGGTGACTCATACAGGGGAAAAAACCCTTTACATGTACAGTGTGTGGCAAAGGCTTTGTTCATAGGGGTGATCTAAAAAAACACATGATGACTCATACATGTGAAAGGCCTGTTACGTGTACAGTTTGTGGCAAGGGCTGCCGTCATACTGGGGAGTTAAATGTACACATGAGGACTCATACAGGGGAAAAGCCATTTGTTTGTAGTGTGTGACAAAGGCTTTAATCTAAAGACTAATCTAAAACGACACATGAGGACTCATACAGGGAATTTTACATCTCTTCATATAAGAACTGCGTTTGAATAATAAACCGATCACCCCAGCCTTTTCACTCATATGGATATGAAGCATCGACTGAATTCATATTATTATTGTGTGTGTGGGCGACTGGGCGTCACCTTAATCATTGCCCTATATGTCTCTCTCGGCCAGATATATCCCGTGCATGAGACGTGCGTGAGGAGGCCTCTATGACCTCATCCTATGAGTGTGTATGTGTGTATGTGCACGCGCACATTCACATTGTATTTAGTGACGTCCAGGCGTCATTAGCTGGTCTGTGGCACACCTCCACTAAATCTTAGCAAACTGTAAAGCTGTTTGTACCATGTAAAATTATTGGCAGTGAATTATATCTACATTATCTATAGACAAGGCTATTTTGTTTGTACAACAACAAGGCAATTCAATGGGCTTTACACAAATATCAAGCAAAGGACTAGGCAAAGCATTAGGACATTATGACCTGTGCATTGTGTTGCCTGTTCAAATTCTTGAATCGAAAGGCTGATCTAAAACGACACATGAGGACCCATACAGGTGAAAGGCCCTTTATGTGTACAGTTTGTGGCAAGGGCTGCAGTGATACTGGGAACTTAAAAGTACACATGATGACCCATACAGGTGAAAGGCCCTTTACGTGTACAGTTTGTGGCAAGGGCTGCCGTCATGCTGGGGAGTTAAAAGTACACATGAGGACTCATACAGGGGAAAATCCATTTGTTTGTACAGTGTGAAAGAAGAAACACAATCTGATGTAGAGGACTGTGGAACATCACAACCAACTAGTGATGATCAGCTCCTCTTTTCAAACGGTTCTGAATCTGACATCACTGAAGACAGTGATGAGTGGGATGAGACCACGGATGACCAGTCAGGTTTAAACACACTGCAATCACACAATACACAACACATGGTAGGAAATAGTTTGTCTTTAAGCAACAAGCGGCTCCATGACCTCAAATCACCAAAACAAAGTAATTCCACGAGGAGTCACACAAGTAAGAAATGTTTTAGCTGTGCAGATTGTGGTAAAATGTTTAATCGCAAGGAAAATCTGAAGAAGCACATAGTGATTCATTCAGGGGAAAAGCCATTTGCCTGCACAGTGTGCGGCACTTGCTTTAGTCTAAAGGGTAATCTAAAATTACACATGGTGACTCATACAGGGGAAAAGCCGTTTGTTTGTACAGTGTGTGGCAAAGGCTTTGTTCAAAAGGGTGATCTAAAACGTCACACGATGACTCATACAGGGGAAAAGCCATTTGTTTGTACAGTTTGTGGCACATGCTTTAGTCTAAAGGGTAATCTAAAATTACACATGGTGACTCATACAGGGGAAAAGCCGTTTGTTTGTACAGTGTGTGGCAAAGGCTTTGTTCAAAAGGGTGATCTAAAAAAACACACGGTGACTCATACAGGGGAAAAACCCTTTACATGTACAGTGTGTGGCAAAGGCTTTGTTCATAGGGGTGATCTAAAAAAACACATGATGACTCATACATGTGAAAGGCCTGTTACGTGTACAGTTTGTGGCAAGGGCTGCCGTCATACTGGGGAGTTAAATGTACACATGAGGACTCATACAGGGGAAAAGCCATTTGTTTGTAGTGTGTGACAAAGGCTTTAATCTAAAGACTAATCTAAAACGACACATGAGGACTCATACAGGGAATTTTACATCTCTTCATATAAGAACTGCGTTTGAATAATAAACCGATCACCCCAGCCTTTTCACTCATATGGATATGAAGCATCGACTGAATTCATATTATTATTGTGTGTGTGGGCGACTGGGCGTCACCTTAATCATTGCCCTATATGTCTCTCTCGGCCAGATATATCCCGTGCATGAGACGTGCGTGAGGAGGCCTCTATGACCTCATCCTATGAGTGTGTATGTGTGTATGTGCACGCGCACATTCACATTGTATTTAGTGACGTCCAGGCGTCATTAGCTGGTCTGTGGCACACCTCCACTAAATCTTAGCAAACTGTAAAGCTGTTTGTACCATGTAAAATTATTGGCAGTGAATTATATCTACATTATCTATAGACAAGGCTATTTTGTTTGTACAACAACAAGGCAATTCAATGGGCTTTACACAAATATCAAGCAAAGGACTAGGCAAAGCATTAGGACATTATGACCTGTGCATTGTGTTGCCTGTTCAAATTCTTGAATCGAAAGGCTGATCTAAAACGACACATGAGGACCCATACAGGTGAAAGGCCCTTTATGTGTACAGTTTGTGGCAAGGGCTGCAGTGATACTGGGAACTTAAAAGTACACATGATGACCCATACAGGTGAAAGGCCCTTTACGTGTACAGTTTGTGGCAAGGGCTGCCGTCATGCTGGGGAGTTAAAAGTACACATGAGGACTCATACAGGGGAAAATCCATTTGTTTGTACAGTGTGAAAGAAGAAACACAATCTGATGTAGAGGACTGTGGAACATCACAACCAACTAGTGATGATCAGCTCCTCTCTTCAAACCGTTCTGAATCTGACATCACTGAAGACAGTGATGAGTGGGATGAGACCACGGATGACCAGTCAGGTTTAAACACACTGCAATCACACAATACACAACACATGGTAGGAAATAGTTTGTCTTTAAGCAACAAGCGGCTCCATGACCTCAAATCACCAAAACAAAGTAATTCCACGAGGAGTCACACAGGTAAGAAATGTTTTAGCTGTGCAGATTGTGGTAAAATGTTTAATCGCAAGGAAAATCTGAAGAAGCACACAGTGATTCATTCAGGGGAAAAGCCATTTGCCTGCACAGTGTGCGGCACTTGCTTTAGTCAAAATAGTGATCTAAAACGTCACATGATGAGTCATACAGGGGAAAAGCCATTTGTTTGTACAGTGTGTGACAAAGGCTTTAATCGAAAGGCTGATCTAAAACGACACATGATGACTCATACAGGTGAAAGGCCCTTTACGTGTACAGTTTGTGGCAAAGGCTGCCGTCAAACTGGGGACTTAAAAGTACACATGAGGACTCATACAGGGGAAAAGCCATTTGTTTGTACAGTGTGTGACAAAGGCTTTAATCTAAAGACTGATCTAAAACGACACATGAGGACTCATACAGATGAAAGGCCCTTTACTTGTACAGTTTGTGGCAAGGGCTGCCGTCAAACTGGGGAGTTAAAAGTACACATGAGGACTCATACAGGGGAAAAGCCATTTGTTTGTACAGTGTGTGACAAAGGCTTTAAACTAAAGACTGATCTAAAACGACACATGATGACTCATACAGGTGAGTCTACTCAGTGATAATCAGGCTATTATTTCAATTGTAACTCATATATTAACCACTTAGTTTGATCATTTGTTTAGATTATCTGTAGTATTTTGTCTTCATTGAATGCATTGAAAATATTTACTCTGTCATACCTGTAAAAAAAACACTGTCCATAATTTCTTCTTTTACAAATAAAGTGTTGACAGCTACATATCCATCATGTGTGTTCATTACAGAAAGCTCATCACAACATTCGTTTCATCTCCTTTAATTACGGACAGTAAGTGGATAGGAGTATTAATTTCACAGTACACACACATTTTACTTGAACTATTGCTACATGAACTTGACAGGAGTAAGTCTTAATGTTACAGTGTGCATACTGTCACATTGTGAATGTTGTGGAATGTTTTGGACATTAGAAGGTGTGAATTCCTGCTAAATGGGACCCTTGTCAGATGAGCTATGATGGCCAGGGTGGAGCTAACGACCACAACAATGACAATAGACAGATCCTCTGGACGTATATCTGGGTGGAACATTCATAATTAGTTTAGTTTTATTTCATAGAATAAATATAGTGTACATTTTGAGCAAGATTGTGAGCTGCTGTGATATATCAAAATGGAACACAACCACCCTAAAGACTAATCATTGTGTGTATTCTCCACTATCTGCATCAAGTGATCTTGGTATAAATTTTGGATTTAGATTTATTTAAGATTCTGACTTTCATTTATTTTCACTGTCATTGATTATGTCTGACCTGATGAAGGCCCAAACCCGAAATGTTGTGGATGTCGGTAAATGAAACACTGTGGAGCTGAGCCTGTGTGGACTTCCCTCTTTTTAACAAAACCTTGGTGTAGTCATATAGATTCTCTCTTTAGCCTCGGGTAAAGATGTAATTTAGATAGCATGTTAAGTAGACAGTTGTCAGGTTAATGTATTGACCTTGCACATCCTATAGTTTGTATAGTTCCATGTAAACATTGTTATTATAATGTTTTGGTTTACATACGATCATGGATTACTGTACTGTACTGTACTGTACTGTACTGTACTGTACTGTACTGTACTGTACTGTGTAAATGTATAATAAATGTGTTGACTTCATTGAAGAAAGAACTGGAGAGAGATGGGGAGACATGTTACTTAATGAACAATCACTCGCAATCTACTCACAGCACCTAATTGGACATGAATGCATAGTTGCATACAATGTGAGTGACATGCTTTGGTACGTAGCCAAGTCAAGAATTTAAACAGACAACACAATGCACAGGTCCTAATGTCCTAATTGTGTAAAGCCCATTGAATTGCCTTGTTGTTGTACAAACAAAATAGCCTTGTCTATAGTGATAAAGATAATGTAGATATAATTCACTGCCAATAATTTTACATGGTACAAACAGCTTTACAGTTTGCTAAGATGTAGTAGAGGTGTGCCACAGAAAAAACTTTACATTAGAAAGCAGATAAAATTGGCTTATATACAGTAGTAGACTGACATGAATGAGAGGCGAAACTCACTGCCATGTGAACAATGTTCATGAAAAGAGCCTCAACATTCCTGTTTGTGTCACCTCATCATCCAGGACTCACACATTGATTGAATACTTTATTAACATGATTGTTAACATTAGGTATACAGTCAAAGGTTATGCTAAAAAGGATAACACAAAAAGCCACAGGGCGTTTCCAATGTGGTCCATTGTACAATACATTGTACATACTATTACCCACTAGTGGCTGCAGTGATCTTCAATTTGTTTATTTTGGTTTTGGATATGGATCCCCAGAGCCTACCAATGTATGTTGTTAATGGTTGTGTCGTTATATTTTGAGCATGTTGAACACATAAAACTGAAGTAAAGAAAAGAAAAATCATTTCTACCATTATCTGCATGCACTTTAAAAATGAAAACCAGACAAATCTGCCAAAACTAACCTAATTATGTCAAATAGGCCTACATTCACCATATTCAGGTGTAGTTATAACGATGTTGAGCATATCAGGTCTTAAACCTTAACACTGGCTTCATGTGTGTCAAATAATATATTTTCAAAATACTACCACTGGTCTATAAAGCAGGGGTCTTGTGTAGGTGTTACCCATTCATACATCTAAGGTCACCTGGTAAAGGTTTGCTTTATGACCCTATAGAATTATAACATAGCATTCAGTTTAATGTGTAACATATCTGGAACAAACTCCCTGAAAACTGCAGCTCTGCAACAACTCTGTTATTTTAAATCACAGCTAAAAAGATGCATGTTTGCTGCTGCCTTTCATTGAGATTGTGTCATTATTATAAACTGACATTTAATTTAATTCATTTCTGTTTATTGTTTTTGTTGTTTTCTTTGCTCTGTGTCCTGAATATGTTTTCAATTAAGGTTCAACTACAGGGTATAATAGGAAAGTTACATAATGCAGCTTTTACTTCATTTGTTTTACTGAATCTGATGTTTAATTTACCTAAAGTTTGATATAAAATTCATTAAATTGCCTTGTTGTTGGGAGCAGTGATTGGCCAGTTTTGTGTCACGCCCCCTCACTCTAATTGGACCATCAGGGCGCTCTGTTAGTATTTAACAAGAGTTTGTTCTGCTTGGATTCACTTTAATCTCTGCTAGTTGTTAAGAGCTGAACTTCTCCTTTCTACACTAGCTGAAGCATTAGTTTTAGTTCTACTTTAAACTTTAGTACTTTAGATTTTCGCTCTTTAAAAATAAATCTAGTATTAGTTTGTTTGGGCAGGTTTTCAGTTATGGCTTTACTACAAACATTGAAGTCCCTGGTCAACCAGAGACTATCTGCTGCTGCTGAAGAGATATTTGGGGTCGTTGGAAGAATTCTAACAGAATACGAGGATGAAGCTTTCCACATCAAGCAAGAAACTGACCACCAACGCAGACTACTGGATTTGGTTTTACAACCAATCGTCAAACTACACAGAGCAGGTTGGTAAAACCTTCACTACTATTACTACTACAGAGAGAGAGAGGGGATAGTTTTCACCATTATTTCTTAAATTGCAATGATGACTATTTAGAATGGAAGAGGAACTGGTGAAAATGTTGCATTGATAATAGTCAAAAGTATTCATGTTAGTGTGACTGCTAAACTAGCATTAACAACAGAATCAAGGAGGAATAATGTATTTAAATGTTGACCTTGAATAATCATAGACCGTTTAAAGTAAGCTAACTCATTAAACGTGTTACAATCTAAAACAACAGAGGATAAATCTGATAGCAATAGGGTTGTATAGCAAATGATAATTTACATTTGAGAAACAAGGAGATTCTTGTTTTAGAAATGAAGCATTGAAAACAACATAAGGGCAGGTATGGAAGTTTGGAACTAACAGCAAGAGTTCATGTTCAAACATGTAATGTAATGATGTGTTTCTCCTCTGTATCTTCTGTCTAGACTCCATGCACCCCCTTGTGTGTAAAGATGAGGTATTCCCTGAGCAGCAGCAGGAGAGAACCTCCAGTCTTATCAAAGAGGAACCAGTGTCTCCACATATTAAAAAAGAACAGGAGGAGATAACCTCCAGTCTTATCAAAGATGAACCAGAGTCTCTACAGATTAAAGGAGAACAAGAGGAGAGAACCTCCAGTCTGATCAAAGAGGAACCAGAGTATCTACAGATTAAAGGGGAACACGATGAGCTACTTCAAAGATCAGAGGAGGATGGTGGATCAACAGAGACATTACTATTAGTGAAACATGAAGAGGATGAAAACATGCCAACAGAACCTGTAGCCAGCACCTCATCTAAAAGCATGGAAACACAATCTGATGTAGAGGACTGTGGAACATCACAACCAACTAGTGATGATCAGCTCCTCTCTTCAAACCGTTCTGAATCTGACATCACTGAAGACAGTGATGAGTGGGATGAGACCACGGATGACCAGTCAGGTTTAAACACACTGCAATCACACAATACACAACACACGGTAGGAAATAGTTTGTCTTTAAGCAACAAGCTGCTCCATGACCTCAAATCACCAAAACAAAGTCATTCCAGGAGGAGTCACACAGGTAAGAAATGTTTTAGCTGTGCAGATTGTGGTAAAATGTTTAATCGCAAGAAAAATCTGAAGAAGCACACAGTGATTCATTCAGGGGAAAAGCCATTTGCCTGCACAGTGTGCGGCACTTGCTTTAGTCAAAATAGTGATCTAAAACGTCACATGATGATTCACACAGGGGAAAAGCCATTTGTTTGTACATTGTGTGACAAATGCTTTAGTCTAAAGACTGGTCTAAAACGACACATGATGACTCATACAGGTGAAAGGCCCTTTAAGTGTACAGTTTGTGGCAAGGGCTGCCGTGATACTGGGAACTTAAATGTACACATGATGACTCATACAGGGGAAAAGCCCTTTACATGTACAGTTTGTGGCACATGCTTTAGTCTAAAGAGTAATCTAAAATTACACATGAGGACCCATACAGGTGAAAGGCCCTTTATGTGTACAGTTTGTGGCAAGGGCTGCAGTGATACTGGGAACTTAAAAGTACACATGATGACTCATACAGGTGAAAGGCCCTTTACGTGTACAGTTTGTGGCAAGGGCTGCCGTCATGCTGGGGAGTTAAAAGTACACATGATGACTCATACAGGGAAAAAGCCATTTGTTTGTACAGTGTGTGACAAAGGCTTTAATCTAAAGACTGATCTAAAACGACACATGAGGACTCATACAGATGAAAGGCCCTTTATGTGTACAGTTTGTGGCACATCCTTTAGTCTAAAGGGTAATCTAAAATTACACATGATGACTCATACAGGTGAAAGGCCCTTTACGTGTACAGTTTGTGGCAAGGGCTGCAGTCAAACTGGGAACTTAAAAGTACACATGCTGACACACAGAGGAAAAAGCTGTTAAATCATGAGTGCTTTTCCCCCCCAAAGAAGGCAATATATGCAGATAAGTGTGTCGACAATTATCAGAACAACGATTTTCAACTTGTATAATGACCTGCTGATATTGATATAACAATGTAAGAATCAGTGGTTGTCCACATTCGTCAGCAATTAAAATATCACATGAATTAATATTCATACTAGTGGTACAATTGTAGTCTGGAAACCAGAAGAAAAATGTGTGTCTACTCAGTGATATTAGGCTGAACATGTCAGGCTATTATTTCAATTGTAACTCATATATTAACCACTTAGTTTGATCATTTGTTTAGATTACCGGTATCTGTATTTTGTCTTCATTGAATGCATTGAAAATATTTACTCTGTCATACCTGTAAAAAAAACAAAAACACTGTCCATAATTTCTTCTTTTACAAATAAAGGGTTGACAGCTACATATCCTTCATTACAGAAAGCTCACCACAACATTTGTTTCATCTCCTTTAATTACGGACAGTAAGTGGATAGTAGTAATAATTTTACAGTCCACACACATTTTACTTGAACTATTGCTACATTGAACATGACAGGAGTAAGTCTTAATGTTACAGTGTCCATACTTGTCCATGGGTTGTGAATGTTGTGGAATGTTTTGGACGTTAGGTGTGAATTCCTGCTAAATGGGACTCTTTTCAGATGAGCTATGATGGCCAGGGTGGAGCTAACGACCACAACAATGACAAGAGACTGTCCAACAGATCATCTGGACGTATATCTGGGTGGAAAATTCATAATTTGTTTATAATTATTTCATAGAAAGAAAATAGATTCTATTAATTTTAAATATAGTCTAAGCAAGATTGTGAGCTGCTGTGATACATATCAAAATGGAACACAACCACCCTAAAGACTAATCATTGTGTGTATTCTCCACTATCTGCATCAAGTGATCTTGGTAGAAATTTTGGATTTAGATTTATTGAAGATTCTGACTTTCATTTATTTTCACTGTCATTGATTATGTCACCTGACCTGATGAAGGCCCAAACCCGAAATGTTGTGGATGTCGGTGTTTTAAAATAAATGAAACCCTGTGGAGCTGAGCCTGTGTGGACTTCCCTCTTTTTAACAAAACCTTGGTGTAGTCATATAGATTCTTGCTTTAGCCTCGGGTAAAGATGTAATTTAGATAGCATGTTAAGTAGACAGTTGTCAGGTTAATGTATTGACCTTGCACATCCTATAGTTTGTATAGTTCCATGTAAACATTGTTATTATAATGTTTTGGTTTACATACGATCATGGATTACTGTACTGTACTGTACTGTACTGTACTGTACTGTACTGTACTGTACTGTACTGTACTGTACTGTACTGTGTAAATTATAATACATGTGTTGACTTCATTGAAGAAAGAACTGGAGAGAGATGGGGAGACATGTTACTTAATGAACAATCACTCGCAATCTACTCACAGCACCTAATTGGACATGAATGCATAGTTGCATACAATGTGAGTGACATGCTTTGGTACGTAGCCAAGTCAAGAATTTAAACAGACAACACAATGCACCGGTCATAATGTCCTAATGCTTTGCCTAGTCCTTTGCTTGATATTTGTGTAAAGCCCATTGAATTGCCTTGTTGTTGTACAAACAAAATAGCCTTGTCTATAGATAATGTAGATATAATTCACTGCCAATAATTTTACATGGTACAAACAGCTTTACAGTTTGCTAAGATTTAGTGGAGGTGTGCCACAGACCAGCTAATGACGCCTGGACGTCACTAAACCAGCTCAGTGGCCTTGTGGTTAGAGTGTCCGCCCTGAGACTGGGAGGTCGGGGTTCGATCCCCGGCCGGGTCATACCAAAGACTCTAAATAATGGGACCCAGTGCCTCCCTGCTTGACACTCAGCATCAAGGGTTGGATTGGGGGTGGGAAGTGAGGACGCTGGCGTCGACTGTTCGCCGCTTCACCTCCCAATGTATGAATGAATGAACCATTGTAAAGCGCTTTGAGCACTTGGAAAAGCGCTATAAAAATGCAATTCATTATTATTAAATACAATGTGCATGTGCGCGTGCACATACACACACAGTCACCATACACACTCATAGGATGAGGTCATAGAGGCCTCCTCACGCACGTCTCATGCACGGGATATATCTGGCCGAGAGAGACATATAGGGCAATGATTAAGGTGACGCCCACACACACAATAATAATATGAATGGGCTGACAAAATGAACGAACCGAACCAGGGGATTAGAGTAATTACAATATTTCGATACCAGTTAGACGCCCTGAGGGCGAGGTCGCGTGCACACATCCGCCTGGGTGACGGCAGACTGCTGGGCGAGCGCTGTTGCTTTAGCATGGAGAGTCAGATACACATATGAAATTTATTCTGTACTGGCCATATATGGAGCGTGTCTTGAGTGTACAGGGTTTTATGAGATCAGATCAACATTATGGAATGTCAGAACAGGAAAGACGAATGCACGATCAACATATGGAATGTCAGAACAGTTCGGCTCCATATATGGAGATCTATGGGTTTGAGGTCAGTTGTAGATTGCTGGCCGGCTCCATATATGCAGTTAATACTTAATGTCTATGGCTTCATATCAATAAAGTTGCAGTCTTACATGCAGGCAGTCCTTCTCTACAAAATAACGCTTTTGTTTTTATTTTTTACAAATTATGCGAGGAATAATTATAGATTGTCTGTTAATATTAATTAATATTCTATGGATAGTGCCATCTCACACCCTCAATTTCTCTCCCAAATCTCTCCATAAATATTCATTTAGATATTGTCTGTACTATTTCATCTTCTTTAAATTTCACCAGACTTCATTCATGTGCAGTGCACATGCAGCTAAACCATTAAACTTAATATTTATAAAATATTTAAACTGAGTTTGGGTATTCAATGTTTTTCCCTGAACCGTGGAAAATTGATCAGTGAATCATTCTTAATTAGAGGGATTTATATTTACCTTGACAAAACAGCTGTACGTTGACAAACAGGCTCTGATGTTGTTCTCAAAAGACTTTGTCCACTTAGACGCAAATCCTTCCAGTCTGTCCATCAACTGAAAAACAATAAACGAAATTAATTTACAAATCAGGTATGAAATAAGACAATAAATGCCTTGATGCAAAATATATAATACTGAATTATAGAATTACTGTTTACTTTTACTTTAGCTTAATCATTTATGTATGTCAAATAGCAGGTTTGTCTATTACTTACTTGAGTAAAGGTGAGCATCTTTTCTGGAGAGTCTTGCAGGATGAAAGCGATCATTGCCAAGTAGGTTTTGCATTGTGAAATTACTTTGTAAGAGAGGTGAGGTCCAAGGTTTTCAGACATGTTGTATATTTTCTGTAGATTAGAATTGAAAGAAAATAGATTATATTCATATTTAAATATAGTCTACATTTCTGAGCAAGATTGTGAGCTGCTGTGATATAGGAGAAGGATATCAAAATGGAACACAACCACCCTGAAGACTAATCATTGTGTGTATTCCTCCATTATCTATCTGCATCAAGTGATCTTGGTAGAATTTTTGAATTTAGATTTATTGAAGATTCTGACTTTCAATTGTTCCTTAGACTGTATTGTTCCACTTTTTGCTTTGGCAATGTAAAAGTATGTTTTATCATGCCAATAAAGCCCTTTGAATTGAATTATAACAGTGGAACGATCAGAATGTTATTTCTCATTAAATAAATGATCTTCAATTTGCTTATTTTGGTTCTGGATATGGATTCCCAGGGCCTACCAATGTATGTGGTTGTCTCGTTATATTTTGAGCATGTTGAACACTTAGAACTGAACAAGTAGAAGTAAAAACAAAATTTGCATGTGGGGTGAAAAAACATTTCTACCATTATCTGGATGCACTCAATTATGTGATATATATACTGTAAACTTTAAAAATGAAAACCAGAAAAATCTTCCAAAACTAACCTAGTATGTCAAATAGGCCTACATTCACCATATTCAGGTAACGATGTTTAAATGAACATTCCATCAGCATCATTGTCTCAATATCTCGTCATATTTTGACTGAGCATGTTGAACACTTAGAACTGAACAAAATAAGTAAAAACTAAATATGCATATGTGGGATGAAAAAACATTTCTAGCATTTTCTGGATGCACTCTGTATATTTGTGGGTTAATTGTCTAATTTATTTTAATTCTGTGATATATACTGTAAACCTTAAACCTGTTTGTGTCACCTCATCATCCAGGACTCACACATTGATTGAATACTTTAATTCACTACTTCAATTTGTGTATTTTGTTTTTGGATTTCCAGGGCCTACCAATGTATGTTGTTGATCTGTTGTTGTATCTGGATGCACTTTAAAAATGAAAACCAGAAAAATCTGCCAAAACTAACCTAGTATGTCAAAAAGGCCTACATTCACCAGCATATCAGGTCTTAAACCTTATCACTGGCTTCATGTGTGTCAAATAATATATTTTCAAAATACTACCACTGGTCTATAAAGCAGGGGTCTTGTGTAGGTGTTACCCATTCATACATCTAAGGTCACCTGGTAAAGGTTTGCTTTATGACCCTATAGAATTATAACATAGCATTCAGTTTAATGTGTAACATATCTGGAACAAACTCCCTGAAAACTGCAGCTCTGCAACAACTCTGTTATTTTAAATCACAGCTAAAAAGATGCATGTTTGCTGCTGCCTTTCATTGAGATTGTGTCATTATTATAAACTGACATTTAATTTAATTAATTTCTGTTTATTGTTTTTGTTATTTTCTTTGCTCTGTGTCCTGAATATGTTTTCAATTAAGGTTCAACTACAGGGTATAATAGGAAAGTTACATAATGGAGCTTTTACTTCATTTGTTTTACAGAATCTGATGTTTCATTTACCTAAAGTTTGATATAAAACTAATTAAATTGCCTTGTTGTTGGGAGCAGTGCATTGGCCAGTTTTGTGTCACGCCCCCTCACTCTAATTGGACCATCAGGGCCCTCTGTTAGTATTTAACAAGAGTTTGTTCTACTTGGAGTCACTTTAATCTCTGCTAGTTGTTAAGAGCTGAACTTCTCCTTTCTACACTAGCTGAAGCATTTAGTTTTAGTTCTACTTTAAACTTTAGTACTTTAGATTTTCGCTCTTTAAAAATAGATCTAGTATCAGTTTGTTTTGGCAGGTTTTGAGTTATGGCTTTACTACAAACATTGAAGTCCTTGGTCAACCAGAGACTATCTGCTGCTGCTGAAGAGATATTTGGGGTCGTTGGAAGAATTCTAACAGAATACGAGGATGAAGCTTTCCACATCAAGCAAGAAACTGACCGCCAACGCAGACTACTGGATATGGTTTTACAACCAATCGTCAAACTACACAGAGCAGGTTGGTAAAACCTTCACTACTATTACTACTACAGAGAGAGAGGGGAGAGTTTTCACCATTATTTCTTAAATTGCAATGGTGACTATTTGGAATGGAAGAGGAACTGGTGAAAATGTTGCATTGATAATAGTCAATAGTATTCATGATAGTGTGACTGCTAAACTAGCATTAACAACATAATCAAGTAGTATGGAATAATGTATTTAAATGTTGACCATGAATAATCATAGACTGTTTAAAGTAAGCCAACTCATTAAATGTGTTGCACTCTAAAACAACAGAGGATACATCTGATAGCAATAGGGTTGTATAGCAAATGATAATTTACATTTGAGAAACAAGGAGATGCTTCTTTTAGAAAAGCATTGTTGAAGTAAGAAACCCATTTGCATGACACTCACACTTCACACTGAAATCAAAACAACATTAGGGCAGGTATGGAACTAACAGCAAGAGTTCATGTTCAAACATGTAATGATGTGTTTCTCCTCTGTATCTTCTGTCTAGACTCCACACACCCCCTTGTGTGTAAAGACGAGGTATTCCCTGAGCAGCAGGAGAGAACCTCCAGTCTGATCAAAGAGGAACCAGTGTCTCCACATATTAAAAAAGAACAGGAGGAGATAACCTCCAGTCTTATCAAAGATGAACCAGAGTCTCTACAGATTAAAGGAGAACAAGAGGAGAGAACCTCCAGTCTGATCAAAGAGGAACCAGAGTCTCTACAGATTAAAGGAGAACAGGAGGAGATAACCTCCAGTCTTATCAAAGATGAACCAGAGTCTCTACAGATTAAAGGAGAACAAGAGGAGAGAACCTCCAGTCTGATCAAAGAGGAACCAGAGTATCCAAAGATTAAAGGGGAACACGATGAGCTACTTCAAAGATCAGAGGAGGATGGTGGATCAACAGAGACATTACTATTAGTGAAACATGAAGAGGATGAAAACATGCCAACAGAACCTGTAGCCAGCACCTCATCTAAAAGCATGGAAACACAATCTGATGTAGAGGACTGTGGAACATCACAACCAACTAGTGATGATCAGCTCCTCTCTTCAAACCGTTCTGAATCTGACATCACTGAAGACAGTGATGAGTGGGATGAGACCACGGATGACCAGTCAGGTTTAAACACACTGCAATCACACAATACACAACACATGGTAGGAATTAGTTTGTCTTTAAGCAACAAGCGGCTCCATGACCAATCACCAAAACAAAGTAATTCCACAAGGAGTCACACAGGTAAGAAATGTTTTAGCTGTGCAGATTGTGGTAAAATGTTTAATCGCAAGGAAAATCTGAAGAAGCACACAGTGATTCATTCAGGAGAAAAGCCATTTGCCTGCAGCACTTGCTTTAGTCAAAATAGTGATCTAAAACGACACATGATGACTCATACAGGTGAAAGGCCCTTTACGTGTACAGTTTGTGGCAAGGGCTGCAGTCAAAATGGGGAGTTAAAAGTACACATGAGGAGTCATACAGGGGAAAAGCCATTTGCGTGTACAGTTTGTGGCAAGGGCTGCCGTCATGCTGGGGAGTTAAAAGTACACATGAGGAGTCATACAGGGGAAAAGCCATTTGCGTGTACAGTTTGTGGCAAGGGCTGCCGTCATGCTGGGGAGTTAAAAGTACACATGAGGACTCATACAGGGGAAAAGCCATTTGTTTGTACAGTGTGCGACAAAGGCTTTAATCTAAAAACTGATCTAAAACGACACATGAGGACTCATACAGGTGAAAGGCCCTTTACGTGTACAGTTTGTGGCAAGGGCTGCAGTCAAAATGGGGAGTTAAAAGTACACATGAGGACTCATACAGGGGAAAAGCCATTTGCGTGTACAGTTTGTGGCAAGGGCTGCCGTCATGCTGGGGAGTTAAAAGTACACATGAGGACTCATACAGGGGAAAAGCCATTTGTTTGTACAGTGTGCGACAAAGGCTTTAATCTAAAGACTGGTCTAAAACGACACATGATGACTCATACAGGTGAAAGGCCCTTTACGTGTACAGTTTGTGGCAAGGGCTGCCGTGATACTGGGAGCTTAAATGTACACATGATGACTCATACAGGGGAAAGGCCCTTTACGTGTACAGTTTGTGGCAAGGGCTGCCGTCAAACTGGGGAGTTAAAAGCACACATGATGACACACAGAGGAAAAAGCTGTTAAATCATGAGTGCTTTTTCCCCCCCAAAGAAGGCAATATTTATATTATCAGCAGTTTTGTCCAGCCATCGTGTTTAATACATGATTACCTGGAACTACAACATTATTTTTAAAACGATTTTCAATTTGTATAATGACCTGCTGATATTGATATAACATTGTAAGAATCAGTGGTTGCCCACATCCGTCAGCAATTAAAAAATCACATGAATTAATATTCATACTAGTGGTACAATTGTAGCCTGGAAACCAGAAGAAAAATGTGTGTCTACTCAGTGATATTAGGCTGACCATGTCAGGCTATTATTTCAACTCATATATTAACCACTTAGTTTGATCATTTGTTTAGAATTAGATTATCTGTATTTTGTCTTCATTGAATGCATTGAAATATTTACTCTGTCATACCTGTAAAAAAAAACACTGTCCATAATTTCTTCTTTTACAAATAAAGGGTTGACAGCTACATATCCTTCATGTGTGTTCATTACAGAAAGCTCATCACAACATTCGTTTCATCTCCTTTAATTACGGACAGTAAGTGGATAGTAGTAATAATTTTACAGTCCACACACATTTTACTTGAACTATTGCTACATTGAACATGACAGGAGTAAGTCTTAATGTTACAGTGTGCATACTGTCCATGGGTTGTGAATGTATAATGGTGGAAATCAAAGAATATCAGAATAACAAAAAACTCCCATATCTGCTGGGTGAAGTACAACAATGTGCAAACACAGCAGCAAGATTGTGAGCTGCTGTGATAGGAGATGGATATCAAAATGGAACTTAACTAATATGTGTATTCCTCCACTATCTGCATTAGTGATCTTGGTAGAAAATTTGGATTTGGATTTATTGAAGATTCTGACTTTCAATTGTACATACATTTTGTTTTGACTGTATTGTTCTACTTTTTGTTTTTTTGTTACTTTTTGTATGTTTCTCATGCCAATAGAGCCATTTGAATTTAATTTTAACAGTGGAACAATCAATATCTCGTTATATTTTGACTGAGCATGTTGAACACTTAGAACTGAACAAAATAAGTAAAAACTAAATATGCATATGTGGGATGAAAAAACATTTCTAGCATTTTCTGGATGCACTCTGTATATTTGTGGGTTATTTGTCTAATTTATTTTAATTCTGTGATATATACTGTAAACCTTAAGAAAGCTGCCAAACCTAACCTAGTCTGTCAAATACATTCACCATCTTCAGATGTAGTTCTAACCATGTTTAAATGAACATCAGCATATATTTGAGTTTAATTTGAGTTTAATGGTTATTCAATGAGGGGAAGTTTTGCTTACATTCCAGTGATTATCACCTCATCCGCACTTCATTGTTTGTACCTGAAACAGGCTGAGGCTACTCTAGTCTATAGTATGTATAGTCTATATTGATAGTGTCATTACACTAATACTTCCATGTTTGGAAATTATTTAGTGCTGGATTGTGGACAACATTGACCCCAGTCTTTGACAGTTACAGCAAAATTGCATTTTTGCTATTTTTTGCAGTTTACAATTAACTATTGTACTTTTCTATATACATTCCACAGTGGATTAATTCTGGACATGTCATAGGAGGTGAAGAACCTTCCATGAAAATATCTGATCTACAAGGTCACAACGTGTCAAGTTGCAATGCATTGTGAACTTTTAGATTGTCTATTTCTGGCGAGGATATTTGGTGCAGGGGAGGAATGAGGACGTGGATTCATGTGCATAAGACAAAGTACACCAACGTCAAATTGTGTTCTTTGTAACAACACTGCAATGTAGTCTTGTGAATCTATATGACTGTAGTGTACATTGATTTATTTAATTAATTATAACATATATAATGTACACTGAGTAAATGTTGAACATAAATGTAATGTCTTCATCAAAGTCAACAGACTCTCAGTGATGCATATCTGCTCGACTCCTTTGCACATTCAACTGTGACATTGATATGCATATTATCACCTACACAGTTAGATACGCATCACTATATGCAATCACCTGCACACCTACACATAAGCTAATGTCAGCAATGTTACCATATTAGACTTATTTAGGTTTTTCCAGATGTGTCTTCATTAAACGTGTGTGTATGTGTGTGCGCATGCATCTCAGCCAGAAAACCATCTAAAAGCACAATCTAAAACAAAATGGACAAAAGTTTAAAACACAGACATGCATTTAATTTGAGCGTAGAGAAATAAATATGGAAAAACCACCACATAAAACAAATATGCTTTTTTCACATTTATTTCACAGAATGGTGTACGGAACAATTATTACCTGCCCTGTTTCCGCCATATGGGAGGCCGTCATTGATTATGTCACCTGACCTGATGAAGGCCCAAACCCGAAATGTTGTGGATGTCGGTGTTTTAAAATAAATGAAACACTGTGGAGCTGAGCCTGTGTGGACTTCCCTCTTTTTAACAAAACCTTGGTGTAGTCATATAGATTCTTGCTTTAGCCCCGGGTAAAGATGTAATTTAGATAGCATGTTAAGTAGGTTCATTTATTGACCTGGCATCCTATATTTTGTGTAGTTCCATGTACACATTGTTATTATAATGGTTTGGTTTACATACGATCATGGAACGTAACTGCACTGCAACTGGAGAGAGATGGGGAGACATGTTACATACTGACCAATCACTTGCAATCTATTACTATCATGAATATAGAGGCAGTCAGAGCTTTCACTCTGACTCTCCCCACAACATTTTGTTTTAAACAAAGTATATCACTCACAGCACCTAATTGGACATGAATGCATAGTTGCATACAATGTGAGTGACATGCTTTGGTACGTAGTCAAGAATTTAAACAGACAACACAATGCACAGGTCCTAATGTCCTAATTGTGTTTCCTTTGCTTGATATTTGTGTAAAGCCCATTGAATCGCCTTGTTGTTGTACAAACAAAATAGCCTTGTCTATAGCCTTGTCTAAAGATATAATTCACTGCCAATAATTTTACATGGTAGCTTTACAGTTTGCTAAGATTTAGTGAAGGTGTGCCACAGAAAAAACGTTACATTAAAAAGCAGATAAAAATGGCTTATATACAGTAGTAGACTGACATGAATGAGAGGTGAAACTCACTGGAATGTGAACAATGTTCATGAAAAGAGCCTCAACATTCCTGTTTGTGTCACCTCATCATCCAGGACTCACACATTGAATACTTTATTACCATGATTGTTAACATTAGGTATACAGTCAAAGGTTATGCTAAAGGAAAAAACACAAAAAGCCACAGGGCGTTTCCATTGTGGTCAATGGAAACGGTACAATGGTAATAGTATGTACAATACATTGTACATACTATTACCCACTAGTGGCTGCAGTGATCTTCAATTTGTGTATTTTGTTGGATATGGATTCCCAGGGCCTACCAATGTATGTTGTTGATCTGTTGTTGTATCTGGATGCACTTTAAAAATGAAAACCAGATAAATCTGCCAAAACTAACCTAGTATGTCAAATAGGCCTACATTCACCAGCATATCAGGTCTTAAACCTTATCACTGGCTTCATGTGTGTCAAATAATATATTTTCATTCAATACTACCACTGGTCTATAAAGCAGGGGTCTTGTGTAGGTGTTACCCATTCATACATCTAAGGTCACCTGGTAAAGGTTTGCTTTATGACCCTATAGAATTATAACATAGCATTCAGTTTAATGTGTAACATATCTGGAACAAACTCCCTGAAAACTGCAGCTCTGCAACAACTCTGTTATTTTAAATCACAGCTAAAAAGATGCATGTTTGCTGCTGCCTTTCATTGAGATTGTGTCATTATTATAAACTGACATTTAATTTAATTCATTTCTGTTTATTGTTTTTGTTATTTTCTTTGCTCTGTGTCCTGAATATGTTTTCAATTAAGATTCAACTACAGGGTATAATAGGAAAGTTACATAATGCAGCTTTTACTTCATTTGTTTTACTGAATCTGATGTTTCATTTACCTAAAGTTTGATATAAAACTCATTAAATTGCCTTGTTGTTGGGAGCAGTGATTGGCCAGTTTTGTGTCCCGCCCCCTCACTCTGATTGGACCATCAGGGCCCTCTGTTAGTATTTAACAAGAGTTTGTTCTGCTTGGACTCACATTAATCTCTGCTAGTTGTTAAGAGCTGAACTTCTCCTTTCTACACTAGCTGAAGCATTTCGTTTTAGATCTACTTTAAACTTTAGTACTTTAGATTTTCACTCTTTAAAAATAGATCTAGTATCAGTTTGTTTTGGCAGGTTTTGAGTTATGGCTTTACTACAAACATTGAAGTCCCTGGTCAACCAGAGACTATCTGCTGCTGCTGAAGAGATATTTGGGGTCGTTGGAAGAATTCTAACAGAGTACGAGGATGAAGCTTTCCACATCAAGCAAGAAACTGACCGTCAACGCAGACTACTGGATATGGTTTTACAACCAATCGTCAAACTACACAGAGCAGGTTGGTAAAACCTTCACTACTATTACTACTACAGAGAGAGAGAGGGGAGAGTTTTCACCATTATTTCTTAAATGGCAATGGTGACTATTTGGAATGGAGGAGGAACTGGTGAAAATGTTGCATTGATAAGTCAATAGTATTCTAGTTGTATTTTCCCCCATTCATGTTAGTGTTTTTTTTTGATTGATTGAAATCTTTATTAACAGTTTGCAGAATTACAGTACATTTCAAGCACAAACTCAATACAAAGACTGTTAACTGTGAGTGGACGACCCAATTAAGCCTTACACTTGTTTACAACAGGGTCCACATTGTTCAATTCATCATCAAAGTGTGACTGTTAAACTAGCATTAACAACAGAATCAAGTAGTAAGGAATAATGTATTTAAATATTGACCATGAATAACCATAGACTGTTTAAAGTAAGCTAACTCATTAAACGTGTTGCACTCTAAAACAACAGAGGATACATCTGATAGCAATAGGATTGTATAGCAAATGATAATTTACATTTGAGAAACAAGGAGATGCTTGTTTTAGAAATGAAGCATTGTTGAAGTAAGAAAATAATGACACTTCACACTGAAATCAAAACAACATTAGGGCAGGTATGGAACTAACAGCAAGAGTTCATGTTCAAACATGTAATGATGTGTTTCTCCTCTGTATCTTCTGTCTAGACTCCATACACCCCCTTGTGTGTAAAGACGAGGTATTCCCTGAGCAGCAGCAGGAGAGAACCTCCAGTCTGATCAAAGAGGAACCAGTGTCTCCACATATTAAAAAAGAACAGGAGGAGATAACCTCCAGTCTTATCAAAGATGAACCAGAGTCTCTACAGATTAAAGGAGAACAAGAGGAGATAACCTCCAGTCTTATCAAAGATGAACCAGAGTCTCTACAGATTAAAGGAGAACAAGAGGAGAGAACCTCCAGTCTGATCAAAGAGGAACCAGAGTATCCAAAGATTAAAGGGGAACGCGATGAGCTACTTCAAAGATCAGAGGAAGATGGTGGATCAACAGAGACATTACTATTAGTGAAACATGAAGAGGATGAAAACATGCCAACAGAACCTGTAGCCAGCACCTCATCTAAAAGCATGGAAACACAATCTGATGTAGAGGACTGTGGAACATCACAACCAACTAGTGATGATCAGCTCCTCTCTTCAAACCGTTCTGAATCTGACATCACTGAAGACAGTGATGAGTGGGATGAGACCACGGATGACCAGTCAGGTTTAAACACACTGCAATCACACAATACACAACACATGGTAGGAAATAGTTTGTCTTTAAGCAACAAGCGACTCCATGACCTCAAATCACCAAAACAAAGTAATTCCACGAGGAGTCACACAGGTAAGAAATGTTTTAGCTGTGCAGATTGTGGTAAAATGTTTAATTGCAAGGAAAATCTGAAAAAGCACACAGTGATTCATTCAGGGGAAAAGCCATTTGCCTGCACAGTGTGCGGCACTTGCTTTAGTCAAAATAGTGATCTAAAACGTCACATGATGAGTCATACAGGGGAAAAGCCATTTGTTTGTACAGTGTGTGACAAAGGCTTTAATCGAAAGGCTGATCTAAAACGACACATGATGACTCATACAGGTGAAAGGCCCTTTACGTGTACAGTTTGTGGCAAAGGCTGCCGTCAAACTGGGGACTTAAAAGTACACATGAGGACTCATACAGGGGAAAAGCCATTTGTTTGTACAGTGTGTGACAAAGGCTTTAATCTAAAGACTGATCTAAAACGACACATGAGGACTCATACAGATGAAAGGCCCTTTACGTGTACAGTTTGTGGCAAGGGCTGCCGTCAAACTGGGGAGTTAAAAGTACACATGAGGACTCACACAGGGGAAAAGTTTGTTTGTATAGTGTGTGACAAAGGCTTTAGTCGAAAGTGTTATCTAAAATTACACATGAGGACTCATACAGGTGAGTCTACTCAGTGATAATCAGGCTATTATTTCAATTGTAACTCATATATTAATCACTTAGTTTGATCATCATGCTCATCACAACATTCGTTTCATCTCCTTTAATTACGGACAGTAAGTGGATAGGAGTATTAATTTCACAGTCCACACACATTTTACTTGAAATATTGCTACATTGAACATGACAGGAGTAAGTCTTAATGTTACAATGTGCATACTGTCCATACTTGTCCATGGGTTGTGAATGTTGTGGAATGTTTTGGACGTTAGGTGTGAATTCCTGCTAAATGGGACTCTTTTCAGATGAGCTATGATGGCCAGGGTGGAGCTAACGACCACAACAATGACAAGAGACTGTCCAACAGATCATCTGGACGTATATCTGGGTGGAAAATTCATAATTAGTTTATAATTATTTCATAGAAAGAAAATAGATTCTATTAATTTTAAATATAGTCTAAGCAAGATTGTGAGCTGCTGTGATAGATATCAAAATGGAACACAACCACCCTAAAGACTAATCATTGTGTGTATTCTCCACTATCTGCATCAAGTGATCTTGGTAGAAATTTTGGATTTAGATTTATTTAAGATTCTGACTTTCATTTATTTTCACTGTCATTGATTATGTCACCTGACCTGATGAAGGCCCAAACCCGAAATGTTGTGGATGTCGGTGTTTTAAAATAAATGAAACACTGTGGAGCTGAGCCTGTGTGGACTTCCCTCTTTTTAACAAAACCTTGGTGTAGTCATATAGATTCTTGCTTTAGCCTCGGGTAAAGATGTAATTTTGATAGCATGTTAAGTAGACGTCAGGTTCATTTATTGACCTGGCATCCTACAGTTTGTATAGTTCCATGTACACATTGTTATTATAATGGTTTGGTTTACATACGATCATGGATTACTGTACTGTACTGTACTGTACTGTACTGTACTGTACTGTACTGTACTGTACTGTACTGTACTGTACTGTACTGTACTGTACTGTGTAAATGTATAATAAATGTGTTGACTTCATTGAAGAAAGAACTGGAGAGAGATGGGGAGACATGTTACTTAACACATTCTGTACAAAACACGTCTGGAAACGTCATAAGGATCAGAACCGAGTGGTACCTTAGACGTCTGTGGACGTCCTAGCGACGTCCAAACGACGCGGGGCGAGATAATAATATTCAGAATTATTCCTTCTTTTTTTTTTGGCATTTCGCTTTTCGCTTGCCGTATGCTAACGCTCTGTGCAAATATTAGCTTGTCATTGACTCCCATGTTAGCGCGGCGGAAAGAATGACTCGTATCTCCTCATCCAGGGCGCTCTCCGTGGTGATGAATGGATCGATATGCTGGCGCTGCATTTCTGCTCCTCATCCGTCTCTCCCGCAAAATATGAACGCTTTTTGGAGTTTATATAAATATAGTAAGATGATCGGGGATTATGAGCTCACTTTGTCAAGTCAATTTTTTTAAGAAAGTGTTTCCGGTTCATGGCTTTCAGAGTAAAAGCGATCACTACTCTGGCGACTACTCTGGCACCCCGGAGCGTCTATTTTGATGCACTTCCTGTACTAGATGTGTTAATGAACAATCACTCGCAATCTACTCACAGCACCTAATTGGACATGAATGCATAGTTGCATACAATGTGAGTGACATGCTTTGGTACGTAGCCAAGTCAAGAATTTAAACAGACAACACAATGCACAGGTCCTAATGTCCTAATTGTGTAAAGCCCATTGAATTGCCTTGTTGTTGTACAAACAAAATAGCCTTGTCTATAGTGATAAAGATAATGTAGATATAATTCACTGCCAATAATTTTACATGGTACAAACAGCTTTACAGTTTGCTAAGATTTAGTGGAGGTGTGCAACAGAAAAAACTTTACATTAGAAAGCAGATGAAATGGCTTATATACAGTAGTAGACTGACATGAATGAGAGACGAAACTCACTGGAATGTGAACAATGTTCATGAAAAAAAGCCTCAACATTCCTGTTTGTGTCACCTCATCATCCAGGACTCACACATTGATTGAATACTTTATTACCATGATTGTTAACATTAGGTATACAGTCAAAGGTTATGCTAAAAAGGATAACACAAAAAGCCACAGGGCGTTTCCATTGTGGTCCATTGTACAATACATTGTACATACTATTACCCACTAGTGGCTGCAGTGATCTTCAATTTGTTTTTTTTTGTTTTGGATATGGATTCCCAGGGCCTACCAATGTATGTTGTTAATGGTTGTGTCGTTATATTTTGAGCATGTTGAACACATAGAACTGAAGTAAAAACAATTGTATATGTGGGGTGAAAAATCATTTCTACCATTATCTGGATGCACTTTAAAAATGAAAACCAGACAAATCTGCCAAAACTAACCTAAGTATGTCAAATAGGCCTACATTCACCATATTCAGGTGTAGTTCTAACGATGTTGAGCATATCAGGTCTTAAACCTTAACACTGGCTTCATGTGTGTCAAATAATATATTTTCAAAATACTACCACTGGTCTATAAAGCAGGGGTCTTGCATAGGTGTCACCCATTCATACATCTAAGGTCACCTGGTAAAGGTTTGCTTTATGACCCTAGAATTAAAACATAGCATTCAGTTTAATGTGTAACATATCTGGAACAAACTCCCTGAAAACTGCAGCTCTGCAACAACTCTGTTATTTTAAATCACAGCTAAAAACATGCATGTTTGCTGCTGCCTTTCATTGAGATTGTGTCATTATTATTCTACACTGACATTTAATTTAATTTATTTAATTCATTTCTGTTTATTGTTTTTGTTATTTTCTTTGCTCTGTGTCCTGAATATGTTTTCAATTAAGGTACAGGGTAGAATAGGAAAGTTACATAATGCAGCTTTTACTTTATTTGTTTGACTGAATCTGATATGTTTCATTTGCTTAATGTTTGATATAAAACTCATTGAATTGCCTTGTTGTTGGGAGCAGTGATTGGCCAGTTTTGTGTCACGCCCCCTCACTCTAATTGGACCATCAGGGCCCTCTGTTAGTATTTAACAAGAGTTTGTTCTGCTTGGAGTCACTTTAATCTCTGCTAGTTGTTAAGAGCTGAACTTCTCCTTCCTACACTAGCTGAAGCATTTAGTTTTAGTTCTACTTTAAACTTTAGTACTTTAGATTTTCGCTCTTTAAAAATAAATCTAGTATTAGTTTGTTTGGGCAGGTTTTCAGTTATGGCTTTACTACAAACATTGAAGTCCCTGGTCAACCAGAGACTATCTGCTGCTGCTGAAGAGATATTCGGGGTCGTTGGAAGAATTCTAACAGAATACGAGGATGAAGCTTTCAACATCAAGCAAGAAACTGACCGCCAACGCAGACTACTGGATATGGTTTTACAACCAATCGTCAAACTACACAGAGCAGGTTGGTAAAACCTTTACTACTACAGAGAGAGAGAGGGGAGAGTTTTCACCATTATTTCTTAAATGGCAATGGTGACTATTTGGAATGGAAGAGGAACTGGTGAAAATGTTGCATTGATAATTGTCAATAGTATTCATGTTAGTGTGACTGCTAAACTAGCATTAACAGAATCAAGGAGGAATAATGTATTTAAATGTTGACCATGAATAATCATCTTTTAAAGTAAGCTAACTCATTAAACGTGTTACAATCTAAAACAACAGAGGATACATCTGATAGCAATAGGGTTGTATAGCAAATGATAATTTACATTTGAGAAACAAGGAGATGCTTGTTTTAGAAATGAAGCATTGTTGAAGTAAGAAATCATTTGCATGACACTTCACACTGAAATCAAAACATCATAAGGGCAGGTATGGAAGTTTGGAACTAACAGCAAGAGTTCATGTTCAAACATGTAATGTAATGATGTGTTTCTCCTCTGTATCTTCTGTCTAGACTCCATGCACCCCCTTGTGTGTAAAGATGAGGTATTCCCTGAGCAGCAGCAGGAGAGAACCTCCAGTCTTATCAAAGAGGAACCAGTGTCTCCACATATTAAAAAAGAACAGGAGGAGATAACCTCCAGTCTTATCAAAGATGAACCAGAGTGTCTACAGATTAAAGGAGAACAAGAGGAGAGAACCTCCAGTCTTATCAAAGATGAACCAGAGTATCCACAGATTAAAGGAGAACAAGAGGAGAGAACCTCCAGTTTGATCAAAGAGGAACCAGAGTATCCACAGATTAAAGAGGAACACGATGAGCTACTTCAAAGATCAGAGGAGGATGGTGGATCAACAGAGACATTACTATTAGTGAAACATGAAGAGGATGAAAACATGCCAACAGAACCTGTAGCCAGCACCTCATCTAAAAGCATGGAAACACAATCTGATGTAGAGGACTGTGGAACATCACAACCAACTAGTGATGCTCAACTCCTCTCTTCAAACCGTTCTGAATCTGACATTACTGAAGACAGTGATGAGTGGGATGAGACCACGGATGACCAGTCAGGTTTAAACACACTGCAATCACACAATACACAACACACGGTAGGAAATAGTTTGTCTTTAAGCAACAAGCTGCTCCATGACCTCAAATCACCAAAACAAAGTCATTCCAGGAGGAGTCACACAGGTAAGAAATGTTTTAGCTGTGCAGATTGTGGTAAAATGTTTAATCGCAAGGAAAATCTGAAGAAGCACACAGTGATTCATTCAGGGGAAAAGCCATTTGCCTGCACAGTGTGCGGCACTTGCTTTAGTCAAAATAGTGATCTAAAACGTCACATGATGACTCATACAGGGGAAAAGCCATTTGTTTGTACAGTGTGTGACAAAGGCTTTAATCTAAAGACTGATCTAAAACGACACATGAGGACTCATACAGGTGAAAGGCCCTTTACATGTACAGTTTGTGGCAAGGGCTTCCGTCAAACTGGGGAGTTAAAAGTACACATGAGGACTCATACAGGGGAAAAGCCATTTGTTTGTACAGTGTGTGACAAAGGCTTTAATCTAAAGACTGGTCTAAAACGACACATGATGACTCATACAGGTGAAAGGCCCTTTACGTGTACAGTTTGTAGCAAGGGCTGCCGTGATACTGGGAGCTTAAATGTACACATGATGACTCATACAGGGGAAAAGCCCTTTACATGTACAGTTTGTGGCACATGCTTTAATCTAAACGGTAATCTAAAATTACACATGATGTCTCATACAGGTGAAAGGCCCTTTAAGTGTACAGTTTGTGGCAAGGGCTGCCGTGATACTGGGACCTTAAATGTACACATGATGACTCATACAGGGGAAAAGCCCTTTACATGTACAGTTTGTGGCACATGCTTTAGTCTAAAGAGTAATCTAAAATTACACATGATGACTCATACAGGTGAAAGGCCCTTTACGTGTACAGTTTGTGGCAAAGGCTGCCGTTATACTGGGGAGTTAAAAGCACACATGATGACACACAGAGGAAAAAGCTGTTAAATCATGAGTGCCTTTTCCCCCCAAAGAAGGCAATATGTGCAGATAAGTGTGTCGACAATTATTTACACAATTATCAGCAGTTTTGTCCAGCCATCGTTTTTAATACATGATTACCTGGAACTACAACATTATTTTTAAAACTATTTTCAATTTGTATAATGACCTGCTGATATTGATATAACATTGTAAGAATCAGTGGTTGCCCACATTCGTCAGCAGTTAAAATATCACATGAATTCATATTCATACTAGTGGTACAATTGTAGCCTGGAAACCAGAAGAAAAATGTGTGTCTACTCAGTGATATTAGGCTGACCATGTCAGGCTATTATTTCAATTGTAACTCATATATTAACCACTTAGTTTTATCATTTGTTTAGATTATCTGTATTTTGTCTTCATTGAATGCATTGAAAATATTTACTCTGTCATACCTGTAAAAACACTGTCCATAATTTCTTCTTTTACAAATAAAGGGTTGACAGCTACATATCCTTCATGTGTGTTCATTACAGAAAGCTCATCACAACATTCGTTTCATCTCCTTTAATTACGGACAGTAAGTGGATAGTAGTAATAATTTTACAGTCCGAACACATTTTACTTGAACTATTGCTACATTGAACATGACAGGAGTAAGTCTTAATGTTACAGTGTGCATACTGTCCATACTTGTCCATGGGTTGTGAATGTTTTGGACGTTAGGTGTGAATTCCTGCTAAATGGGACTCTTTTCAGATGAGCTATGATGGCCAGGGTGGAGCTAACGACCACAACAATGACAAGAGACTGTCCAACAGATCATCTGGACGTATATCTGGGTGGAAAATTCATAATTCGTTTATAATTATTTCATAGAAAGAAAATAGATTCTATTAATTTTAAATATAGTCTAAGCAAGATTGTGAGCTGCTGTGATAGGAGAAGGATATCAAAATGGAACACAACCACCCTAAAGACTAATCATTGTGTGTATTCTCCACTATCTGCATCAAGTGATCTTGGTAGAAATTTTAGATTTATTTAAGATTCTGACTTTCATTTATTTTCACTGTCATTGATTATGTCACCTGACCTGATGAAGGCCCAAACCCGAAATGTTGTGGATGTCGGTGTTTTAAAATAAATGAAACACTGTGGAGCTGAGCCTGTGTGGACTTCCCTCTTTTTAACAAAACCTTGGTGTAGTCATATAGATTCTTGCTTTAGCCTCGGGTAAAGATGTAATTTAGATAGCATGTTAAGTAGACGTCAGGTTAATTTATTGACCTGGCATCCTATAGTTTGTATAGTTCCATGTACACATTGTTATTATAATGGTTTGGTTTACATACGATCATGGATTACTGTACTGTACTGTACTGTACTGTACTGTACTGTACTGTACTGTACTGTACTGTACTGTACTGTACTGTACTGTACTGTGTAAATGTATAATAAATGTGTTGACTTCATTGAAGAAAGAACTGGAGAGAGATGGGGAGACATGTTACTTAATGAACAATCACTCGCAATCTACTCACAGCACCTAATTGGACATGAATGCATAGTTGCATACAATGTGAGTGACATGCTTTGGTACGTAGCCAAGTCAATAATTTAAACAGACAACACAATGCACAGGTCCTAATGTCCTAATTGTGTAAAGCCCATTGAATTGCCTTGTTGTTGTACAAACAAAATAGCCTTGTCTATAGTGATAAAGATAATGTAGATATAATTCACTGCCAATAATTTTACATGGTACAAACAGCTTTACAGCTTGCTAAGATTTAATGGAGGTGTGCAACAGAAAAAACTTTACATTAGAAAGCAGATGAAATGGCTTATATACAGTAGTAGACTGACATGAATGAGAGACGAAACTCACTGGAATGTGAACAATGTTCATGAAAAAAAGCCTCAACATTCCTGTTTGTGTCACCTCATCATCCAGGACTCACACATTGATTGAATACTTTAATTCACTACTTCAATTTGTGTATTTTGTTTTTGGATTTCCAGGGCCTACCAATGTATGTTGTTGATCTGTTGTTGTATCTGGATGCACTTTAAAAATGAAAACCAGAAAAATCTGCCAAAACTAACCTAGTATGTCAAAAAGGCCTACATTCACCAGCATATCAGGTCTTAAACCTTATCACTGGCTTCATGTGTGTCAAATAATATATTTTCAAAATACTACCACTGGTCTATAAAGCAGGGGTCTTGTGTAGGTGTTACCCATTCATACATCTAAGGTCACCTGGTAAAGGTTTGCTTTATGACCCTATAGAATTATAACATAGCATTCAGTTTAATGTGTAACATATCTGGAACAAACTCCCTGAAAACTGCAGCTCTGCAACAACTGTTATTTTAAATCACAGCTAAAAAGATGCATGTTTGCTGCTGCCTTTCATTGAGATTGTGTCATTATTATAAACTGACATTTAATTTAATTCATTTCTGTTTATTGTTTTTGTTATTTTCTTTGCTCTGTGTCCTGAATATGTTTTCAATTAAGGTTCAACTACAGGGTATAATAGGAAAGTTACATAATGCAGCTTTTACTTCATTTGTTTTACTGAATCTGATGTTTCATTTACCTAAAGTTTGATATAAAACTCATTAAATTGCCTTGTTGTTGGGAGCAGTGATTGGCCAGTTTTGTGTCACGCCCCCTCACTCTAATTGGACCATCAGGGCCCTCTGTTAGTATTTAACAAGAGTTTGTTCTGCTTGGAGTCACTTTAATCTCTGCTAGTTGTTAAGAGCTGAACTTCTCCTTTCTACACTAGCTGAAGCATTTCGTTTTAGATCTACTTTAAACTTTAGTACTTTAGATTTTCGCTCTTTAAAAATAGATCTAGTATCAGTTTGTTTTGGCAGGTTTTCAGTTATGGCTTTACTACAAACATTGAAGTCCCTGGTCAACCAGAGACTATCTGCTGCTGCTGAAGAGATATTCGGGGTCGTTGGAAGAATTCTAACAGAATACGAGGATGAAGCTTTCCACATCAAGCAAGAAACTGACCGCCAACGCAGACTACTGGATATGGTTTTACAACCAATCGTCAAACTACACAGAGCAGGTTGGTAAAACCTTCACTACTATTACTACTACAGAGAGAGAGAGGGGAGAGTTTTCACCATTATTTCTTAAATGGCAATGGTGACTATTTGGAATGGAAGAGGAACTGGTGAAAATGTTGCATTGATAATAGTCAATAGTATTCATGTTAGTGTGACTGCTAAACTAGCATTAACAGAATCAAGGAGGAATAATGTATTTAAATGTTGACCATGAATAATCATCTTTTAAAGTAAGCTAACTCATTAAACGTGTTACAATCTAAAACAACAGAGGATACATCTGATAGCAATAGGGTTGTAAAGCAAATGATAATTTACATTTGAGAAACAAGGAGATGCTTGTTTTAGAAATGAAGCATTGTTGAAGTAAGAAATCATTTGCATGACACTTCACACTGAAATCAAAACAACATTAGGGCAGGTATGGAAGTTTAGAACTAAAAGCAAGAGTTCATGTTCAAACATGTAATGTAATGATGTGATTCTCCTCTGTATATTCTGTCTAGACTCCATTGTGTGTAAAGAGGAGGTATTCCCTGAGCAGCAGCAGGAGAGAACCTCCAGTCTGATCAAAGAGGAACCAGAGTCTCTACAGATTAAAGGAGAACAAGAGGAGAGAACCTCCAGTCTGATCAAAGAGGAACCAGAGTATCTACAGATTAAAGGGGAACACGATGAGCTACTTCAAAGATCAGAGGAGGATGGTGGATCAACAGAGACATTACTATTAGTGAAACATGAAGATGATGAAAACATGCTAACAGAACCTGTAGCCAGCACCTCATCTAAAAGCATGGAAACACAATCGGATGTAGAGGACTGTGGACCATCACAACCAACTACCGGTAGTGAAAATAGTGATCAAAAACGTCACATGACTCTTACAGGGGAAAGGCCCTTTATGTGTACAGTTTGTGGCACATGCTTTAGTCTAAAGGGTAATCTAAAATTACACATGATGACCCATACAGGGGAAAAGCCATTTGTTTGTACAGTGTGTGACAAAGGCTTTAATCTAAAGACTGATCTAAAACGACACATGATGACTCATACAGGTGAAAGGCCCTTTACGTGTACAGTTTGTGGCAAGGGCTTCCGTCAAACTGGGGCGTTAAAAGCACACATGAGGACTCATACAGAGGAAAGGCCCTTTACGTGTACAGTTTGTGGCAAGGGCTGGCGTCAAACTGGGGACTTAAAATTACACATGAGGACTCATACAGGGGAAAATCCATTTGTTTGTACAGTGTGTGACAAAGGCTTTAATCTAAAGACTGGTCTAAAACGACACATGAGGACTCATACAGGTGAAAGGCCCTTTACGTGTACAGTTTGTGGCACATCCTTTAGTCTAAACGGTAATCTAAAATTACACATGATGACTCATACAGGTGAAAGGCCCTTTACGTGTACAGTTTGTGGCAAAGGCTGCAGTCATACTGGGAACTTAAAAGTACACATGATGACTCATACAGGTGAAAGGCCCTTTACATGTACAGTTTGTGGCAAGGGCTGCCTTCACACTGGGGAGTTAAAAGTACACATGACGACTCATACAGGTGAAAGGCCCTTTACATGTACAGTTTGTGGCAAGGGCTACCGTCAAACTGGGGACTTAAAAGTACACATGAGGTCTCACACAGGGGAAAAGCCATTTGTTTGTATAGTGTGTGACAAAGGCTTTAGTCTAAAGTGTAATCTAAAATTACACATGAGGACTCATACAGGTGAGTCTACTCAGTGATAATCAGGCTATTATTTCAATTGTAACTCATATATTAATCACTTAGTTTGATCATCATGCTCATCACAACATTCGTTTCATCTCCTTTAATTACGGACAGTAAGTGGATAGGAGTATTAATTTCACAGTCCACACACATTTTACTTGAACTATTGCTACATTGAACATGACAGGAGTAAGTCTTAATGTTACAGTGTCCATACTGTCCATACTTGTCCATGGGTTGTGAATGTTGTGGAATGTTTTGGACGTTAGGTGTGAATTCCTGCTAAATGGGACCCTTGTCAGATGAGCTATGATGGCCAGGGTGGAGCTAACGACCACAACAATGACAAGAGACTGTCAGGCACATGCTTTAATCTAAACGGTAATCTAAAATTACACATGATGTCTCATACAGGTGAAAGGCCCTTTAAGTGTACAGTTTGTGGCAAGGGCTGCCGTGATACTGGGACCTTAAATGTACACATGATGACTCATACAGGGGAAAAGCCCTTTACATGTACAGTTTGTGGCACATGCTTTAGTCTAAAGAGTAATCTAAAATTACACATGATGACTCATACAGGTGAAAGGCCCTTTACGTGTACAGTTTGTGGCAAAGGCTGCCGTTATACTGGGGAGTTAAAAGCACACATGATGACACACAGAGGAAAAAGCTGTTAAATCATGAGTGCCTTTTCCCCCCAAAGAAGGCAATATGTGCAGATAAGTGTGTCGACAATTATTTACACAATTATCAGCAGTTTTGTCCAGCCATCGTTTTTAATACATGATTACCTGGAACTACAACATTATTTTTAAAACTATTTTCAATTTGTATAATGACCTGCTGATATTGATATAACATTGTAAGAATCAGTGGTTGCCCACATTCGTCAGCAGTTAAAATATCACATGAATTCATATTCATACTAGTGGTACAATTGTAGCCTGGAAACCAGAAGAAAAATGTGTGTCTACTCAGTGATATTAGGCTGACCATGTCAGGCTATTATTTCAATTGTAACTCATATATTAACCACTTAGTTTTATCATTTGTTTAGATTATCTGTATTTTGTCTTCATTGAATGCATTGAAAATATTTACTCTGTCATACCTGTAAAAACACTGTCCATAATTTCTTCTTTTACAAATAAAGGGTTGACAGCTACATATCCTTCATGTGTGTTCATTACAGAAAGCTCATCACAACATTCGTTTCATCTCCTTTAATTACGGACAGTAAGTGGATAGTAGTAATAATTTTACAGTCCGAACACATTTTACTTGAACTATTGCTACATTGAACATGACAGGAGTAAGTCTTAATGTTACAGTGTGCATACTGTCCATACTTGTCCATGGGTTGTGAATGTTTTGGACGTTAGGTGTGAATTCCTGCTAAATGGGACTCTTTTCAGATGAGCTATGATGGCCAGGGTGGAGCTAACGACCACAACAATGACAAGAGACTGTCCAACAGATCATCTGGACGTATATCTGGGTGGAAAATTCATAATTCGTTTATAATTATTTCATAGAAAGAAAATAGATTCTATTAATTTTAAATATAGTCTAAGCAAGATTGTGAGCTGCTGTGATAGGAGAAGGATATCAAAATGGAACACAACCACCCTAAAGACTAATCATTGTGTGTATTCTCCACTATCTGCATCAAGTGATCTTGGTAGAAATTTTAGATTTATTTAAGATTCTGACTTTCATTTATTTTCACTGTCATTGATTATGTCACCTGACCTGATGAAGGCCCAAACCCGAAATGTTGTGGATGTCGGTGTTTTAAAATAAATGAAACACTGTGGAGCTGAGCCTGTGTGGACTTCCCTCTTTTTAACAAAACCTTGGTGTAGTCATATAGATTCTTGCTTTAGCCTCGGGTAAAGATGTAATTTAGATAGCATGTTAAGTAGACGTCAGGTTAATTTATTGACCTGGCATCCTATAGTTTGTATAGTTCCATGTACACATTGTTATTATAATGGTTTGGTTTACATACGATCATGGATTACTGTACTGTACTGTACTGTACTGTACTGTACTGTACTGTACTGTACTGTACTGTACTGTACTGTACTGTACTGTACTGTACTGTACTGTGTAAATGTATAATAAATGTGTTGACTTCATTGAAGAAAGAACTGGAGAGAGATGGGGAGACATGTTACTTAATGAACAATCACTCGCAATCTACTCACAGCACCTAATTGGACATGAATGCATAGTTGCATACAATGTGAGTGACATGCTTTGGTACGTAGCCAAGTCAATAATTTAAACAGACAACACAATGCACAGGTCCTAATGTCCTAATTGTGTAAAGCCCATTGAATTGCCTTGTTGTTGTACAAACAAAATAGCCTTGTCTATAGTGATAAAGATAATGTAGATATAATTCACTGCCAATAATTTTACATGGTACAAACAGCTTTACAGCTTGCTAAGATTTAATGGAGGTGTGCAACAGAAAAAACTTTACATTAGAAAGCAGATGAAATGGCTTATATACAGTAGTAGACTGACATGAATGAGAGACGAAACTCACTGGAATGTGAACAATGTTCATGAAAAAAAGCCTCAACATTCCTGTTTGTGTCACCTCATCATCCAGGACTCACACATTGATTGAATACTTTAATTCACTACTTCAATTTGTGTATTTTGTTTTTGGATTTCCAGGGCCTACCAATGTATGTTGTTGATCTGTTGTTGTATCTGGATGCACTTTAAAAATGAAAACCAGAAAAATCTGCCAAAACTAACCTAGTATGTCAAAAAGGCCTACATTCACCAGCATATCAGGTCTTAAACCTTATCACTGGCTTCATGTGTGTCAAATAATATATTTTCAAAATACTACCACTGGTCTATAAAGCAGGGGTCTTGTGTAGGTGTTACCCATTCATACATCTAAGGTCACCTGGTAAAGGTTTGCTTTATGACCCTATAGAATTATAACATAGCATTCAGTTTAATGTGTAACATATCTGGAACAAACTCCCTGAAAACTGCAGCTCTGCAACAACTGTTATTTTAAATCACAGCTAAAAAGATGCATGTTTGCTGCTGCCTTTCATTGAGATTGTGTCATTATTATAAACTGACATTTAATTTAATTCATTTCTGTTTATTGTTTTTGTTATTTTCTTTGCTCTGTGTCCTGAATATGTTTTCAATTAAGGTTCAACTACAGGGTATAATAGGAAAGTTACATAATGCAGCTTTTACTTCATTTGTTTTACTGAATCTGATGTTTCATTTACCTAAAGTTTGATATAAAACTCATTAAATTGCCTTGTTGTTGGGAGCAGTGATTGGCCAGTTTTGTGTCACGCCCCCTCACTCTAATTGGACCATCAGGGCCCTCTGTTAGTATTTAACAAGAGTTTGTTCTGCTTGGAGTCACTTTAATCTCTGCTAGTTGTTAAGAGCTGAACTTCTCCTTTCTACACTAGCTGAAGCATTTCGTTTTAGATCTACTTTAAACTTTAGTACTTTAGATTTTCGCTCTTTAAAAATAGATCTAGTATCAGTTTGTTTTGGCAGGTTTTCAGTTATGGCTTTACTACAAACATTGAAGTCCCTGGTCAACCAGAGACTATCTGCTGCTGCTGAAGAGATATTCGGGGTCGTTGGAAGAATTCTAACAGAATACGAGGATGAAGCTTTCCACATCAAGCAAGAAACTGACCGCCAACGCAGACTACTGGATATGGTTTTACAACCAATCGTCAAACTACACAGAGCAGGTTGGTAAAACCTTCACTACTATTACTACTACAGAGAGAGAGAGGGGAGAGTTTTCACCATTATTTCTTAAATGGCAATGGTGACTATTTGGAATGGAAGAGGAACTGGTGAAAATGTTGCATTGATAATAGTCAATAGTATTCATGTTAGTGTGACTGCTAAACTAGCATTAACAGAATCAAGGAGGAATAATGTATTTAAATGTTGACCATGAATAATCATCTTTTAAAGTAAGCTAACTCATTAAACGTGTTACAATCTAAAACAACAGAGGATACATCTGATAGCAATAGGGTTGTAAAGCAAATGATAATTTACATTTGAGAAACAAGGAGATGCTTGTTTTAGAAATGAAGCATTGTTGAAGTAAGAAATCATTTGCATGACACTTCACACTGAAATCAAAACAACATTAGGGCAGGTATGGAAGTTTAGAACTAAAAGCAAGAGTTCATGTTCAAACATGTAATGTAATGATGTGATTCTCCTCTGTATATTCTGTCTAGACTCCATTGTGTGTAAAGAGGAGGTATTCCCTGAGCAGCAGCAGGAGAGAACCTCCAGTCTGATCAAAGAGGAACCAGAGTCTCTACAGATTAAAGGAGAACAAGAGGAGAGAACCTCCAGTCTGATCAAAGAGGAACCAGAGTATCTACAGATTAAAGGGGAACACGATGAGCTACTTCAAAGATCAGAGGAGGATGGTGGATCAACAGAGACATTACTATTAGTGAAACATGAAGATGATGAAAACATGCTAACAGAACCTGTAGCCAGCACCTCATCTAAAAGCATGGAAACACAATCGGATGTAGAGGACTGTGGACCATCACAACCAACTACCGGTAGTGAAAATAGTGATCAAAAACGTCACATGACTCTTACAGGGGAAAGGCCCTTTATGTGTACAGTTTGTGGCACATGCTTTAGTCTAAAGGGTAATCTAAAATTACACATGATGACCCATACAGGGGAAAAGCCATTTGTTTGTACAGTGTGTGACAAAGGCTTTAATCTAAAGACTGATCTAAAACGACACATGATGACTCATACAGGTGAAAGGCCCTTTACGTGTACAGTTTGTGGCAAGGGCTTCCGTCAAACTGGGGCGTTAAAAGCACACATGAGGACTCATACAGAGGAAAGGCCCTTTACGTGTACAGTTTGTGGCAAGGGCTGGCGTCAAACTGGGGACTTAAAATTACACATGAGGACTCATACAGGGGAAAATCCATTTGTTTGTACAGTGTGTGACAAAGGCTTTAATCTAAAGACTGGTCTAAAACGACACATGAGGACTCATACAGGTGAAAGGCCCTTTACGTGTACAGTTTGTGGCACATCCTTTAGTCTAAACGGTAATCTAAAATTACACATGATGACTCATACAGGTGAAAGGCCCTTTACGTGTACAGTTTGTGGCAAAGGCTGCAGTCATACTGGGAACTTAAAAGTACACATGATGACTCATACAGGTGAAAGGCCCTTTACATGTACAGTTTGTGGCAAGGGCTGCCTTCACACTGGGGAGTTAAAAGTACACATGACGACTCATACAGGTGAAAGGCCCTTTACATGTACAGTTTGTGGCAAGGGCTACCGTCAAACTGGGGACTTAAAAGTACACATGAGGTCTCACACAGGGGAAAAGCCATTTGTTTGTATAGTGTGTGACAAAGGCTTTAGTCTAAAGTGTAATCTAAAATTACACATGAGGACTCATACAGGTGAGTCTACTCAGTGATAATCAGGCTATTATTTCAATTGTAACTCATATATTAATCACTTAGTTTGATCATCATGCTCATCACAACATTCGTTTCATCTCCTTTAATTACGGACAGTAAGTGGATAGGAGTATTAATTTCACAGTCCACACACATTTTACTTGAACTATTGCTACATTGAACATGACAGGAGTAAGTCTTAATGTTACAGTGTCCATACTGTCCATACTTGTCCATGGGTTGTGAATGTTGTGGAATGTTTTGGACATTAGGTGTGAATTCCTGCTAAATGGGACCCTTGTCAGATGAGCTATGATGGCCAGGGTGGAGCTAACGACCACAACAATGACAAGAGACTGTCCAACAGATCATCTGGACGTATATCTGGGTGGAAAATTCATAATTCGTTTATAATTATTTCATAGAAAGAAAATAGATTCTATTAATTTTAAATATAGTCTAAGCAAGATTGTGAGCTGCTGTGATAGATATCAAAATGGAACACAACCACCCTAAAGACTAATCATTGTGTGTATTCTCCACTATCTGCATCAAGTGATCTTGGTAGAAATGTTGGATTTAGATTTATTGAAGATTCTGACTTTCATTTATTTTCACTGTCATTGATTATGTCACCTGACCTGATGAAGGCCCAAACCCGAAATGTTGTGGATGTCGGTGTTTTAAAATAAATGAAACCCTGTGGAGCTGAGCCTGTGTGGACTTCCCTCTTTTTAACAAAACCTTGGTGTAGTCATATAGATTCTTGCTTTAGCCTCGGGTAAATATGTAATTTAGATAGCATGTTAAGTAGGTTCATTTATTGACCTGGCATCCTACAGTTTGTATAGTTCCATGTACACATTGTTATTATAATGGTTTGGTTTACATACGATCATGGATTACTGTACTGTACTGTACTGTACTGTACTGTACTGTACTGTACTGTACTGTACTGTACTGTACTGTACTGTACTGTACTGTACTGTACTGTGTAAATGTAAAATAAATGTGTTGACTTCATTGAAGAAAGAACTGGAGAGAGATGGGGAGACATGTTACTTAATGAACAATCACTCGCAATCTACTCACAGCACCTAATTGGACATGAATGCATAGTTGCATACAATGTGAGTGACATGCTTTGGTACGTAGCCAAGTCAATAATTTAAACAGACAACACAATGCACAGGTCCTAATGTCCTAACTGTGTAAAACCCATTGAATTGCCTTGTTGTTGTACAAACAAAATAGCCTTGTCTATAGTGATAAAGATAATGTAGATATAATTCACTGCCAATAATTTTACATGGTACAAACAGCTTTACAGTTTGCTAAGATTTAGTGGAGGTGTGCAACAGAAAAAACTTTACATTAGAAAGCAGATGAAATGGCTTGTATACAGTAGTAGACTGACATGAATGAGAGACAAAACTCACTGGAATGTGAACAATGTTCATGAAAAGAGCCTCAACATTCCTGTTTGTGTCACCTCATCATCCAGGACTCACACATTGATTGAATACTTTATTACCATGATTGTTAACATTAGGTATACAGTCAAAGGAATGAGGACGTGGATTCATGTGCATAACAAATTGTGTTCTTTGTAACAACACTGCAATGTAGTCTTGTGAATCTATATGACTGTACATTGATTTATTTAATTAATTAACACCTGCCCTGTTTCCGCCATATGGGAGGCCGTCATTGATTATGTCACCTGACCTGATGAAGGCCCAAACCTGAAATGTTGTGGATGTCGGTGTTTTAAAATAAATGAAACACTGTGGTGCTGAGCCTGTGTGGACTTCCCTCTTTTTAACAAAACCTTGGTGTAGTCATATAGATTCTTGCTTTAGCCTCGGGTAAAGATGTAATTTAGATAGCATGTTAAGTAGGTTTATTGACCTGGCATCCTATATTTTGTATAGTTCCATGTACACATTGTTATTATAATGGTTTGGTTTACATACGATCATGGATTACTGCACTGCACTGCAACTAGAGAGAGATGGGGAGACATGTTACATACTGAACAATCACTTGCAATCTATTACTACCATGGATATAGAGGCAGTCAGAGCTTTCACTCTGACTCTCCCCACAACATTTAGTTTTAAACAAAGTATATCACTCACAGCACCTAATTGGACATGAATGCATAGTTGCATACAATGTGAGTGACATGCTTTGGTACGTAGTCAAGAATTTAAACAGACAACACAATGCACAGGTCCTAATGTCCTAATTGTGTTTCCTTTGCTTGATATTTGTGTAAAGCCCATTGAATCGCCTTGTTGTTGTTGTACAAACAAAATAGCCTTGTCTATAGCCTTGTCTAAAGATAATTTAGATATAATTCACTGCCACTAATTTTACATGGTAGCTTTACAGTTTGCTAAGATTTAGTGAAGGTGTGCCACAGAAAAAACGTTAAATTAGAAAGCAGATAAAATGGCTTATATACAGTAGTAGACTGACATGAATGAGAGGCGAAACTCACTGGAATGTGAACAATGTTCATGAAAAAAGCTTCAACATTCCTGTTTGTGTCACCTCATCATCCAGGACTCACACATTGAATACTTTATTACCATGATTGTTAACATTAGGTATACAGTCAAAGGTTATGCTAAAAGGATAACACAAAAAGCCACAGGGCGTTTCCATTGTGGTCCATTGTACAATACATTGTACATACTATTACCCACTAGTGGCTGCAGTGATCTTCAATTTGTGTATTTTGTTTTTGGATTTCCAGGGCCTACCAATGTATGTTGTTGATCTGTTGTTGTATCTGGATGCACTTTAAAAATGAAAACCAGAAAAATCTGCCAAAACTAACCTAGTATGTCAAAAAGGCCTACATTCACCAGCATATCAGGTCTTAAACCTTATCACTGGCTTCATGTGTGTCAAATAATATATTTTCAAAATACTACCACTGGTCTATAAAGCAGGGGTCTTGTGTAGGTGTTACCCATTCATACATCTAAGTTCACCTGGTAAAGGTTTGCTTTATGACCCTATAGAATTATAACATAGCATTCAGTTTAATGTGTAACATATCTGGAACAAACTCCCTGAAAACTGCAGCTCTGCAACAACTCTGTTATTTTAAATCACAGCTAAAAAGATGCATGTTTGCTGCTGCCTTTCATTGAGATTGTGTCATTATTATAAACTGACATTTAATTTAATTCATTTCTGTTTCTTGTTTTTGTTATTTTCTTTGCTCTGTGTCCTGAATATGTTTTCAATTAAGGTTCAACTACAGGGTATAATAGGAAAGTTACATAATGCAGCTTTTACTTCATTTGTTTTACTGAATCTGATGTTTCATTTACCTAAAGTTTGATATAAAACTCATTAAATTGCCTTGTTGTTGGGAGCAGTGATTGGCCAGTTTTGTGTCACGCCCCCTCACTCTAATTGGACCATCAGGGCCCTCTGTTAGTATTTAACAAGAGTTTGTTCTGCTTGGAGTCACTTGAATCTCTGCTAGTTGTTAAGAGCTGAACTTCTCCTTTCTACACTAGCTGAAGCATTTAGTTTTAGTTCTACTTTAAACTTTAGTATTTTCGCTCTTTAAAAATAAATCTAGTATTAGTTTGTTTGGGCAGGTTTTCAGTTATGGCTTTACTACAAACATTGAAGTCCCTGGTCAACCAGAGACTATCTGCTGCTGCTGAAGAGATATTCGGGGTCGTTGGAAGAATTCTAACAGAATACGAGGATGAAGCTTTCCACATCAAGCAAGAAACTGACCGCCAACGCAGACTACTGGATATGGTTTTACAACCAATCGTCAAACTACACAGAGCAGGTTGGTAAAACCTTCACTACTATTACTACTACAGAGAGAGAGAGGGGAGAGTTTTCACCATTATTTCTTAAATGGCAATGGTGACTATTTGGAATGGAAGAGGAACTGGTGAAAATGTTGCATTGATAATAGTCAATAGTATTCATGTTAGTGTGACTGCTAAACTAGCATTAACAGAATCAAGGAGGAATAATGTATTTAAATGTTGACCATGAATAATCATCTTTTAAAGTAAGCTAACTCATTAAACGTGTTACAATCTAAAACAACAGAGGATACATCTGATAGCAATAGGGTTGTAAAGCAAATGATAATTTACATTTGAGAAACAAGGAGATGCTTGTTTTAGAAATGAAGCATTGTTGAAGTAAGAAATCATTTGCATGACACTTCACACTGAAATCAAAACAACATTAGGGCAGGTATGGAAGTTTAGAACTAAAAGCAAGAGTTCATGTTCAAACATGTAATGTAATGATGTGATTCTCCTCTGTATATTCTGTCTAGACTCCATTGTGTGTAAAGAGGAGGTATTCCCTGAGCAGCAGCAGGAGAGAACCTCCAGTCTGATCAAAGAGGAACCAGAGTCTCTACAGATTAAAGGAGAACAAGAGGAGAGAACCTCCAGTCTGATCAAAGAGGAACCAGAGTATCTACAGATTAAAGGGGAACACGATGAGCTACTTCAAAGATCAGAGGAGGATGGTGGATCAACAGAGACATTACTATTAGTGAAACATGAAGATGATGAAAACATGCTAACAGAACCTGTAGCCAGCACCTCATCTAAAAGCATGGAAACACAATCGGATGTAGAGGACTGTGGACCATCACAACCAACTACCGGTAGTGAAAATAGTGATCAAAAACGTCACATGACTCTTACAGGGGAAAGGCCCTTTATGTGTACAGTTTGTGGCACATGCTTTAGTCTAAAGGGTAATCTAAAATTACACATGATGACCCATACAGGGGAAAAGCCATTTGTTTGTACAGTGTGTGACAAAGGCTTTAATCTAAAGACTGATCTAAAACGACACATGATGACTCATACAGGTGAAAGGCCCTTTACGTGTACAGTTTGTGGCAAGGGCTTCCGTCAAACTGGGGCGTTAAAAGCACACATGAGGACTCATACAGAGGAAAGGCCCTTTACGTGTACAGTTTGTGGCAAGGGCTGGCGTCAAACTGGGGACTTAAAATTACACATGAGGACTCATACAGGGGAAAATCCATTTGTTTGTACAGTGTGTGACAAAGGCTTTAATCTAAAGACTGGTCTAAAACGACACATGAGGACTCATACAGGTGAAAGGCCCTTTACGTGTACAGTTTGTGGCACATCCTTTAGTCTAAACGGTAATCTAAAATTACACATGATGACTCATACAGGTGAAAGGCCCTTTACGTGTACAGTTTGTGGCAAAGGCTGCAGTCATACTGGGAACTTAAAAGTACACATGATGACTCATACAGGTGAAAGGCCCTTTACATGTACAGTTTGTGGCAAGGGCTGCCTTCACACTGGGGAGTTAAAAGTACACATGACGACTCATACAGGTGAAAGGCCCTTTACATGTACAGTTTGTGGCAAGGGCTACCGTCAAACTGGGGACTTAAAAGTACACATGAGGTCTCACACAGGGGAAAAGCCATTTGTTTGTATAGTGTGTGACAAAGGCTTTAGTCTAAAGTGTAATCTAAAATTACACATGAGGACTCATACAGGTGAGTCTACTCAGTGATAATCAGGCTATTATTTCAATTGTAACTCATATATTAATCACTTAGTTTGATCATCATGCTCATCACAACATTCGTTTCATCTCCTTTAATTACGGACAGTAAGTGGATAGGAGTATTAATTTCACAGTCCACACACATTTTACTTGAACTATTGCTACATTGAACATGACAGGAGTAAGTCTTAATGTTACAGTGTCCATACTGTCCATACTTGTCCATGGGTTGTGAATGTTGTGGAATGTTTTGGACGTTAGGTGTGAATTCCTGCTAAATGGGACCCTTGTCAGATGAGCTATGATGGCCAGGGTGGAGCTAACGACCACAACAATGACAAGAGACTGTCCAACAGATCATCTGGACGTATATCTGGGTGGAAAATTCATAATTCGTTTATAATTATTTCATAGAAAGAAAATAGATTCTATTAATTTTAAATATAGTCTAAGCAAGATTGTGAGCTGCTGTGATAGATATCAAAATGGAACACAACCACCCTAAAGACTAATCATTGTGTGTATTCTCCACTATCTGCATCAAGTGATCTTGGTAGAAATGTTGGATTTAGATTTATTGAAGATTCTGACTTTCATTTATTTTCACTGTCATTGATTATGTCACCTGACCTGATGAAGGCCCAAACCCGAAATGTTGTGGATGTCGGTGTTTTAAAATAAATGAAACCCTGTGGAGCTGAGCCTGTGTGGACTTCCCTCTTTTTAACAAAACCTTGGTGTAGTCATATAGATTCTTGCTTTAGCCTCGGGTAAAGATGTAATTTAGATAGCATGTTAAGTAGACAGTTGTCAGGTTAATGTATTGACCTTGCACATCCTATAGTTTGTATAGTTCCATGTAAACATTGTTATTATGTTTTGGTTTACATACGATCATGGATTACTGTACTGTACTGTACTGTACTGTACTGTACTGTACTGTACTGTACTGTACTGTACTGTACTGTACTGTACTGTACTGTACTGTACTGTGTAAATGTATAATAAATGTGTTGACTTCATTGAAGAAAGAACTGGAGAGAGATGGGGAGACATGTTACTTAATGAACAATCACTCGCAATCTACTCACAGCACCTAATTGGACATGAATGCATAGTTGCATACAATGTGAGTGACATGCTTTGGTACGTAGCCAAGTCAATAATTTAAACAGACAACACAATGCACAGGTCCTAATGTCCTAATTGTGTAAAGCCCATTGAATTGCCTTGTTGTTGTACAAACAAAATAGCCTTGTCTATAGTGATAAAGATAATGTAGATATAATTCACTGCCAATAATTTTACATGGTACAAACAGCTTTACAGCTTGCTAAGATTTAATGGAGGTGTGCAACAGAAAAAACTTTACATTAGAAAGCAGATGAAATGGCTTGTATACAGTAGTAGACTGACATGAATGAGAGACGAAACTCACTGGAATGTGAACAATGTTCATGAAAAAAAGCCTCAACATTCCTGTTTGTGTCACCTCATCATCCAGGACTCACACATTGATTGAATACTTTAATTCACTACTTCAATTTGTGTATTTTGTATTTGGATTTCCAGGGCCTACCAATGTATGTTGTTGATCTGTTGTTGTATCTGGATGCACTTTAAAAATGAAAACCAGAAAAATCTGCCAAAACTAACCTAGTATGTCAAAAAGGCCTACATTCACCAGCATATCAGGTCTTAAACCTTATCACTGGCTTCATGTGTGTCAAATAATATATTTTCAAAATACTACCACTGGTCTATAAAGCAGGGGTCTTGTGTAGGTGTTACCCATTCATACATCTAAGGTCACCTGGTAAAGGTTTGCTTTATGTTCTATAGAATTATAACATAGCATTCAGTTTAATGTGTAACATATCTGGAACAAACTCCCTGAAAACTGCAGCTCTGCAACAACTGTTATTTTAAATCACAGCTAAAAAGATGCATGTTTGCTGCTGCCTTTCATTGAGATTGTGTCATTATTATAAACTGACATTTAATTTAATTCATTTCTGTTTATTGTTTTTGTTATTTTCTTTGCTCTATGTCCTGAATATGTTTTCAATTAAGGTTCAACTACAGGGTATAATAGGAAAGTTACATAATGCAGCTTTTACTTCATTTGTTTTACAGAATCTGATGTTTCATTTACCTAAAGTTTGATATAAAACTCATTAAATTGCCTTGTTGTTGGGAGCAGTGCATTGGCCAGTTTTGTGTCACGCCCCCTCACTCTAATTGGACCATCAGGGCCCTCTGTTAGTATTTAACAAGAGTTTGTTCTGCTTGGAGTCACTTTAATCTCTGCTAGTTGTTAAGAGCTGAACTTCTCCTTTCTACACTAGCTGAAGCATTTAGTTTTAGTTCTACTTTAAACTTTAGTACTTTAGATTTTCGCTCTAATAAATCTAGTATTAGTTTGTTTGGGCAGGTTTTCAGTTATGGCTTTACTACAAACATTGAAGTCCCTGGTCAACCAGAGACTATCTGCTGCTGCTGAAGAGATATTTGGGGTCATTGGAAGAATTCTAACAGAGTACGAGGATGAAGCTTTCCACATCAAGCAAGAAACTGACCGCCAACGCAGACTACTGGATATGGTTTTACCACCAATCGTCAAACTACACAGAGCAGGTTGGTAAAACCTTCACTACTATTACTACTACAGAGAGAGAGGGGAGTTTTCACCATTATTTCTTAAATGGCAATGGTGACTATTTGGAATGGAAGAGGAACTGGTGAAAATGTTGCATTAATAGTCAATAGTATTCTAGTTACATGTATTTTCCCACATTCATGTTAGTGTGACTGTTAAACTAGCATTAACAACAGAATCAAGTAGTAAGGAATAATGTATTTAAATGTTGACCATGAATAATCACAGACTGTTTAAAGTAAGCTAACTCATTAAATGTGTTGCACTCTAAAACAACAGAGGATACATCTGATAGCAATAGGATTGTATAGCAAATTTACATTTGAGAAACAAGGGGATGCTTGTTTTAGAAATGAAGCATTGTTGAAGTAAGAAAATAATTTGCATTCACACTGAAATCAAAACAACATTACGGCAGGTATGGAAGTTTGTAACTAACAGCAAGAGTTCATGTTCAAACATGTAATGATGTGTTTCTCCTCTGTATCTTCTGTCTAGACTCCATGCACCCCCTTGTGTGTAAAGAGGAGGTATTCCCTGAGCAGCAGCAGGAGAGAACCTCCAGTCTGATCAAAGAGGAACCAGTGTCTACACAGATTAAAAAAGAACAGGAGGAGATAAACTCCAGTCTTATCAAAGATGAACCAGTTTCTCCACAGATTAAAAAAGAACAGGAGGAGATAACCTCCAGTCTTATCAAAGATGAACCAGAGTCTCTACAGATTAAAGGAGAACAAGAGGAGAGAACCTCCAGTCTGATCAAAAATGAACCAGATTATCCACAGATTAAAGGGGAACACGATGAGCTACTTCAAAGATCAGAGGAGGATGGTGGATCAACAGAGACATTACTATTAGTGAAACATGAAGATGATGAAAACATGCTAACAGAACCTGTAGCCAGCACCTCATCTAAAAGCATGGAAACACTATCTGATGTAGAGGACTGTGGAACATCACAACCAACTAGTGAAAATAGTGATCAAAAACGTCACATGATGACTCATACAGGGGAAAAGCCCTTTATATGTACAGTTTGTGGCACATGCTTTAGTCTAAAGGGTAATCTTAAATTACACATGAGGACTCATACAGGTGAAAGGCCCTTTATGTGTACAGTTTGTGGGACATGCTTTAGTCTAAAGGGTAATCTAAAATTACACATGATTACACATACAGGGGAAAAGCCATTTGTTTGTACAGTGTGTGACAAAGGCTTTAATCTAAAGTGTAATCTAAAACGACACATGATGACTCATACAGGTGAAAGGCCCTTTACGTGTACAGTTTGTGGCAAGGGCTGCCGTCAAACTGGGGATTTAAAAGTACACATGATGACTCATACAGGGGAAAGGCCCTTTACATGTACAGTTTGTGGCAAAGGCTGCCGTTATACTGGGGAGTTAAAAGCACACATGATGACACACAGAGGAAAAAGCTGTTAAATCATGCATGCTTTTTCCCCCAAAGAAGGCAATATATGCAGATAAGTGTCGACAATTATTTACACAATTATCAGCAGTTTTGTCCAGCCATCGTGTTTAATACATGATTACCTGGAACTAAAACGATTTTCAACTTGTATAATGACCTGCTGATACTGATATAACATTGTAAGAATCAGTGGATAGGAGTATTAATTTTACAGTCCACGCACATTTTACTTGAACTATTGCTACATTTAACGTAGCCATTGTACTTGGAGAATAAGAAATGCTCTGTATGTGTTCTAACAGTTGTGTGTAAGGATGGTGACACATCCCTTAGTCATACTGTGATGATGGGGTATGACTATGACAGAATAAGTAGTTGTGGACATGGAGTTGAAATGTTATCTGACAATTGGTATGAATGAAACATGTGAAACATGTCTTTCAGATTGACCAGTTACTCTTGATGGACAATTGAGTCTGTTGTGTGTAGATGTGTATGGTTTACATGTACAGTAAGCATAATGTCACTGTACAATACCAGTTGTAACACAAATTATTCCATTATTTCTGGTTGTAGGCTATGGGAATTCCATATTTATCTAACTAATTAGAAGACATGGGTTGTGAATGTTGTGGAATGTTTTGGGGGATGTCTGTCCCATTTAGACTGATGATAATGCCTAAATTGTAAATTATAATTCAGCCCTAAATTTCAACAGTCATATTAACACAATTACAAAGTCAGCCTACTGTCACTTGAAGAATATTTCATAGATTAGAGTAATTACAATATTTCGATACCAGTTAGACGCCCTGAGGGCGAGGTCGCGTGCACACAACCGCCTGGGTGACGAACGCTGTCGCTTTAGCATGGAGAGTCAGATCAACATATGAAATTAATTATGTACTGGCCATATATGGAGCGTGTCTTGAGTGTACAGGGTTTTATGAGATCAGATCAACATTATGGAATGTCATAACAGGAAGGACGAATGCACGATCAACATATGGAATGTCAGAACAGTTCGGCTCCATATATGGAGATCTAAGGGTTTGAGGTCAGATGTAGATTGCTGTCTCCATATATGCAGTTAATACTTAATGTCTATGGCTTCATATCAATAAAGTTGCAGTCTTACATGCAGGCAGTCCTTCTCTACAAAGGTTTTTGTACAAATTATGCGAGTAATAATTATAGATTGTCTGTTAATATTAATTAATATTCTATAGATAGTGCCATCTCACACCCTCAATTTCTCTCCCAAATCTCTCCATAAACATTCATTATTTCATTTAGATATTGTCTATAATATTTCATCTGCTTTCAATTTCACCAGACTTCATTCATGTGCAGTGCACATGCAGCTAAACCATTAAACTTAATATTTATAAAATATTTAAACTGAGTTTGGGTATTCAATGTTTTTCCCTGAACCGTGGAAAATTGACCAGTGAATCATTCTTAATTAGAGGGATTTATATTTACCTTGACAAAACAGCTGTACGTTGACAAACAGGCTCTGATGTTGTTCTCAAAAGACTTTGTCCACTTAGACGCAAATCCTTCCAGTCTGTCCATCAACTGAAAAACAATAAACAAAATTAATTTACAAATCAGGTATGAAATAAGACAATAAATGCCTTGATGCAAAATATATAATACTGAATTATTGCGAACGCAGTGAGCACTATTGCGAACGCAGTGAGCACTTACTATGAGACCTAGCAGATCATGTCTGTGTGTCTGTCTGTCCCGCTTTTGTGCCCATATGTGGAGCTGGGTGATTACGTCACCATGACTCAGCCATAACCATATAAGGAGTCCCCAAAGCAGCTATACGTCCAAAACCCAAATATGTACGAGCTGCGTTCGCTTCCCGCGTTTGCGCGTCTTACTGGTATAATTACTGTTTACTTTTACTTTAGCTTAATCATTTATGTATGTCAAATAGCAGGTTTGTCTATTACTTACTTGAGTAAAGGTGAGCATCTTTTCTGGAGTCTTGCAGGATGAAAGCGAGTAGGTTTTGCATTGTAAGAGAGGTGAGGTCCAAGGTTTTCAGACATGTTGTATATTTTCTGTAGATTAGAATTGAAAGAAAATAGATTATATTCATTTTAAATATAGTCTTTCTGAGCAAGATTGTGAGCTGCTGTGATATAGGAGAAGGATATCAAAATGGAACACAACCACCCTGAAGACTAATCATTGTGTTTATTCCTCCATTATCTGCATCAAGTGATCTTGGTAGAAATTTTGGATTTAGATTCATTGAAGATTCTGACTTTAAATTATTCCTTAGATTTTGTTTTGACTGTATTGTTCCACTTTTTGCTTTGGCAATGTAAAAGTATGTTTTATCATGCCAATAAAGCCCTTTGAATTGAATTATAACAGTGGAATGATCAGAATGTTATTTCTCATAAAAAAAATGATCTTTCAATTTGTTTATTTTGGTTCTGGATATGGATTCCCAGGGCCTACCAATGTATGTGGTTGTCTCGTTATATTTTGAGCATTTGAACACTTAGAACTGAACAAGTAGAAGTAAAAACAAAATTTGCATATGTGGGGTGAAAAAAAAATTCTACCATTATCTGGATGTACTCTGTATATATTTTTTTATATTATTTGTTTAATTTATTTAAATTCTGTGATATATATACTGTAAACTGTAAAAATTGCCAAAACTAACCTAGTATGTCAAATAGGCCTACATTCACCATATTCAGGTGTAGTTCTAACGATGTTTAAATGAACATTCATCAGCATGTATTTGAGTTGAATGGTTCATGTTTATTCAATGAGGGGAAGTTTTGCCTTCATTCCAGTGATTATCACCTCATCCGCACTTCATTGTTTGTACCTGAAGCAGGCTGAGGCTACTCTATAGACATCATGAACAAACTGATCCCCCATCTGTTCGGCAAGGAGAACTTCCCCGCACCCCCCGGTCATCGAGAAAATACACCGCAACCCGACGGCTCGTCGTCAGGATTCCCAAGCGGGCCCGAGGCCAATCCTAGTGAAATGTATTAATATCCAGGATAAGCAGAGGATCCTGCGACTTGCCCGGGAGGAGGGTGAGCTGCTGTTCAAGGGGGGACGTATCCATGTCTACGCAGACTACAGTGCTGCCCTGCTGCAGAAGCGCCTAATGTATGACCCAAGAACGCACCCTCCAATACTCCCTACTCTACCCGTGTAGATTTAAAATAATGTTCCAAGGCAAACCCGTATTGTTCTCCTGCCCCGAAGACGCCGAGACATTCCTTCGCGACGTCCCGGTATCCCGGTGAGATCTCCATACCCCGCTGGTGATTAACTTCATTTTTTGTTTTAGTTATAAAACATATTAGTTAGTTATAAAACAGCATGCTGCTGTCGAATGCCGGAGGCCGCCATCTTTGTTTATGCCGTAAATCGTCTTGCAGTGAGTGAAGTAAGTTCGGGTTCCTCTGCTGCGAACTGTCGTGAAATACTACGACACCTGAGTACTGCGTCTGAAAAGATCTATAGGCAAGTTGCAAAAAGCCTGCCAAAGGGGATAAATATCTATCCTCTCCTTATTATTTATTTATCAACGATTGTCATTATTATTATTACTATTCATTTTATTTTATTTTTGTTAAGAAAACCACCAGTAAACGTTGAAACTATTTTACAGTTAGATATTCACATCACTATATGCACATCACCTGCACACATCTGGAACTGCTGTACATTGATAAGCTAATTAGCTAATCTAAAACATATAACATGGACAAAAGTTTAAAACACAGACATGCATTTCATTTGAGCGTAGCGAAATAAATATGGAAAAACCACCACATGTGCTTTTTTCACATTTATTTCACAGAATGGTGTACGGAACAATTATTACCTGCATGTAATTTAGATATGTTATCATGTAGACAGACGTTTGTAGTTCCAATGATTATTGTATTATAATGTTTAGACTGATGAAAGGTTCTTATTGGTTTACCCATGATCATGGAGTACTGTACTGTATCTCCTTTCTACACAATTACTCACTTCTTAAAGAACACACATTTTACCAGAGTTGGAAAGTAATCAGCTACATTTACTGTACAATATAACAGTACAGTACTGTGTAATTTTGAGGTTTACTAGTATTTCAATGTTTCTATATGCTTCTAGTCTGCTACACATCTCAGAGGAAAATATTGAACTTTCTCCACTGCAATAATTTGAGTAGTTGACAAGCTACTTTGTACATATTCAATATTGTATATTCATTTGTCAATTTCCCCATGTACTTTATCCATAAATAATATGAAAATGTACCATTCCCCCTCAGCCAGAAACATCTAAACCAATGTGTGTGACATGCATTTCATTGAGCGTACACAGTATATAAAGTACTGTGCAATGCAATCCTTCAGAGTACCAGCACAGTGCAGTTTACATTCAGGAAACTGCACACAGTAATGTTAAAACTTTGGTGTATAGTAAAATATATTTCATTTCAACATATTTCATGTGCAGCTAAACATACATTTAGACAAATTAAACACAACACAAACACAAAATGTTTTTTCGATGCTTTATTAAAAAAATAAAACTCAACATCTTCAATACACAAGTATGTAGAAAAAGTACAGCCAAGAATTCTTAGACAAAATGATGAATATCAGGGTCAAATAATTGTAGAAATAAGGAGCAGTGCTATAGGACTTCTGTCCAGGAACTCATCATGACTCATGAACAATCTCTTGATGCATTATCATCAATAGCAAGTGTTTTTTTGAGCTCCAAGGAACAGCAATGTCAGTGTTTTTCCTCTTTGAATCCCCCTTTTCAGTAGATGGAGTCCCGTACGTGTAGCTGTCACCTGTCTGTATTCAGGATGGACTCAATGGAGAAAGAACTGCTGAACTTGACCTCACATCTACTGTTAACAGCTGTGCAGGCTTTAGCTTCAGCTTCTGGTGGTGGTGGGTTCAACATCTCCTTTCTCACTGAGGTCAACTCAGGGAACCATTCCAGAATTCCTTCCAAGTTTCAGAATCTTTTGTGTTATTTTACTATGATCAACTGTCCAGTAGTTCCTGCACAACCCATTGGAATCTGAAAATAAAAGAAAATAAATTTGATTAAGCTTGATCAGTAAATATAATTAAGTAAGTATAATTATTCCACCATTTAAATATTATAATCAGAGGAATTCATATTTACCGTGGTAAAACATTTGCTGGTTGATAAACAGACTCTGATGTTGTTTTCAAAGGATTTTGTTCTCCCCAACCCGAATGCTTCCAGTCTGTCCATCACCTGGGGAAAAAAGAAAAAGTGACTTTGAAGCGAATGAATGTGGTTAGATGACAGTTTCCCACTTCTTTACACAGTCTTTTGCATTATTGTTGAACTCTGCGAGATCTTTTAAGCTGCACGGTTTGGGTAGTAGAGGGCAGACAAGGCAGTATGGTCCTCTTCTCCACATTCACAGATGGTTGGGCCGGTTTTGTAGCCCCATCTGGCCATAGCAGCTTTTGATCGCCCCGTTCCTGTTCTCAGGTGGTTGAGAGTCTTCCACCGGACCCATGGTGCTTCTGAGCCAGAAGGGAGGTCTTCAGAGGGGGGGATTCCCATGTCAATAGGTGGGGGGTCATTTTCGAGCTTTGTTGTCCATAGCTGGAGTCTGGTTTCTTCCCGAGATGTTGTAAGGGGCTGGACATGGCTGAGGAAGCTTCTCCTTGACTTCAGTCGTTGGGCCGGGGGTCCATGAAGGAGGTGGCGTTCATCGCTGGTAGCTTTTGTCATCTCTACTCGGCTGGTGGCTTCCCGTCTCACATCTGCAGGGTTGTTCAACGCTGAGTCAAGTTTTTTGGCATGGGTTGATCTCTCCCAAACAGGACACGCATACTCCGCAGAGGAATAGCACAGGGCCAAAGCAGTACATCTCAACGTGTGTGCTGTGACTCCCCATTTTGAGTTGGTCAGTTTCCGTAGGCTGTTGTTTCGGGAGCTGACTTTCATTTTGGTGTTCTTTATGTGTTCCTTGAGGGAGAGGTCCAGGGTTACACCTAGGTAGACAGGGTTGGTAGAGTTCTCAAGTGGTGTTCCATACCATTCGATGTTAAGAGATCGGTTGGCTTCCCGGTTCCTGAGATGAAACGAGCAGACTTGAGTCTTCGCAGGGTTTGCGTGTAGGTAGTTGCGCTCGTAGTAGAGGAGTAGCTCATCTAGGGCTGAGGTGAGGGTTGCTTCTACTGCTTCAAACGTGGTCTCTTGAGATGTAATACAGAGGTCGTCAGCGTAGATGACAAACTTCGGTCTGAAATGAGACAACTTTACTGTCTTCAGCAGCAGCGTCGCCAGGACGAAATGCTTCAGCGTCGCCATGACGAAGTGCTTCAGCGTCGCCAGGACGAAATGCTTCAGCAGCAGCAGGACGAAGTGTTTCAGCGTCAGCAGGACGAAGTGTTTCAGAGTCAGCAGGACAAAGTGTTTCAGCGTCAGCAGGACGAAGTGTTTCAGAGTCAGCAGGACGAAGTGTTTCAGAGTCAGCAGGACGAAGTGTTTCAGCGTCAGCAGGACGAAGTGTTTCAGAGTCAGCAGGACGAAGTGTTTCAGCGTCAGCAGGACGAAGTGTTTCAGAGTCAGCAGGACGAAGTGTTTCAGAGTCAGCAGGACGAAGTGTTTCAGCAGCAGCATCGACAGGACGAAGTGCTTCAGCGGCGCCAGGACGAAGTGCTTCAGCGTCACCAGGACGAAGTGCTTCAGCGGCGCCAGGACGAAGTACTTCAACGTCACCAGGACGAAGTGCTTCAGCGTCGCCAGGACGAAGTGCTTCAGCGGCGCCAGGACAAAGTGCTTCAGCGTCGCCAGGACGAAGTGCTTCAGCAGCAGCCTCGCCAGTGTCGCCAGGACGATGTGATTCAGCAGCAGCGTCGCCAGCGTCGCCAGGACGAAGTGCTTCAGTGGCGTCAGGACGAAGTGCTTCAGCGTCGCCAGGACGAAGTGCTTCAGCGTCGCCAGGACGAAGTGCTTCAGACTCAGCAGGATGAAGTGCTTCAGCATTAGCAGGGGGAAGTGCTTCTTGGTGGGTCTAGCTGCAGCACCGGATCTAGCAGTGAGTTCATGGTCTTGGCCGCCTCCTGTTGTGCAGATGGAGTAGCTGCTGAACTTCACCTCAGCTTTGCAGGCTGTGGCTTCAGGAGGATGGAGAGTTGTGTAGTGGTATGGTGGTGGTCGTGGTGTGATCAACACCTCCTTTCGCTCTGTGGAGGTGAACTCTGGGAACCACTCCAGAAGGCCTTCGAAGTGACGTTGCACCATCCTTTTTGTTATTTGACTATGATCAAGTTTCCAATAGTTGGGGTTGTAATTCCATTCAGCATCTGGGCCATTTGGAACCTGAAAGTAAAGCAAAAACAAAATGTACTGTTAGATGATTTGGTTAAGCTGTGAGAGTTCGAGTATTCAATGTTTTTCCCTGAACCGTGGAAAATTGATCAGTGAATCATTCTTAATTAGAGGGATTTATATTTACCTTGACAAAACAGCTGTACGTTGACAAACAGGCTCTGATGTTGTTCTCAAAAGACTTTGTCCACTTAGACTCAAATCCTTCCAGTCTGTCCATCAACTGAAAAACAAAAAACAAAATTAATTTACAAATCAGGTATGAAATAAGACAATACATGCAGCCTTGATGCAAAATATATTATACTGAATTATATAATTACTGTTATTAGATGTTTACTTTTGCTTAATCATTTATGTATGTCAAATTGCAATGCTTAGCAGGTTTGTCTATTACTTACTTGAGTAAAGGTGAGCATCTTTTCTGGAGAGTCTTGCAGGATGAAAGCGATCATTGCCAAGTAGGTTCTGCATTGTTTAATTACTTTGTAAGAGAGGTGAGGTCCAAGGTTTTCAGACATGTTGTATATATTTGCTGTAGATTAGAATGAAGTCCAAGACACAGAGCAGTGGTTTGAGAAGTTCTCTCAGTCAGTAGCTTGTGCAGAATGAGCAGATGTCCAGGTCTCTGGATATATAAACCCTTTAGGAACAATAGGACATTAGAAGGTGTGAATTCCTGCTAAATGGGTGGAGCTAGCGACCACAACAGCAGCAATAGACTCTGTCCAACAGATCCTCTGGAGGTATATCTGGGTGGAACATTCCTAATTAGTTTAGTTTTATTTCATAGAAATAAAATCAATACTATTAATTTTACATATAGTCTACATTTTAGATAATGGAGATTGTGAGCTGCTGTGATAGGAGATGGATATCAAAATGGAACATAACATAATTGTGTGTATTCCTCCACTATCTGCATTAGTGATCTTGGTAGAAATTTTAGATTTAGATTTATTGAAGATTCTGACTTGTTGTACATACATTTTGTTTTGACTGTATTTTTCTACTTTTTGCTTTGGCAATGTAGAAGTATGTTTTATCATGCCAATAGAGCCCTTTGAATTGAATTTTAACAGTGGAACAATCAATATCTCGTTATATTTTGACTGAGCATGTTGTAAGTAAAAGTTAAAACAAAATATGCATATGTGGGATGAAAAAAACACTTCTAGCATTATCTGGATGCACTCTGTATATTTGTGGGTTATTTGTTTAATTTATTTTAATTCTGTGATATATACTGTAAACATTAAAACATCTGCCAAACCTAACCTAGTCTGTCAAATACATTCACCATCTTCAGGTGTAGTTCTAACCATGTTTAAATGAACATCAGCATATGCATAGCATAATGCTTCATGTTATTCAATGAGGGGAAGTTTTGCTTACATTCCAGTGATTATCACCTCATCCTGAAACAGGCTGAGGCTCCTAGTGTATAGTCTACATTGATATACAGTGTCATTGCACTAATACTTCCATGTTTGGAAATTATTTAGTGCTGGATTGTGGACAACATTGTACTTTTCTATACATTCCACAGTGGCTTAATGGGGGATGAAATGGCCAATTCTGGAGGAGGTGAAGAACCTTCCATGAAAATATCTGATCTACAAGGTCACAACGTGTCAAGTTGCAATCATTGTGAACTTTTAGATTGTCTATTTCTGGCGAGGATATTTGGTGCAGGGGAGGAATGAGGGTATATACACACACGTGGATTTGCATAAGACAAAGTATATCTCAAATTCACTCTCACGTCAAATTGTGTTCTTTGCAACACTGCAATGTCTTGTGAATCTGTATTACTGCACATTTTGATTTTGTTTTGTTCTTTGTTAAATGTAATGTCTTCAAAGTCAACAGACTCTCACAGTTTGTACTCTCACAGTACTGTACTGTACTGTACTGTACAAATGTATAATAAATGTATTGACTTCATTGAATGGCCCATTTGCCTCACACCCTGGGAGTCCTGGATGAGGTGATAATCACTGGAATGTGTTCTGTTCATGAACACACCCAACAATATGACCTCCTATTTACGTCAATCTCCTTTCTACACAATTACACTCACTTCTGCATTAAAGAACACAGTTCACATTTTACCAGAGTAGGAAAGTAATGCAGCTACATTTACTGCCTACATAGCCTACTGTGCAATTTTGAGGTTTGCTATATGCCTAGGCTATGTCAATGTTTCTATACGTTTCTATACTCTGCTATACATCTCAGAGGAAAATATTGAACTTGCTCCACTGTAATAATTTGAGCTACAAGCTACTATGTGCATTGTTTTTACAAAATAATAACATCGAATTTAAATATATTTCAGAGCATTTTACAAAGTTCAAGATATGTTGGGAGGGATGGGATGAGTTGAGATTATAATTATAATTTCTATCTATGAGTTGAGATTAAAATATAATACAAAGCCGTATATCTGAGTGTGAGTACTAGTGCCAACACAGACATTACATTCTCTTTATTGTTAATGGCATTTGGTGTTTGTGCTAGGGACAAGATGACATACATTTTAACTTTAAACCTGTAGGCCTATAGGTAAAAAACGTAATTATTGAAATGTGGAGACGTAATAACATTCAGCCGCTACATACCACACCTTTCAACATTACTGTGTGCTGTTTCCCGAATGTAAACTGCACTGTGCTGGTAGCACAGTGCACACACCTTGACCAGTATACCCTGCATATCGATTGTTGGGTTCATTATATTTTCTCTAAATATCTTGAACTTTGTAAAATACTCTGAAATATATTTAAATTCAATGTTATTATTTTGTAATAACAATTAATGCACATCTAGTACAAAGTATACTATAGCTTGTAACTCAAATTATTACAGTGGAGCAAGTTCAATATTTTCCTCTGAGATGTATAGCAGAGTAGAAGCGTAGAAACATTGACATACTAGTAAACCTCAAAATTGCACAGTACTGTATAGGCTATGCTGTACAGTAAATGTAGCTGATTACTTTCCAACTCTCGTAAGAAGTGAGTGTAATTGTGTAGAAAGGAGATACAGTACAGTACAGTACAGTACAGTACAGTACAGTACAGTACAGTACAGTACAGTACAGTACAGTACAGTACAGTACAGTACAGTACAGTACAGTACAGTACAGTACAGTACAGTACAGTACAGTACAGTACAGTACAGTACTCCATGAGCATAGTTAAACCAATAAGAAACTTTCATGAGTCTAAACATTATAATAAAATAATCATTGGAACTACAAACTATATGATGCCAGGTCAATAAATGAACCTGACGTCTGTCTACATGATAACATGATATCTAATTGTTCAGTTGCACCATTCTGTGAAATAAATGTGAAAAAAGCATTTGTTTTATGTGGTGGTTTTTCCATATTTATTTCGCTACGCTCAAATGAAATGCATGTCTGTGTTTTAAACTTTTGTCCATGTTATATGTTTTAGATTAGCTAATTAGCTTATCAATGTACAGCAGTTCCAGAGGTGTGCAGGTGATGTGCATATAGTGATGCGAATATCTAACTGTGTAGGTGATAATATGCATAATGCATATCAATGTCACAGTTTAATGTGCAAAGGAGTCGAGCAGATATGCATCACTGAGAGTCTGTTGACTTTGATTAAGACATTACATTTATATGTTCAACATTTTACTCAGTGTACATTATATATGTTATAATTAATGAAACAAATCAATGTACAGTAATACAGATTCACAAGACAACATTGCAGTGTTGCAAAGAACACAATGACACTGTATATCAATATAGACTATACACTATAGAGTTCCCTCAGCCTGTTTCAGGTACAAACGGATGAGGTGATAATCACTGGAATGTAAGCAAAACCTCCCCTTGTTGAATAAACATGAACCATTAAACTAAAATATATGCTGTTGTTCATTTAAACATTGTTAGAACTACCTGAAGATGGTGAATGTATTTGACAGACTAGGTTTTTTTTAAGGTTTACAGTATATATCACAGAATTAAAATAAATTAAACAAATAACCCACAAATATACAGAGTGCATCCAGAAAATGCTAGAAATGTTTTTTCATCCCACATAATATGCATATTTAGTTCAGTTCTAAGTGTTCAACATGCTCAGTCAAAATATAATGAGATATTGATCGTTCCACTGTCAATTAAAATGGCTCTATATTGGCATGAGAAAATGTATTTTTACATTGCAAGCAGAACAATACAGTCAAAACAAAATGTATATGTACAAATGAAAGTCAGAATCTTTAATAAATCAAAATCCAAAATTTCTACCAAGATCACTAATGCAGATAGTGGAGGAATACACACAATTATTAGTTATGTTCCATTTTGATATCCATCTCCTATCACAGCAGCTCACAATCTTGCTGCTGTGTTTGCACATCGTTGTACTTCACCCAGCAGATATGGGAGTTTTTTTGTTATTCTGATATTGTTTGATTTCCACGATTATCTAAAATGTAGACTATATTTAAATTTATTTAATATAATCTATTTTCTTTCTATGAAATAAAACTAAACTAATTGTGAATGTTCCACCCAGAAATACCTGCAGAGGATCTGTTGGACAGTCTATTGTCATTGTTGTGGTCATTAGCTCCACCCTGGCCATCATAGCTCATCTGACAAGGGTCCCATTTAGCAGGAATTCACACCTTCTAACGTCCTATTGTTCCTAAAGGGTTTATATATCCAGAGACCTGGACATCTGCTCATTCAGCACAAGCTACTGACTGAGACAACTTCTCAAACCACTGCTCTGTGTCTTGGACTTCATTCTAATCTACAGCAAATATATACAACAACATGTCTGAAAACCTTGGACCTCACCTCTCTTACAAAGTCATTAAACAATGCAGAACCTACTTGGCAATGATCGCTTTCATCCTGCAAGACTCTCCAGAAAAGATGCTCACCTTTACTCAAGTAAGTAATAGACAAACCTGCTAAGCATTGCAATTTGACATACATAAATGATTAAGCAAAAGTAAACATGTAATAACACTACTTCAGTATTCTTTATTTTGTCTTATTTCATACCTGATTTGTAAATTAATTTTGTTTTTTGTTTTTCAGTTGATGGACAGACTGGAAGGATTTGCGTCTAAGTGGACAAAGTCTTTTGAGAACAACATCAGAGCCTGTTTGTCAACGTACAGCTGTTTTGTCAAGGTAAATATAAATCCCTCTAATTAAGAATGATTCACTGGTCAATTTTCCACGGTTCAGGGAAAAACATTGAATACTCGAACTCTCACAGCTTAACCAAATCATCTAACAGTACATTTTGTGTTTGCTTCACTTTCAGGTTCCAAATGGCCCAGATGCTGCATGGAATTACAACCCCAACTATTGGAAACTTGATCATAGTCAAATAACAAAAAGGATGGTGCAACGTCACTTCGAAGGCCTTCTGGAGTGGTTCCCAGAGTTCACCTCCACAGAGAGAAAGGAGGTGTTGATCACACCACGACCACCACCACCACCGTACCACTACACAACTCTCCACCCTCCTGAAGCCACAGCCTGCAAAGCTGAGGTGAAGTTCATCAGTTTCTCCATTGACTCCATCCTGAAGAAAGACACTGCCTCTGGTCTGTGCTGCAAAGCCCCTACTCTGTCAGAGGAGTCCACGGAGAGAACTGTTGGACTAAAGTGGAAGGTCAACTGGGCCTCTTCACCTGTGGGCACACGCCCTGTTCAATGTACAGGTGACAGTTACTGCACAACAGGAGGCAGCCAAGACCATGAACTCACTGCTAGATCTGGTGCTACAGCTAGACCCACCAAGAAGAGGTTGTTGAGGTTGAGTCCGCTGAGTCAGCAAGAAAAGTTCAACCATTGCAAAACCTACTTGGCAAGGATCGCCTTCACCCTGCTTCACTCTCCAGAAAAGAGGCTTACCTTTAGTGAGGTAAGAAACACATCTGATTAAACAAAACCGTTTAAGACATTAAAAGGAAAGTTGTCTCATTTCAGACCTAAGTTGTAATAAAGTTGTAATATCACTTTTTCTTTTTTCCCAGGTGATGGACAGACTGGAAGCATTCGGGTTGGGGAGAACAAAATCCTTTGAGAACAACATCAGAGTCTGCTTATCAACCAGCAAATGTTTTACCACGGTAAATATTAATTCCTCTGATTATAATATTTAAATGGTGGAATAATTATACTTACTTAATTATATTTACTGATCAAGCTTAATCAAACTTATTTTCTTTTCTTTTCAGATTCCAATGGGTTGGAATGGGTTGTGCAGGAACTACTGGACAGTTGATCATAGTAAAATAACACAAAAGATTCTGCGCCGTCACTTCGAAGGAATTCTGGAATGGTTCCCTGAGTTGACCTCAGTGAGAAAGGAGATGTTGACCCCACCACCGCCAGAAGCTGAAGCCTGCAGAGCTGTTAACAGTAGATGTGAGGTCAAGTTCAGCAGTTCTTTCTCCATTGAGTCCATCCTGAATACAGACAGGTGACAGCTACGGGACTACATCTACTGAAAAGGGGGATTCAAAGAGGAAAAACACTGACATTGCTGTTCCTTGGAGTTGTTGCACCACTCAAAAAAACACTTGCCATTGATGATAATGCATCAAGAGATTGTTCATGAGTCATGATGAGTTCCTGGACAGAAGTCCTATAGCACTGCTCCTTATTTCTACACTTATTTGACCCTGATATTCATCATTTTGTCTAAGAATTCTTGGCTTTACTTTTTCTACATACTCGTGTATTGAAGATGTTGAGTTTTATTTTTTTAATAAAGCATCGAAAAACATTTTGTGGTTGTGTTGCGTTTCATTTTTCTAAATGTCAAGTATAATGGTTTAGCTGCACATGAATGAAGTCTGATTAAATTTAAAGAAGATGAAATATAGTAGACAATTCTAAATGAATGTTTAATAATTAAATGTTTATCGAGAGATTTGGGAGAGAAATTGATTGTGTGAGATGCACTATTCATAAAATATTAATTCATATTAACAGATAATAAAAATGCAATTCATTTATTATTATTATCCGTGGTTAACCACCTGCACTACAAAGATTACACGTTTATATACTTCTTAAAGGTCCAAATGCCCATCCTTATTCAGACTCCGATCAGAGCTCGATCGGTGAGACAGAAGGAGAGGGCAATGCTGAGTATAAACCTCTGGTACCTCATTCATGATCTGGCCTAAACATAACTCACAGTTGTGTCACAGTGTGTCGCCAATGCAAAACTTAAACTGTTGAATCTCATAATAAATCATATGCCCAAAAAGCAACACACTGCTAAAAATTCAATTCAAACTCAATTACACACCCCTTGATGCCTTGGATTCATGGATATTTTTGGCACCTTCCAAAGACAATAATTTGATGACCGGCTGACACTCTGGTAGACGGTATAGGAGACTCAATGGAGACTCAAAGGGTCTCCTACTCCTTTAATGAAGGGCATAAACATGGCTTACTCTGTGATATCTCAGTGGAAATAGGTTTGAATTATGTACTGGCCATATATATGGAGCGTGTCTTGAGTGTACATGGTTTGAAGAGGTCAGATCAACAAGAGTTGCTGGCCGGCTCCATACATGCAGATCATCATCTAGGTGATGATCCAGTCTTCTCCATGTATGGTTATCCAGGGTTAGATGAGGTCAGTGTTGTGATCTTCATATATGGAGATGGCCGTATATGGTGATGTGTCACGACTCAAGCCAAGGCATGACCTTTTTTAATATTTTACTCCAGGACGTCAGTATGGCTCGTCGTGTCAGGTCGTTGTTCACACCGAGTGTCATGTGACGCTTAAAATATACATACAAATTTGAAATTTACCACAACTGTAACTGTCATTGCTTAGAGTGACTAGCCCTTTCTGAAAGCCACATCGGCATCGCTTCTCGGCCTTTTGGCTATAGATCAAGTGTAGTATCTGTTCTTATCAGTTTAATATCTGATACGTCCCCTACCCGGGGATCATATATTAAAAAGAAAATAAGAAAGAGAATTAAAACATTTTAGCCCGACGACGCATATACTTCGTCGCACGAAGGTGTCGCTCATCGAAGAATATAGCAGGGCTACAAGCCCACAGCTAGTTACGGATGCAACGCGTTGTGGGCTTGTAGGTCTGCTTTTGTTTTCGGTTTTCCAACACACGACACTGCTTCCTCGTCACGTGGTTCACCAGAAACCAATAACAATTTGATTAGATCCCGACGATCAAAATGCTGTTAAAAGCAACGGAATAAAGTCGTATTTATTCTCTATTAAACAAATCTAGTGGAGATGAATTCACACGTATATTAGAGTATTATGAACAAGTAAGACGCGCAAACGCGTGAAGCGAACGCAGCTCGTGTGTGTGCATGTCTGTCCCGCTGTTACTGTATATGTGGACCTGGCCCCTTTTGTGCCCATATATGGAGCTGAGTGATTCACAAATCGCTCAGCTCCATATATGGGCACAAAGGGTGGACACACACACAGACAGACAGACAGGATCTGCTAGGTCTCATAGTAAGTGCTCAGTGCGTTCGCAATTAATTATCTGCACAACAAAGCCTTTGATCCCTTTTAAACATTATTTGAAAGAAGCTTTTGCACTGCCTGGTGGAGAATAATCAAAACAACGTGTGTGTGAAATGGTATGTCTACTTATGTACCATATATGGTCATGCCTTGAGTCGTGACACATCACCATATAGGCATATACGGCCATCTCCATATATGAAGATCACAACACTGACCTCATCTAACCCTGGATAACCATACATGGAGAAGACTGGATCATCACCTAGATCTGTATATATGGAGCCGGCCAGCAACTCCTCATCAAACCTCATCAAACCATGTACACTCAAGACACGCTCCATATATGGCCAGTACATAATTCAATCCATATGTTGATCTGACCCCCCCCCCAATGCCAAAGTGCCAGCGCTCGGCCATCTGCCATTCTGGCCCTCAAGGGCATCTTACTGGTATTATTTATTAGTATAATACTTGCATGTATACATAGTTGGGGAGTGTGAAATGTATAGGAAATTACAATAGGAATTGTAAACTGTAGACGAAACTGTTGGACGAATACAAGCTGCCGGGGGCAACAGCTCCACCAGAGTGGTGGCGCTGTTGCCCCCGAGGCCCGACTGCAGATAAGCGGTAAAAGATGGATGAATGGGCATGGGGAACTGGGAAGAATTGATATTTCCACTGTGATATCACATGTTTATGCCCTTCATTAAAGGAGTAGGAGACCCTTTGAGTCTCCATTGAGTCTCCTATACCGTCTACCAGAGTGTCAGCCGGTCATCAAATTATTGTCTTTGGACAAAAACATGCATCAATGGGGTGTGTAATTGAGTTTGACTTGAATTTTTAGTAGTGTGGCATATCATTTATTATGAGATTCAACGGTTTAAGTTTTGCATTGGCGACACACCATAAACTGTGAGTTATGGTTAGGCCAGATCATGAGTACCAGAGGTATATAATAAGGATGGGCATTTGGACCTTTAAGAAGTGTATAAACGTGTAATCTTTGTAATGGTTAACCATGGATAATAATAATACATTAATTGCATTTTTATTATCTGTTAATATGAATTAATATTCTATGAATAGTACCATCTCACACAATCAATTTCTCTCCCAAATCTCTCGATAAACATTTAAATAAGCTTATCTTAGCTATCTTGATCTAATTATTAAACATTCATTTAGATATTGTCTATACTATATTTCATCTTCTTTAAATTTCATCAGACTTCATTCATGTGCAAAAAATAAACACAACACAAACACAAAATGTTTTTCTGATGCTTTATTAAAAAAATAAAACTCAACATCTTCAATACACAAGTATGTAGAAAAAGTACAGCCAAGAATTCTTAGACAAAATTATGAATATCAGGGTCAAATAAGTGTAGAAATAAGGAGCAGTGCTAGGACTTCTGTCCAGGAACTCATCATGACTCATGAACAATCTGTTGGTGCATTATCATCAATAGCAAGTGTTTTTTTGAGTGGTGCAACCACTCCAAGGAACAACAATGTCTGTGTTTTTCCTCTTTGAATCCCCCTTTTCAGTAGATGTAGTCCCGTAGCTGTCACCTGTCTGTATTCAGGATGGACTCGATGGAGAAAGAACTGCTGAACTTGACCTCACATCTACTGTTAACAGCTCTGCAGGCTGCAACTTCTGGTGGTGGTGGGGTCAACATCTCCTTTCTCACTGAGGTCAACTCAGGGAACCATTCCAGAATTCCTTCGAAGTGACGACGCAGAATCTTTTGTGTTATTTTACTATGATCAACTGTCCAGTAGTTCTTGCACAACCCATTCCAACCCATTGGAATCTGAAAATAAAAGAAAATAAGTTTGATTAAGCTTGATCAGTAAATACAATTAAGTAAGAATAATTATTCCATCCATTTAAATACTTTTAATCATAGGAATTAATATTTACCGTGGTAAAACATTTGCTGGTTGATAAGCAGACTCTGATGTTGTTCTCAAAGGATTTTGTTCTCCCCAACCCGAATGCTTCCAGTCTGTCCATCACCTGGGAAAAAAGAAAAAGTGATATTACAACTTTATTACAACTTCGGTCTGAAATGAGACAACTTTACATTTTAATGTCTTAAACCGTTTTTGTTTAATCAGATGTGTTTCTTACCTCACTAAAGGTAAGCCTCTTTTCTGGAGAGTGAAGCAGGGTGAAGGCGATCCTTGCCAAGTAGGTTTTGCAATGGTTGAACTTTTCTTGCTCACTCAGCGGACTCAACCTCAACAACCTCTTCTTGGTGGGTCTAGCTGTAGCACCAGATCTAGCAGTGAGTTCATGGTCTTGGCTGCCTCCTGTTGTGCAGATGGGGTAACTGTCACCTGTACATTGAACAGGGTGTGTGCCCACAGGTGAAGAGGCCCAGTTGACCTTCCACTTCTGTCCAACAGTTCTCTCCGTGGACTCCTCTGACAGAGTAGGGGCTTTGCAGCACGGGCCAGAGGCAGTGTCTTTCTTCAGGATGGAGTCAATGGAGAAACTGAAACTGAACTTCACCTCAGCTTTGCAGGCTGTGGCTTCAGGATGGAGAGTTGTGTAGTGGTATGGTGGTGGTGGTGGTCGTGGTGTGATCAACACCTCCTTTCTCTCTGTGGAGGTGAACTCTGGGAACCACTCCAGAAGGCCTTCGAAGTGACGTTGCACCATCCTTTTTGTTATTTGACTATGATCAAGTTTCCAATAGTTGGGGTTGTAATTCCATGCAGCATCTGGGCCATTTGGAACCTGAAAGTGAAGCAAACACAAACAAAAAATGTACTGTTAGATGATTTGATTAAACTGTGAGAGTTCGAGTATTCAATGTTTTTCCCTGAACCGTGGAAAATTGATCAGTGATCAATTTTCTTTATAATATAAATTATTCTTAATTAGAGGGATTTATATTTACCTTGACAAAACAGCTGTACGTTGACAAACAGGCTCTGATGTTGTTCTCGAAAGACTTTGTCCACTTAGACGCAAATCCTTCCAGTCTGTCCATCAACTGAAAAACAAAAAACAAAATTAATTTACAAATCAGGTATGAAATAAGACAAAATAAAGAATACTGAAGTAGTGTTATTACATGTTTACTTTTGCTTAATCATGTATGTCAAATTGCAATGCTTAGCAGGTTTGTCTATTACTTACTTGAGTAAAGGTGAGCATCTTTTCTGGAGAGTCTTGCAGGATGAAAGCGATCATTGCCAAGTAGGTTCTGCATTGTTTAATGACTTTGTAAGAGAGGTGAGGTCCAAGGTTTTCAGACATGTTGTATATATTTGCTGTAGATTAGAATGAAGTCCAAGACACAGAGCAGTGGTTTGAGAAGTTCTCTCGGTCAGTAGCTTGTGCTGAATGAGCAGATGTCCAGGTCTCTGGATATATAAACCCTGTTGGAACAATAGGACGTTAGAAGGTGTGAATTCCTGCTAAATGAGACCCTTGTCAGATGAGCTATGATGGCCAGGGTGGAGCTAACGACCACAACAATGACAATAGACTGTCCAACAGATCCTCTGCAGGTATTTCTGGGTGGAACATTCATAAATAGTTTATTTTATTAGTTTTATTTCATAGAAAGAAAATAGATTCTATTAAATACATTTAAATATAGTCTACATTTTAGATAATGGTGGAAATCAAAGAATATCAGAACAACAAAAAACTCCCAAATCTGCTGGGTGAAGTACAACGATGTGCAAACACGGCAGCAAGATTGTGAGCTGCTGTGATAGGAGATGGATATCAAAATGGAACATAACTAATAATTGTGTGTATTCCTCCACTATCTGCATTAGTGATCTTGGTAGAAATTTTGGATTTTGATTTATTGAAGATTCTGACTTTCAATTGTACATATACATTTTGTTTTGACTCTACTTTCTGCTTCGATCAATATCTCATTATATTTTGACTGAGCATGTTGAACACTTAGAACTGAACTAAAGAAGTAGAAACAAAATATGCATATGTGGGATGAAAAAAAATGTCTAGCATTATCTGGATGCACTGTATATTTGTGTGTTATTTGTTTACTTTATTTTAATTCTGTGATATATAGCCTACTGTTAACCTTAAAAAATCTGCCAAGCCTAACCTATAGTCTGTCAAATACATTCACCAACTTCAGGTGTAGTTCTAACGATGTTTAAATGAACATCAGCATATATTTGAGTTTAATGGTTCATGTTTATTCAATGAGGGGTTTTGCTTACATTCCAGTGGTTATCACCTCATCCGTTTGTACCTGAAACAGGCTGAGGGAACTCTATAGTGTATAGTCTATATTGATATACAGTGTCATTGTGTTCTTTGCAACACTGCAATGAAGTCTTGTGAATCTGTATTACTGTACATTGATTGATTTGTTTCATTAATTATAACATATATAATGTACACTGAGTAAATGTTGAACATATAAATGTAATGTCTTCATCAAAGTCAACAGACTCTCAGTGATGCATATCTGCTCGACTCCTTTGCACATTAAACTGTGACATTGATATGCATTATGCATATTATCACCTACACAGTTAGATACGCATCACTATATGCACATCACCTGCACACCTCTGGAACTGCTGTACATTGATAAGCTAATTAGCTAATCTAAAACATATAACATGGACAAAAGTTTAAAACACAGACATGTTGCATTTCATTTCAGCGTAGCGAAATAAATATGGAAAAACCACCACATAAAACAAATGCTTTTTGCACATTTATTTCACAGAATGGTGTACAGAACACTTATTACCTGCATGTAATTTAGATAGCATGTTATCATGTAGACTCTACATGATAACATGCTATCTGTACAGCATATAGTGATGATAACATGCTATCTAAATGACATGCAGGTAATAATTGCACAGTACTTTATATACTGTGTACGCTCAATGAAATGCATGTCACACACATTGGTTTAGATGTTTCTGGCTGAGGGGGGATGGTACATTTTCATATTCTTTATGGATAAAGTACATGGGGAAATTGACAAATGAATATACAACATTGAATATTAGTACAAAGTAGCTTGTCAACTACTCACATTATTACAGTGGAGCAAGTTCAACATTTTCCTCTGAGATGTATAGCAGAGTAGAAGCGTAGAAACATTGACATACTAGTAAACCTCAAAATTACACAGTACTGTACTGTTATATTGTACAGTAAATGTAGCTGATTACTTTCCAACTCTGGTAAAATGTGTGTTCTTTAAGAAGTGAGTGTAATATACCGCTGAATAGGTTTCATTTGTACCCAATTACTTCATTACTTAATTTTTGTATTGTATTAAAACTTCCTTTTATATTGCTGTCCTGGATATCCTGGGTTTATTTCTAATGATTTAGTTGGGGTGGACACACACACAGACACACAGACAGACAGACATGATCTGCTAGGTCTCATAGTAAGTGCTCAGTGCAATTAATTCTCTGCACAACAAAACATTTCAAATAAACATTATTTGAAAGAAGCTTTTGCACCGCCTGGTGGAGAATAATCAAAATATTATATTATATTGTACAGTAAATGTAGCTGATTACTGTGTTGACATACTAGTAAACCTCAAAATTACACAGTACTGTACTGTTATATTGTACAGTAAATGTAGCTGATTACTTTCCAACTCTGGTAAAATGTGTGTTCTTTAAGAAGTGAGTGTAATATACCGCTGAATAGGTTTCATTTGTACCCAATTACTTCATTACTTAATTTTTGTATTGTATTAAAACTTCCTTTTATATTGCTGTCCTGGATATCCTGGGTTTATTTCTAATGATTTAGTTGGGGTGGACACACACACAGACACACAGACAGACAGACATGATCTGCTAGGTCTCATAGTAAGTGCTCAGTGCAATTAATTCTCTGCACAACAAAACATTTCAAATAAACATTATTTGAAAGAAGCTTTTGCACCGCCTGGTGGAGAATAATCAAAACTACGTGTGTGTGAAATGGTATGTCTACTGAAAAAATATGTACCATATATGGTTGTAGAAGCCATCCTCACTGTTTAGTATGTCTATTTATTATTATTATTATTATCACAATTGTTGTAGTTATTATTTGGCATTATTGGGTATTGGTTTGAGGGGTTATTATGTATTGGAATCACTGTTTGGACACCAAGGGCACGCCTCCCCAGGCCTAATTGATTGATTGAGAGAGCATATGTAGGCCTGGGTGATTGGGGAGCGGCATGCACCTGGTGGACAAACCAGTTTTACCAGACAGAACACGGAAGAGACAACACAGAAGGAGCTGCTTGTAATGTACCATGCACTTTAAAGGAAAGTAAATACAACAACATGACATTGAACCTGTGGACAATCTCTTTCTTTGACCTGCGTACATCCATAGTCCCTAGGTGCATCAGTGGGTTTGTTGGCTATAAGGTAGAAATGTTTGGAACCAACAAAGAGCCACAACATAGTAAAACTGAGTCCTGTTGGATTTAGATGTATTGGTTTTTCAAAGTAAAAAAGAGGACTTTAACCAGAAATGTTACATTCTGGGACAACAAGGAAAAAGGATTGGAACAACAGACTGAAGGGAATTAACTAACTGGACGCGTAGCTCAAAGCCACAAAGACTCATCAATTAGGAGCCTGGTATGTAGTGGACACTGGACATCGAATTTAAAAGCTGTATAGGAAAACGGCAATAACTATTGGAGTTATTTTATTTTCGTGTTTTTCCACTGCTTAACTTTTATTGGTGACTTGTTTGCTGGCCATTTGCTGCACTGCCGTCCATTATTATTCTCGTTTTTGTCACTGCCGGACTTACTAGTGACACCTGCTGTTTTGCACTGCCTTTATTTATTTGGGCATTTGCATTGCTGCACTTTCTTGGAAGTTTACACTGCACTGCACTTTTACGTGTGGCAAAAAAGGAAATTACAATGTCTGACTCAGATGTCACGAGAGCAGTGAGTGATGTTGCTCTACCACCTGTAGAAGACTGGTGGGAAGACCCTCCAGAGCTCAGTCGAAAGGAGATTGAAATTATCGTGCAAAAGTGGATGGCACGAGAGATGGAGAGGGAGCACAGAAAAAGCATTTTGGCCACATACGGCGTGGTGGAAGAAGATACACCCCCAGGAGAGGATGGCAGAGAGACATGGCAGGAAGGAGAGGACAGTGTCTCCGAGCCGAACATCCCTCAGGAGGAGAACATTCTGCAGCTGAAAGATTTCCAACAGGAACAGCTGACTGACCCTGCAGAAGAGGACGGAGCGGAGGACGGTGAGATGGCTGTGGAGACGGGCGGCTCCTCAGCTCTCGGCGTCACATCTGAAGCTGGAGATCACTATGGACAGATGTGTGAGGGAGATGAAAACGGCAAGCAGGATGCCATGATCAACAACGCTAGCTGGGTTGAGTCAGCTGACACAAAGAGGCTGAACAGAGTGGTGAGGAATCCACTCAGTGGAGAGAGGCGTCCTTCCCCATCACGGAGGGCCAGTGGTGGAGGGAGAAATGGCACCATGGAGAGGGCTGCATCTGACCATGACCAGCGGGGTGGCAAGGGAGCTGCCTCTGAGCTGCCTCTGAGGAAGAAGAGAGGCTGGCGTAGGAACCAAAAGGAGGACAAAGGGCCTGTCCAGGAGAAGAGCGAGCAGAAGGAGAACGAGGAGGGTGATGTGCCGGAGGAAAGGGACAACCACCTGCTCCGCTTCCTGTGGTGGCTTGAGGGCTACATCAAGCCTTCTCCAGACCACTGAGAGCTTTAACTTTTCTTTTCTCCATCTTTCCCTTTCTTTCTTTTTTGCAGTTTCGACCAAAGAAGATTCAGTCAAGCCTAAATACAACACACATACCACATACCTTTGAATAATGTTTTTTGTGTTTGGCTTCTTTGAAATGTATTTTGTAATTGTGTCCATATACTGTGCACAATTAGGGGGGAGTGTAGAAGCCATCCTCACTGTTTAGTATGTCTATTTATTATTATTATTATTATCACAATTGTTGTAGTTATTATTTGGCATTATTGGGTATTGGTTTGAGGGGTTATTATGTATTGGAATCACTGTTTGGACACCAAGGGCACGCCTCCCCAGGCCTAATTGATTGATTGAGAGAGCATATGTAGGCCTGGGTGATTGGGGAGCGGCATGCACCTGGTGGACAAACCAGTTTTACCAGACAGAACACGGAAGAGACAACACAGAAGGAGCTGCTTGTAATGTACCATGCACTTTAAAGGAAAGTAAATACAACAACATGACATTGAACCTGTGGACAATCTCTTTCTTTGACCTGCGTACATCCATAGTCCCTAGGTGCATCAGTGGTTTGTTGGCTATACGGTAGAAATGTTTGGAACCAACAAAGAGCCACAACAATGGTCATGCCTTGAGTCGTGACACATCACCATATGGCCATCTCCATATTTGAAGATCACAACACTGACCTCATCTAACCCTGGATAACCATACATGGAGAAGACTGGATCATCACCTAGATCTGTATATATGAAGCCGGCCAGCAACTCTTGTTGATCTGACCTCATCAAACCATGTACACTCAAGACACGCTCCATATATGGCCAGTACATAATTCAATCCATATGTTGATCTGACCCCCCCCCCCCCCCCCCCCCCAATGCCAAAGTGCCAGCGCTCGGCCATCTGCCATTCTGGCCCTCAAGGGCATCTTACTGGTATTATTTATTAGTATAATAGTTGCATGTATACATAGTTGGGGAGTGTGAAATGTATAGGAAATTACAATAGGAATTGTAAACTGTAGACGAATACAAGCTCCACCAGAGTGGTGGCGCTGTTGCCCCCGTGGCCCGACTGCAGATAAGCGGTAAAAGATGGATGAATGGGCATGGGGAACTGGGAAGAATTGATATTTCCACTGTGATATCACATGTTTATGCCCTTCATTAAAGGAGTAGGAGACCCTTTGAGTCTCCATTGAGTCTCCTATACCGTCTACCAGAGTGTCAGCCGGTCATCAAATTATTGTCTTTGGAAGGTGCCAAAAACATGCATCAATGGGGTGTGTAATTGAGTTTGACCTGAATTTTTAGTAGTGTGGCATATCATTTATTATGAGATTCAACAGTTTAAGTTTTGCATTGGTGACACACCATAAACTGTGAGTTATGGTTAGGCCAGATCATGAATGAGGTACCAGAGGTATATAATAAGGATGGGCATTTGGACCTTTAAGAAGTGTATAAACGTGTAATCTTTGTAATGGTTAACCACGGATAATAATACATTAATTGAATTTTTATTATCTGTTAATATGAATTAATATTATATGAATAGTACCATCTCACACAATCAATCAATTTCTCTCCCAAATCTCTCGATAAACATTTAAATAAGCTTATCTTAGCCATCTTGATCTAATTATTAAACATTCATTTAGATATTGTCTATACTACATTTCATCTTCTTTAAATTTCATCAGACTTCATTCATGTGCAAAAAATACAAAAAAATACACAAACACAAAATGTTTTTCTGATGCTTTATTAAAATAATAAAACTCAACATCTTGAATACACAAGTATGTAGAAAAAGTACAGCCAAGAATTCTTAGACAAAATTATGAATATCAGGGTCAAATAAGTGTAGAAATAAGGAGCAGTGCTAGGACTTCTGTCCAGGAACTCATCATGACTCATGAACAATCTGTTGGTGCATTATCATCAATAGCAAGTGTTTTTTTGAGTGGTGCAACCACTCCAAGGAACAGCAATGTCAGTGTTTTTCCTCTTTGAATCCCCCTTTTCAGTAGATGTAGTCCCGTAGCTGTCACCTGTCTGTATTCAGGATGGACTCGATGGAGAAAGAACTGCTGAACTTGACCTCACATCTACTGTTAACAGCTCTGCAGGCTGCAGCTTCTGGTGGTGGTGGGGTCAACATCTCCTTTCTCACTGAAGTCAACTCAGGGAACCATTCCAGAATTCCTTCGAAGTGACGACGCAGAATCTTTTGTGTTATTTTACTATGATCAACTGTCCAGTAGTTCTTGCACAACCCATTCCAACCCATTGGAATCTGAAAATAAAAGAAAATTAGTTTGATTAAGCTTGATCAGTAAATACAATTAAGTAAGAATAATTATTCCATCCATTTAAATACTTTTAATCATAGGAATTAATATTTACCGTGGTAAAACATTTGCTGGTTGATAAGCAGACTCTGATGTTGTTCTCAAAGGATTTTGTTCTCCCCAACCCGAATGCTTCCAGTCTGTCCATCACCTGGGAAAAAAGAAAAAGTGATATTACAACTTCGGTCTGAAATGAGACAACTTTACATTTTAATGTCTTAAACCGTTTTTGTTTAATCAGATGTGTTTCTTACCTCACTAAAGGTAAGCCTCTTTTCTGGAGAGTGAAGCAGGGTGAAGGCGATCCTTGCCAAGTAGGTTTTGCAATGGTTGAACTTTTCTTGCTCACTCAGCGGACTCAACAACCTCTTCTTGGTGGGTCTAGCTGTAGCACCAGATCTAGCAGTGAGTTCATGGTCTTGGCTGCCTCCTGTTGTGCAGATGGAGTAACTGTCACCTGTACATTGAACAGGGCGTGTGCCCACAGGTGAAGAGGCCCAGTTGACCTTCCACTTTAGTCCAACAGTTCTCTCCGTGGACTCCTCTGACAGAGTAGGGGCTTTGCAGCATGGGCCAGAGGCAGTGTCTTTCTTCAGGATGGAGTCAATGGAGAAACTGAAACTGAACTTCACCTCAGCTTTGCAGGCTGTGGCTTCAGGAGGATGGAGAGTTGTGTAGTGGTATGGTGGTGGTGGTGGTCGTGGTGTGATCAACACCTCCTTTCTCTCTGTGGAGGTGAACTCTGGGAACCACTCCAGAAGGCCTTCGAAGTGACGTTGCACCATCCTTTTTGTTATTTGACTATGATCAAGTTTCCAATAGTTGGGGTTGTAATTCCATGCAGCATCTGGGCCATTTGGAACCTGAAAGTGAAGCAAAAACAAACAAAAAATGTACTGTTAGATGATTTGATTAAACTGTGAGAGTTCGAGTATTCAATGTTTTTCCCTGAACCGTGGAAAATTGATCAGTGAATCATTCTTAATTAGAGGGATTTATATTTACCTTGACAAAACAGCTGTACGTTGACAAACAGGCTCTGATGTTGTTCTCAAAAGACTTTGTCCACTTAGACGCAAACCCTTCTAGTCTGTCCATCAACTGAAAAACAAAAAACAAAATTAATTTACAAATCAGGTATGAAATAAGACAAAATATAGAATACTGAAGTAGTGTTATACATGTTTACTTTTGCTTAATCATGTATGTCAAATTGCAATGCTTAGCAGGTTTGTCTATTACTTACTTGAGTAAAGGTGAGCATCTTTTCTGGAGAGTCTTGCAGGATGAAAGCGATCATTGCCAAGTAGGTTCTGCATTGTTTAATTACTTTGTAAGAGAGGTGAGGTCCACGGTTTTCAGACATGTTGTATATATTTGCTGTAGATTAGAATGAAGTCCAAGACACAGAGCAGTGGTTTGAGAAGTTCTCTCAGTCAGTAGCTTGTGCTGAATGAGCAGATGTCCAGGTCTCTGGATATATAAACCCTGTGGGAACAATAGGACGTTAGAAGGTGTGAATTCCTGCTAAATGGGACGCTTGTCAGATGAGCTATGATGGCCAGGGTGGAGCTAATGACCACAACAATGACAATGTCCAACAGATCCTCTGGATGTATTTCTGGGTGGAACATTCATAAATAGTTTATTTTATTAGTTTTATTTCATAGAAAGAAAATAGATTCTATTACATAAATTTAAATATAGTCTACATTTTAGATAATGCTGGAAATCAAAGAATATCAGAACAACAAAAAACTCCCAAATCTGCCGGGTGAAGTACAACAATGTGCAAACACAGCAGCAAGATTGTGAGCTGCTGTGATAGGAGATGGATATCAAAATGGAACATAACTAATAATTGTGTGTATTCCTCCACTATCTGCATTAGTGATCTTGGTAGAAAATTTGGATTTTGATTTATTGAAGATTCTGACTTTCAATTGTACATATACATTTTGTTTTGACTCTACTTTCTGCTTCGATCAATATCTCATTATATTTTGACTGAGCATGTTGAATTCTAGCATTATCTGGATGCACTGTATATTTGTGTGTTATTTGTTTAATTTATTTTAATTCTGTGATATATAGCCTACTGTTAACCTTAAAAAATCTGCCAAGCCTAACCTATAGTCTGTCAAATACATTCACCATCTTCAGGTGTAGTTCTAACGATGTTTAAATGAACATCAGCATATATTTGAGTTTAATGGTTCATGTTTATTCAATGAGGGGTTTTTCTTACATTCCAGTGATTATCACCTCATCCGTTTGTACCTGAAACAGGCTGAGGGAACTCTATAGTGTATAGTCTATATTGATATACAGTGTCATTGTGTTCTTTGCAACACTGCAATGTTGTCTTGTGAATCTGTATTACTGTACATTGATTTATTTCATTAATTATAACATATATAATGTACACTGAGTAAAATGTTGAACATATAAATGTAATGTCTTAATCAAAGTCAACAGACTCTCAGTGATGCATATCTGCTCGACTCCTTTGCACATTAAACTGTGACATTGATATGCATTATGCATATTATCACCTACACAGTTAGATATTCGCATCACTATATGCACATCACCTGCACACCTCTGGAACTGCTGTACATTGATAAGCTAATTAGCTAATCTAAAACATATAACATGGACAAAAGTTTAAAACACAGACATGCATTTCATTTGAGCGTAGCGAAATAAATATGGAAAAACCACCACATAAAATAAATGTGCTTTTTTCACAGAATGGTGTACGGAACAATTATTACCTGCATGTAATTTAGATAGCATGTTATCATGTAGACAGATGTCAGGTTCATTTATTGACCTGGCATCATATAGTTTGTAGTTCCAATGATTATTGTATTATAATGTTTAGACTGATGAAAGGTTTTCTTATTGGTTTACCTATGATCATGGAGTAGCCTACTGTACTGTACTGTACTGGTGTTGACTTTAGCCTCACAAACCCTGGGAGTCCTGGATGAGGTGATAATCACTGGAATGTGTTCTGTTCATGAACACATCAACAACATGACCTATTTACGTCAATCTCCTTTCTACACAATTACACTCACCTTTTAAAGAACACACATTTTACCAGAGTTGGATAATCAGCTACATTTACTGTACAGTATAGCCTACAGTACTGTGTCATTTTGAGGTTTACTAGTATTTCAATGTTTCAATACGCTTCTAGTCTGCTACACATGCATTGCTGTGTGACATGCATTTCATTGAGCGTACACAGTATATAAAGTACTGTGCAATGCAATCCTTTAAAAAGCACAGTGCAGTTTACATTCAGGAAACTGCACACAGTAATGTTAAAACCTTGGTGTATAGTAAAATATATATATATATTACATTTAGATAGCATGCTATCTACACAGATGTGGGCATCCTATAGTGTTTATAGTTTCAATGTACAGATATTTTTTTATTTGGATATTCTACTGTTAGACTGATGATAATGCCTAAATTGTAAATTGTGAATTACAATATTGTCATACTGTCACCTGAAGCATATATCATAGATTAGAGTAATTACAATATTTCGATACCAGTAAGACGCCCTGAGGGCACACATCCGCCTGGCTGGGTGAGCGCTGGCACTTTACCATGGAGAGTCAGATCAACATATGAAATGAATTCTGTACTGGCCATATATGTCTTGAGTGTACAGGGTTTTATGAGGTCAGATAATCATTATGGAATGTCAGAACAGGAAGGACGAGTGCACAGTCAACATTTGGAATGTCAGAACCGTTCGGCTACATATATGGAGATCTAGGTGATGATCCATCTTCTTGTATCATGTATGGTTATCCAGGATTAGATTAGGTCAGTGTCGTGATCGTCATATATACAAGATTGTCACGAGGCGTGACCATATATGGAGATGTGATGTCACGAGGCGACATCTGGGAAAGGCATATTCACAGAAATGTACAGGTCTGCTGCAACTCTCGTCGTTAAAATGTGTACAGCTGAATATGTTTCATTTGTACCCAATTACTTCATTACTTAATTTTTGTATTGTATTAAAACTTCCTTTTATATTGCTGTCCTAGGATATCCTGGGTTTATTTCTAATGATTTAGTTTAAACACTTTGTATTGCACTGTTCTCATTGTTGAAACCTAAAGGCCAGAACATTGTATTCAGCGTGTAACTGTAAGCCCAAGGTGAATATTCCACACATTGCACAGTGAAAAGGTTTGTTTTCAGTCACAGCAGTCGAGGCAAGAAGAGAAGAGTTGTTTCATTCCACCTTTGCTGCATTCCAGTGATTATCGCCTAGTTTCACGTCTCTATTGTCTTAGACGATGATCCCCTTTCAAAGAGGCCAGGTGTAAATTATAACTACAAAATGGCAGGGAAGTTACACATCAAGCAAATGATCAAATGTGCTCCTTAAAACTATTTAGCATAGGAATGTTGTGAACACAGACCCATCACGCCGATCCACTGTGAACAAAGATATATATTCTTAGTCACCTATTCAGACTATAGCCCACAGCATTGGGCCCTAGCTTCGACGGCATTACAGGTTTATGCAAAGGAAACGTTTTTTATTTAGATAGCATGTTATGTAGACTGATGCAAGGTCATTATTGACCTGACATCCAAACCCACATTTTCAAGACTCTTTGTGGAAAAAGAACATTGAATGTCAAATAGTCTAGTCCCTGATTATAATACGACCCCCGTTTTTTCCCCAGGATATTTCCATTAGAAAGATATTCAGGCCAATATATTCATGTATTAGTTTTCTGTGGATATTCTACTGTTTCCGATATATAAAACTTTTCTGAGGCTACTGTTAGACTGATATGAGAGGTTATTGGTTTCCCAATAGGCCTACAGTAATATGATCATAGATGATCCTTCATGACTGCAAGTTGTCTGCGTCTGCTAAATGCCTAAATTGTAAATTGGTAGTGCAGTGATGTGTCCTTGAGGCGGGTTCCAAGGGGGCTCCAGACAAATTAGTTAATACAACTTAAAAAGTCGTTTAACCTTTCACCTTATACACTGGCTAAATGGACACAAATGAGGGGTCCTTGGCACACAATATTCTCAGATAGGGGTCTGTATATATATATAATAATCATTCATACTGAATGATATTACTATTAATTAACCAGTAAGAGGCATAAGGGCGAGAAGCGTACACGCATCCGTCTCGTTGATGGCAGACTGCTGGGCGAGCGCAGAAATTCTGTACTGGCTACTGGTTTGATGAGGTCAGATCAACATAATGTCAGCTCCCTATATGGAGATCTAAGAGTGGTAGCGGGGACATTCTCTTGAGTGTACAGGGTTTGATGAGGGCCAGGCCTTAATTTCCAGGCCTGTTGAGAACTCTAGTATTCGACGGCTGCCGGGCGCGGCTGCACTAATAACTTTGGGGCAGGCCTGTCTAGTTTGAATGGACAGGTATATATCCATATATGGAGATCTAAGGATTTGAGGTCAGATGTGGAGTTGCTGGCCAATATTGACGACATCAGGGTTCTCCACTGATGTCACGAGATTTTGAATGATACACTGACGGGAATTGCACAGGAATTGTACGTTTTCATAGTAAATGTGACCTTTGGTTGCAATTACAAAGTTTGAGAACCGCATGTATTATTGGATAACCTGTGTGACACACGACACACATACACACACACCTTCACTATTTACATATATAAATGTAATGTTACACTAAAGCGTTATTATGTTTTGTATCAACAATGTACGTCTAGAATACCATACATTAGTATACAATTATGTAGCTTGTAACTCAAATAATTGCAGTGGAGCAAGTTCAATATTTGCCTCAGAGATGTATAGAGTAGGCCTAGAAGTGTATAGACACATGTAGACAATTGTGTAGAAATGAGAATGACGTGAATAAGAGGTCATGTTGTTGATGTGTTCATGAACAGAACACATTCCAGTGATTATCACCCCATCCAGGACTCCCAGGGTGTGTGAGGCTAATGGGCCATTCAATGAAGTCAACACATTTATTATACATTTACACAGTACAGTACAGTACAGTACAGTACAGTACAGTACAGTACAGTACAGTACAGTACAGTACAGTACAGTACAGTACAGTACAGTACAGTACAGTACAGTACAGTACAGTACAGTACAGTACAGTACAGTACAGTACAGTCTAAACATTATAATACAATCTGTACATTGAAACTACACAAACTATTGGATGCTAGGTTAATAAATTAACCCATGGCATCCGTCCCTACATCCTATCTACATTATAAGTAGAAAATCTATTTACGTAGTAACTAATGATTCACACTATACACCACAGGTAAAGAATACAATTGGACATGAATTAGTGTACGAACATTATAGATTGGATTTGTGTTATGTGGGACAGTCTGAATATGAAGGTCATATGGGTAATTATAATAAGCATGTGCTGTCCATCTTACAAATAAACAAAAAACACGTTGGATTAAAACATTGGGTTTTTACTTCTCAACGTCAATATGTTCAACATGCTCAAAATATAGCGAGACAACCATGAACAAAAAATATTGATATGCTCTGGGAATCTGTATCCAAAATAAACGGAATTGAAGATCATTGTTTGATAAATGAATACGGTTTGTTTCCACTGTCACTCTGTAATTCATACTAAAATAAAACTAAAATGAATGTTACACCCAGATACCTCCAAAAGGATCTGTCGGACATGGTCTATTGTTGCTGTGGTCATTGGCTCCACCCTGGCCATCAAAGGCCCTCATTAACCTGCAGGAATTCACACCTTCTAATGTCCTATTGTTCCAACAGGGTTTATATATCCAGAGACCTGGACATCTGCTCATTCAGCACAAGCTACTGACCGAGACAACTTCTCAAACCACTGCTACTGTGTCCTGGACTTGATTCTACAACAAGATTCTACAAGATGTCTGTTGTGATCAACACCTCCTTTCTCTCTGTGGAGGTGAACTCTGGGAACCACTCCAGAAGGCCTTCGAAGTGACGTTGCACCATCCTTTTTGTTATTTGACTATGATCAAGTTTCCAATAGTTGGGGTTGTAATTCCATGCAGCATCTGGGCCATTTGGAACCTGAAAGTGAAGCAAACACAAACAAAAAATGTACTGTTAGATGATTTGATTAAACTGTGAGAGTTCGAGTATTCAATGTTTTTCCCTGAACCGTGGAAAATTGATCAGTGATCAATTTTCTTTATAATATAAATTATTCTTAATTAGAGGGATTTATATTTACCTTGACAAAACAGCTGTACGTTGACAAACAGGCTCTGATGTTGTTCTCGAAAGACTTTGTCCACTTAGACGCAAATCCTTCCAGTCTGTCCATCAACTGAAAAACAAAAAACAAAATTAATTTACAAATCAGGTATGAAATAAGACAAAATAAAGAATACTGAAGTAGTGTTATTACATGTTTACTTTTGCTTAATCATGTATGTCAAATTGCAATGCTTAGCAGGTTTGTCTATTACTTACTTGAGTAAAGGTGAGCATCTTTTCTGGAGAGTCTTGCAGGATGAAAGCGATCATTGCCAAGTAGGTTCTGCATTGTTTAATGACTTTGTAAGAGAGGTGAGGTCCAAGGTTTTCAGACATGTTGTATATATTTGCTGTAGATTAGAATGAAGTCCAAGACACAGAGCAGTGGTTTGAGAAGTTCTCTCGGTCAGTAGCTTGTGCTGAATGAGCAGATGTCCAGGTCTCTGGATATATAAACCCTGTTGGAACAATAGGACGTTAGAAGGTGTGAATTCCTGCTAAATGAGACCCTTGTCAGATGAGCTATGATGGCCAGGGTGGAGCTAACGACCACAACAATGACAATAGACTGTCCAACAGATCCTCTGCAGGTATTTCTGGGTGGAACATTCATAAATAGTTTATTTTATTAGTTTTATTTCATAGAAAGAAAATAGATTCTATTAAATACATTTAAATATAGTCTACATTTTAGATAATGGTGGAAATCAAAGAATATCAGAACAACAAAAAACTCCCAAATCTGCTGGGTGAAGTACAACGATGTGCAAACACGGCAGCAAGATTGTGAGCTGCTGTGATAGGAGATGGATATCAAAATGGAACATAACTAATAATTGTGTGTATTCCTCCACTATCTGCATTAGTGATCTTGGTAGAAATTTTGGATTTTGATTTATTGAAGATTCTGACTTTCAATTGTACATATACATTTTGTTTTGACTCTACTTTCTGCTTCGATCAATATCTCATTATATTTTGACTGAGCATGTTGAACACTTAGAACTGAACTAAAGAAGTAGAAACAAAATATGCATATGTGGGATGAAAAAAAATGTCTAGCATTATCTGGATGCACTGTATATTTGTGTGTTATTTGTTTACTTTATTTTAATTCTGTGATATATAGCCTACTGTTAACCTTAAAAAATCTGCCAAGCCTAACCTATAGTCTGTCAAATACATTCACCAACTTCAGGTGTAGTTCTAACGATGTTTAAATGAACATCAGCATATATTTGAGTTTAATGGTTCATGTTTATTCAATGAGGGGTTTTGCTTACATTCCAGTGGTTATCACCTCATCCGTTTGTACCTGAAACAGGCTGAGGGAACTCTATAGTGTATAGTCTATATTGATATACAGTGTCATTGTGTTCTTTGCAACACTGCAATGAAGTCTTGTGAATCTGTATTACTGTACATTGATTGATTTGTTTCATTAATTATAACATATATAATGTACACTGAGTAAATGTTGAACATATAAATGTAATGTCTTCATCAAAGTCAACAGACTCTCAGTGATGCATATCTGCTCGACTCCTTTGCACATTAAACTGTGACATTGATATGCATTATGCATATTATCACCTACACAGTTAGATACGCATCACTATATGCACATCACCTGCACACCTCTGGAACTGCTGTACATTGATAAGCTAATTAGCTAATCTAAAACATATAACATGGACAAAAGTTTAAAACACAGACATGTTGCATTTCATTTCAGCGTAGCGAAATAAATATGGAAAAACCACCACATAAAACAAATGCTTTTTGCACATTTATTTCACAGAATGGTGTACAGAACACTTATTACCTGCATGTAATTTAGATAGCATGTTATCATGTAGACTCTACATGATAACATGCTATCTGTACAGCATATAGTGATGATAACATGCTATCTAAATGACATGCAGGTAATAATTGCACAGTACTTTATATACTGTGTACGCTCAATGAAATGCATGTCACACACATTGGTTTAGATGTTTCTGGCTGAGGGGGGATGGTACATTTTCATATTCTTTATGGATAAAGTACATGGGGAAATTGACAAATGAATATACAACATTGAATATTAGTACAAAGTAGCTTGTCAACTACTCACATTATTACAGTGGAGCAAGTTCAACATTTTCCTCTGAGATGTATAGCAGAGTAGAAGCGTAGAAACATTGACATACTAGTAAACCTCAAAATTACACAGTACTGTACTGTTATATTGTACAGTAAATGTAGCTGATTACTTTCCAACTCTGGTAAAATGTGTGTTCTTTAAGAAGTGAGTGTAATATACCGCTGAATAGGTTTCATTTGTACCCAATTACTTCATTACTTAATTTTTGTATTGTATTAAAACTTCCTTTTATATTGCTGTCCTGGATATCCTGGGTTTATTTCTAATGATTTAGTTGGGGTGGACACACACACAGACACACAGACAGACAGACATGATCTGCTAGGTCTCATAGTAAGTGCTCAGTGCAATTAATTCTCTGCACAACAAAACATTTCAAATAAACATTATTTGAAAGAAGCTTTTGCACCGCCTGGTGGAGAATAATCAAAATATTATATTATATTGTACAGTAAATGTAGCTGATTACTGTGTTGACATACTAGTAAACCTCAAAATTACACAGTACTGTACTGTTATATTGTACAGTAAATGTAGCTGATTACTTTCCAACTCTGGTAAAATGTGTGTTCTTTAAGAAGTGAGTGTAATATACCGCTGAATAGGTTTCATTTGTACCCAATTACTTCATTACTTAATTTTTGTATTGTATTAAAACTTCCTTTTATATTGCTGTCCTGGATATCCTGGGTTTATTTCTAATGATTTAGTTGGGGTGGACACACACACAGACACACAGACAGACAGACATGATCTGCTAGGTCTCATAGTAAGTGCTCAGTGCAATTAATTCTCTGCACAACAAAACATTTCAAATAAACATTATTTGAAAGAAGCTTTTGCACCGCCTGGTGGAGAATAATCAAAACTACGTGTGTGTGAAATGGTATGTCTACTGAAAAAATATGTACCATATATGGTTGTAGAAGCCATCCTCACTGTTTAGTATGTCTATTTATTATTATTATTATTATCACAATTGTTGTAGTTATTATTTGGCATTATTGGGTATTGGTTTGAGGGGTTATTATGTATTGGAATCACTGTTTGGACACCAAGGGCACGCCTCCCCAGGCCTAATTGATTGATTGAGAGAGCATATGTAGGCCTGGGTGATTGGGGAGCGGCATGCACCTGGTGGACAAACCAGTTTTACCAGACAGAACACGGAAGAGACAACACAGAAGGAGCTGCTTGTAATGTACCATGCACTTTAAAGGAAAGTAAATACAACAACATGACATTGAACCTGTGGACAATCTCTTTCTTTGACCTGCGTACATCCATAGTCCCTAGGTGCATCAGTGGGTTTGTTGGCTATAAGGTAGAAATGTTTGGAACCAACAAAGAGCCACAACATAGTAAAACTGAGTCCTGTTGGATTTAGATGTATTGGTTTTTCAAAGTAAAAAAGAGGACTTTAACCAGAAATGTTACATTCTGGGACAACAAGGAAAAAGGATTGGAACAACAGACTGAAGGGAATTAACTAACTGGACGCGTAGCTCAAAGCCACAAAGACTCATCAATTAGGAGCCTGGTATGTAGTGGACACTGGACATCGAATTTAAAAGCTGTATAGGAAAACGGCAATAACTATTGGAGTTATTTTATTTTCGTGTTTTTCCACTGCTTAACTTTTATTGGTGACTTGTTTGCTGGCCATTTGCTGCACTGCCGTCCATTATTATTCTCGTTTTTGTCACTGCCGGACTTACTAGTGACACCTGCTGTTTTGCACTGCCTTTATTTATTTGGGCATTTGCATTGCTGCACTTTCTTGGAAGTTTACACTGCACTGCACTTTTACGTGTGGCAAAAAAGGAAATTACAATGTCTGACTCAGATGTCACGAGAGCAGTGAGTGATGTTGCTCTACCACCTGTAGAAGACTGGTGGGAAGACCCTCCAGAGCTCAGTCGAAAGGAGATTGAAATTATCGTGCAAAAGTGGATGGCACGAGAGATGGAGAGGGAGCACAGAAAAAGCATTTTGGCCACATACGGCGTGGTGGAAGAAGATACACCCCCAGGAGAGGATGGCAGAGAGACATGGCAGGAAGGAGAGGACAGTGTCTCCGAGCCGAACATCCCTCAGGAGGAGAACATTCTGCAGCTGAAAGATTTCCAACAGGAACAGCTGACTGACCCTGCAGAAGAGGACGGAGCGGAGGACGGTGAGATGGCTGTGGAGACGGGCGGCTCCTCAGCTCTCGGCGTCACATCTGAAGCTGGAGATCACTATGGACAGATGTGTGAGGGAGATGAAAACGGCAAGCAGGATGCCATGATCAACAACGCTAGCTGGGTTGAGTCAGCTGACACAAAGAGGCTGAACAGAGTGGTGAGGAATCCACTCAGTGGAGAGAGGCGTCCTTCCCCATCACGGAGGGCCAGTGGTGGAGGGAGAAATGGCACCATGGAGAGGGCTGCATCTGACCATGACCAGCGGGGTGGCAAGGGAGCTGCCTCTGAGCTGCCTCTGAGGAAGAAGAGAGGCTGGCGTAGGAACCAAAAGGAGGACAAAGGGCCTGTCCAGGAGAAGAGCGAGCAGAAGGAGAACGAGGAGGGTGATGTGCCGGAGGAAAGGGACAACCACCTGCTCCGCTTCCTGTGGTGGCTTGAGGGCTACATCAAGCCTTCTCCAGACCACTGAGAGCTTTAACTTTTCTTTTCTCCATCTTTCCCTTTCTTTCTTTTTTGCAGTTTCGACCAAAGAAGATTCAGTCAAGCCTAAATACAACACACATACCACATACCTTTGAATAATGTTTTTTGTGTTTGGCTTCTTTGAAATGTATTTTGTAATTGTGTCCATATACTGTGCACAATTAGGGGGGAGTGTAGAAGCCATCCTCACTGTTTAGTATGTCTATTTATTATTATTATTATTATCACAATTGTTGTAGTTATTATTTGGCATTATTGGGTATTGGTTTGAGGGGTTATTATGTATTGGAATCACTGTTTGGACACCAAGGGCACGCCTCCCCAGGCCTAATTGATTGATTGAGAGAGCATATGTAGGCCTGGGTGATTGGGGAGCGGCATGCACCTGGTGGACAAACCAGTTTTACCAGACAGAACACGGAAGAGACAACACAGAAGGAGCTGCTTGTAATGTACCATGCACTTTAAAGGAAAGTAAATACAACAACATGACATTGAACCTGTGGACAATCTCTTTCTTTGACCTGCGTACATCCATAGTCCCTAGGTGCATCAGTGGGTTTGTTGGCTATACGGTAGAAATGTTTGGAACCAACAAAGAGCCACAACAATGGTCATGCCTTGAGTCGTGACACATCACCATATGGCCATCTCCATATTTGAAGATCACAACACTGACCTCATCTAACCCTGGATAACCATACATGGAGAAGACTGGATCATCACCTAGATCTGTATATATGAAGCCGGCCAGCAACTCTTGTTGATCTGACCTCATCAAACCATGTACACTCAAGACACGCTCCATATATGGCCAGTACATAATTCAATCCATATGTTGATCTGACCCCCCCCCCCCCCCCCCCCCAATGCCAAAGTGCCAGCGCTCGGCCATCTGCCATTCTGGCCCTCAAGGGCATCTTACTGGTATTATTTATTAGTATAATAGTTGCATGTATACATAGTTGGGGAGTGTGAAATGTATAGGAAATTACAATAGGAATTGTAAACTGTAGACGAATACAAGCTCCACCAGAGTGGTGGCGCTGTTGCCCCCGTGGCCCGACTGCAGATAAGCGGTAAAAGATGGATGAATGGGCATGGGGAACTGGGAAGAATTGATATTTCCACTGTGATATCACATGTTTATGCCCTTCATTAAAGGAGTAGGAGACCCTTTGAGTCTCCATTGAGTCTCCTATACCGTCTACCAGAGTGTCAGCCGGTCATCAAATTATTGTCTTTGGAAGGTGCCAAAAACATGCATCAATGGGGTGTGTAATTGAGTTTGACCTGAATTTTTAGTAGTGTGGCATATCATTTATTATGAGATTCAACAGTTTAAGTTTTGCATTGGTGACACACCATAAACTGTGAGTTATGGTTAGGCCAGATCATGAATGAGGTACCAGAGGTATATAATAAGGATGGGCATTTGGACCTTTAAGAAGTGTATAAACGTGTAATCTTTGTAATGGTTAACCACGGATAATAATACATTAATTGAATTTTTATTATCTGTTAATATGAATTAATATTATATGAATAGTACCATCTCACACAATCAATCAATTTCTCTCCCAAATCTCTCGATAAACATTTAAATAAGCTTATCTTAGCCATCTTGATCTAATTATTAAACATTCATTTAGATATTGTCTATACTACATTTCATCTTCTTTAAATTTCATCAGACTTCATTCATGTGCAAAAAATACAAAAAAATACACAAACACAAAATGTTTTTCTGATGCTTTATTAAAATAATAAAACTCAACATCTTGAATACACAAGTATGTAGAAAAAGTACAGCCAAGAATTCTTAGACAAAATTATGAATATCAGGGTCAAATAAGTGTAGAAATAAGGAGCAGTGCTAGGACTTCTGTCCAGGAACTCATCATGACTCATGAACAATCTGTTGGTGCATTATCATCAATAGCAAGTGTTTTTTTGAGTGGTGCAACCACTCCAAGGAACAGCAATGTCAGTGTTTTTCCTCTTTGAATCCCCCTTTTCAGTAGATGTAGTCCCGTAGCTGTCACCTGTCTGTATTCAGGATGGACTCGATGGAGAAAGAACTGCTGAACTTGACCTCACATCTACTGTTAACAGCTCTGCAGGCTGCAGCTTCTGGTGGTGGTGGGGTCAACATCTCCTTTCTCACTGAAGTCAACTCAGGGAACCATTCCAGAATTCCTTCGAAGTGACGACGCAGAATCTTTTGTGTTATTTTACTATGATCAACTGTCCAGTAGTTCTTGCACAACCCATTCCAACCCATTGGAATCTGAAAATAAAAGAAAATTAGTTTGATTAAGCTTGATCAGTAAATACAATTAAGTAAGAATAATTATTCCATCCATTTAAATACTTTTAATCATAGGAATTAATATTTACCGTGGTAAAACATTTGCTGGTTGATAAGCAGACTCTGATGTTGTTCTCAAAGGATTTTGTTCTCCCCAACCCGAATGCTTCCAGTCTGTCCATCACCTGGGAAAAAAGAAAAAGTGATATTACAACTTCGGTCTGAAATGAGACAACTTTACATTTTAATGTCTTAAACCGTTTTTGTTTAATCAGATGTGTTTCTTACCTCACTAAAGGTAAGCCTCTTTTCTGGAGAGTGAAGCAGGGTGAAGGCGATCCTTGCCAAGTAGGTTTTGCAATGGTTGAACTTTTCTTGCTCACTCAGCGGACTCAACAACCTCTTCTTGGTGGGTCTAGCTGTAGCACCAGATCTAGCAGTGAGTTCATGGTCTTGGCTGCCTCCTGTTGTGCAGATGGAGTAACTGTCACCTGTACATTGAACAGGGCGTGTGCCCACAGGTGAAGAGGCCCAGTTGACCTTCCACTTTAGTCCAACAGTTCTCTCCGTGGACTCCTCTGACAGAGTAGGGGCTTTGCAGCATGGGCCAGAGGCAGTGTCTTTCTTCAGGATGGAGTCAATGGAGAAACTGAAACTGAACTTCACCTCAGCTTTGCAGGCTGTGGCTTCAGGAGGATGGAGAGTTGTGTAGTGGTATGGTGGTGGTGGTGGTCGTGGTGTGATCAACACCTCCTTTCTCTCTGTGGAGGTGAACTCTGGGAACCACTCCAGAAGGCCTTCGAAGTGACGTTGCACCATCCTTTTTGTTATTTGACTATGATCAAGTTTCCAATAGTTGGGGTTGTAATTCCATGCAGCATCTGGGCCATTTGGAACCTGAAAGTGAAGCAAAAACAAACAAAAAATGTACTGTTAGATGATTTGATTAAACTGTGAGAGTTCGAGTATTCAATGTTTTTCCCTGAACCGTGGAAAATTGATCAGTGAATCATTCTTAATTAGAGGGATTTATATTTACCTTGACAAAACAGCTGTACGTTGACAAACAGGCTCTGATGTTGTTCTCAAAAGACTTTGTCCACTTAGACGCAAACCCTTCTAGTCTGTCCATCAACTGAAAAACAAAAAACAAAATTAATTTACAAATCAGGTATGAAATAAGACAAAATATAGAATACTGAAGTAGTGTTATACATGTTTACTTTTGCTTAATCATGTATGTCAAATTGCAATGCTTAGCAGGTTTGTCTATTACTTACTTGAGTAAAGGTGAGCATCTTTTCTGGAGAGTCTTGCAGGATGAAAGCGATCATTGCCAAGTAGGTTCTGCATTGTTTAATTACTTTGTAAGAGAGGTGAGGTCCACGGTTTTCAGACATGTTGTATATATTTGCTGTAGATTAGAATGAAGTCCAAGACACAGAGCAGTGGTTTGAGAAGTTCTCTCAGTCAGTAGCTTGTGCTGAATGAGCAGATGTCCAGGTCTCTGGATATATAAACCCTGTGGGAACAATAGGACGTTAGAAGGTGTGAATTCCTGCTAAATGGGACGCTTGTCAGATGAGCTATGATGGCCAGGGTGGAGCTAATGACCACAACAATGACAATGTCCAACAGATCCTCTGGATGTATTTCTGGGTGGAACATTCATAAATAGTTTATTTTATTAGTTTTATTTCATAGAAAGAAAATAGATTCTATTACATAAATTTAAATATAGTCTACATTTTAGATAATGCTGGAAATCAAAGAATATCAGAACAACAAAAAACTCCCAAATCTGCCGGGTGAAGTACAACAATGTGCAAACACAGCAGCAAGATTGTGAGCTGCTGTGATAGGAGATGGATATCAAAATGGAACATAACTAATAATTGTGTGTATTCCTCCACTATCTGCATTAGTGATCTTGGTAGAAAATTTGGATTTTGATTTATTGAAGATTCTGACTTTCAATTGTACATATACATTTTGTTTTGACTCTACTTTCTGCTTCGATCAATATCTCATTATATTTTGACTGAGCATGTTGAATTCTAGCATTATCTGGATGCACTGTATATTTGTGTGTTATTTGTTTAATTTATTTTAATTCTGTGATATATAGCCTACTGTTAACCTTAAAAAATCTGCCAAGCCTAACCTATAGTCTGTCAAATACATTCACCATCTTCAGGTGTAGTTCTAACGATGTTTAAATGAACATCAGCATATATTTGAGTTTAATGGTTCATGTTTATTCAATGAGGGGTTTTTCTTACATTCCAGTGATTATCACCTCATCCGTTTGTACCTGAAACAGGCTGAGGGAACTCTATAGTGTATAGTCTATATTGATATACAGTGTCATTGTGTTCTTTGCAACACTGCAATGTTGTCTTGTGAATCTGTATTACTGTACATTGATTTATTTCATTAATTATAACATATATAATGTACACTGAGTAAAATGTTGAACATATAAATGTAATGTCTTAATCAAAGTCAACAGACTCTCAGTGATGCATATCTGCTCGACTCCTTTGCACATTAAACTGTGACATTGATATGCATTATGCATATTATCACCTACACAGTTAGATATTCGCATCACTATATGCACATCACCTGCACACCTCTGGAACTGCTGTACATTGATAAGCTAATTAGCTAATCTAAAACATATAACATGGACAAAAGTTTAAAACACAGACATGCATTTCATTTGAGCGTAGCGAAATAAATATGGAAAAACCACCACATAAAATAAATGTGCTTTTTTCACAGAATGGTGTACGGAACAATTATTACCTGCATGTAATTTAGATAGCATGTTATCATGTAGACAGATGTCAGGTTCATTTATTGACCTGGCATCATATAGTTTGTAGTTCCAATGATTATTGTATTATAATGTTTAGACTGATGAAAGGTTTTCTTATTGGTTTACCTATGATCATGGAGTAGCCTACTGTACTGTACTGTACTGGTGTTGACTTTAGCCTCACAAACCCTGGGAGTCCTGGATGAGGTGATAATCACTGGAATGTGTTCTGTTCATGAACACATCAACAACATGACCTATTTACGTCAATCTCCTTTCTACACAATTACACTCACCTTTTAAAGAACACACATTTTACCAGAGTTGGATAATCAGCTACATTTACTGTACAGTATAGCCTACAGTACTGTGTCATTTTGAGGTTTACTAGTATTTCAATGTTTCAATACGCTTCTAGTCTGCTACACATGCATTGCTGTGTGACATGCATTTCATTGAGCGTACACAGTATATAAAGTACTGTGCAATGCAATCCTTTAAAAAGCACAGTGCAGTTTACATTCAGGAAACTGCACACAGTAATGTTAAAACCTTGGTGTATAGTAAAATATATATATATATTACATTTAGATAGCATGCTATCTACACAGATGTGGGCATCCTATAGTGTTTATAGTTTCAATGTACAGATATTTTTTTATTTGGATATTCTACTGTTAGACTGATGATAATGCCTAAATTGTAAATTGTGAATTACAATATTGTCATACTGTCACCTGAAGCATATATCATAGATTAGAGTAATTACAATATTTCGATACCAGTAAGACGCCCTGAGGGCACACATCCGCCTGGCTGGGTGAGCGCTGGCACTTTACCATGGAGAGTCAGATCAACATATGAAATGAATTCTGTACTGGCCATATATGTCTTGAGTGTACAGGGTTTTATGAGGTCAGATAATCATTATGGAATGTCAGAACAGGAAGGACGAGTGCACAGTCAACATTTGGAATGTCAGAACCGTTCGGCTACATATATGGAGATCTAGGTGATGATCCATCTTCTTGTATCATGTATGGTTATCCAGGATTAGATTAGGTCAGTGTCGTGATCGTCATATATACAAGATTGTCACGAGGCGTGACCATATATGGAGATGTGATGTCACGAGGCGACATCTGGGAAAGGCATATTCACAGAAATGTACAGGTCTGCTGCAACTCTCGTCGTTAAAATGTGTACAGCTGAATATGTTTCATTTGTACCCAATTACTTCATTACTTAATTTTTGTATTGTATTAAAACTTCCTTTTATATTGCTGTCCTAGGATATCCTGGGTTTATTTCTAATGATTTAGTTTAAACACTTTGTATTGCACTGTTCTCATTGTTGAAACCTAAAGGCCAGAACATTGTATTCAGCGTGTAACTGTAAGCCCAAGGTGAATATTCCACACATTGCACAGTGAAAAGGTTTGTTTTCAGTCACAGCAGTCGAGGCAAGAAGAGAAGAGTTGTTTCATTCCACCTTTGCTGCATTCCAGTGATTATCGCCTAGTTTCACGTCTCTATTGTCTTAGACGATGATCCCCTTTCAAAGAGGCCAGGTGTAAATTATAACTACAAAATGGCAGGGAAGTTACACATCAAGCAAATGATCAAATGTGCTCCTTAAAACTATTTAGCATAGGAATGTTGTGAACACAGACCCATCACGCCGATCCACTGTGAACAAAGATATATATTCTTAGTCACCTATTCAGACTATAGCCCACAGCATTGGGCCCTAGCTTCGACGGCATTACAGGTTTATGCAAAGGAAACGTTTTTTATTTAGATAGCATGTTATGTAGACTGATGCAAGGTCATTATTGACCTGACATCCAAACCCACATTTTCAAGACTCTTTGTGGAAAAAGAACATTGAATGTCAAATAGTCTAGTCCCTGATTATAATACGACCCCCGTTTTTTCCCCAGGATATTTCCATTAGAAAGATATTCAGGCCAATATATTCATGTATTAGTTTTCTGTGGATATTCTACTGTTTCCGATATATAAAACTTTTCTGAGGCTACTGTTAGACTGATATGAGAGGTTATTGGTTTCCCAATAGGCCTACAGTAATATGATCATAGATGATCCTTCATGACTGCAAGTTGTCTGCGTCTGCTAAATGCCTAAATTGTAAATTGGTAGTGCAGTGATGTGTCCTTGAGGCGGGTTCCAAGGGGGCTCCAGACAAATTAGTTAATACAACTTAAAAAGTCGTTTAACCTTTCACCTTATACACTGGCTAAATGGACACAAATGAGGGGTCCTTGGCACACAATATTCTCAGATAGGGGTCTGTATATATATATAATAATCATTCATACTGAATGATATTACTATTAATTAACCAGTAAGAGGCATAAGGGCGAGAAGCGTACACGCATCCGTCTCGTTGATGGCAGACTGCTGGGCGAGCGCAGAAATTCTGTACTGGCTACTGGTTTGATGAGGTCAGATCAACATAATGTCAGCTCCCTATATGGAGATCTAAGAGTGGTAGCGGGGACATTCTCTTGAGTGTACAGGGTTTGATGAGGGCCAGGCCTTAATTTCCAGGCCTGTTGAGAACTCTAGTATTCGACGGCTGCCGGGCGCGGCTGCACTAATAACTTTGGGGCAGGCCTGTCTAGTTTGAATGGACAGGTATATATCCATATATGGAGATCTAAGGATTTGAGGTCAGATGTGGAGTTGCTGGCCAATATTGACGACATCAGGGTTCTCCACTGATGTCACGAGATTTTGAATGATACACTGACGGGAATTGCACAGGAATTGTACGTTTTCATAGTAAATGTGACCTTTGGTTGCAATTACAAAGTTTGAGAACCGCATGTATTATTGGATAACCTGTGTGACACACGACACACATACACACACACCTTCACTATTTACATATATAAATGTAATGTTACACTAAAGCGTTATTATGTTTTGTATCAACAATGTACGTCTAGAATACCATACATTAGTATACAATTATGTAGCTTGTAACTCAAATAATTGCAGTGGAGCAAGTTCAATATTTGCCTCAGAGATGTATAGAGTAGGCCTAGAAGTGTATAGACACATGTAGACAATTGTGTAGAAATGAGAATGACGTGAATAAGAGGTCATGTTGTTGATGTGTTCATGAACAGAACACATTCCAGTGATTATCACCCCATCCAGGACTCCCAGGGTGTGTGAGGCTAATGGGCCATTCAATGAAGTCAACACATTTATTATACATTTACACAGTACAGTACAGTACAGTACAGTACAGTACAGTACAGTACAGTACAGTACAGTACAGTACAGTACAGTACAGTACAGTACAGTACAGTACAGTACAGTACAGTACAGTACAGTACAGTACAGTCTAAACATTATAATACAATCTGTACATTGAAACTACACAAACTATTGGATGCTAGGTTAATAAATTAACCCATGGCATCCGTCCCTACATCCTATCTACATTATAAGTAGAAAATCTATTTACGTAGTAACTAATGATTCACACTATACACCACAGGTAAAGAATACAATTGGACATGAATTAGTGTACGAACATTATAGATTGGATTTGTGTTATGTGGGACAGTCTGAATATGAAGGTCATATGGGTAATTATAATAAGCATGTGCTGTCCATCTTACAAATAAACAAAAAACACGTTGGATTAAAACATTGGGTTTTTACTTCTCAACGTCAATATGTTCAACATGCTCAAAATATAGCGAGACAACCATGAACAAAAAATATTGATATGCTCTGGGAATCTGTATCCAAAATAAACGGAATTGAAGATCATTGTTTGATAAATGAATACGGTTTGTTTCCACTGTCACTCTGTAATTCATACTAAAATAAAACTAAAATGAATGTTACACCCAGATACCTCCAAAAGGATCTGTCGGACATGGTCTATTGTTGCTGTGGTCATTGGCTCCACCCTGGCCATCAAAGGCCCTCATTAACCTGCAGGAATTCACACCTTCTAATGTCCTATTGTTCCAACAGGGTTTATATATCCAGAGACCTGGACATCTGCTCATTCAGCACAAGCTACTGACCGAGACAACTTCTCAAACCACTGCTACTGTGTCCTGGACTTGATTCTACAACAAGATTCTACAAGATGTCTGAAAACCACGGAGCTCGCCCGTCTTACCACCAATCACCCAATGCTGCTCTGCAAGAAAGTTTCAACAAGTGCAAAACCTACTTGGCAATGGTTGCCTTCGTCCTACAAGACTCTCCAGGCAAGATGCTCACCTTTAGTCAGGTAAGAAACAGACAATCCATCCTGCTGCTAACCGTTTGATACATTTCATAATGTAATGTAATGTAATGTTAACTTATTTCAGACCTAATTTGTAACTTGAATTCTATTTTTTTCTCCATGCAGTTGATGGACAGACTGGAAGCATTCGGGTCGAAGAGGACAAGATCCTTTGAGAACAACATCAGGGTCTGTTTGTCAGCCAACACATGTTTTGTCAAGGTAAATATACATTAGCCAAACAAACATTTCACTGATAAAAAAAAAAGTAAACTGTTAACTGTAAATAGCTGAAATATCATTATACTGATATACATACTGCTTTACTTTGCAGATTGCACTGAGCCCATCAGACCCATGGAACAACTGGAGACTTGATCATAGTAAAATAACAGAAAAGATGGCACGTCGTCACTTCAAAGGTGTTATCTGGTGGTTCCCCGAATTCAGCCCCATGGAGAAAAAGGATATGATGACCACACCACCACCACCAGACCACTACACAACGCTCCACTCTCCTGAAGCCGCAGCCTGCAAAGCTGTTAACAGCAGATGTGAGGTGAAGTTCAGCAGTTCTTTCTCCATCGACTCCATCCTGAAGAAAGATAGTCCCTCTGGTCTGGGCTGCGAAGAGGAGTCTGGTGGGTCGGTCAAAGTGGAGCGGAAGCGTAATTGGTCTACAGAGAGAACCGTTGACAGGATCTACGCAGACGATGGACTCACTGATGATTGTGCTGCTGCTAGACCCACCAAGAGAATGTGCATGAGTCCCGAGCCACCCACTCTGCAAGAAAGGTTCAACGAGTGCAAAACGTACTTGGCAATGATCGCCTTCGTCCTACAAGACTCTCCAGAAAAGATGCTCACCTTCAGTCAGGTAAGAAACGCACAGTCCTATACTATAATAATTTAACTGTTTGCCTTTCCTGGGCAACATTAGCTATACTTCAAACTTGACCTTATCTCTGCCAGTGATATCCCTTTTATATCAAATATAAATTTGACTTATTCAAGAACGCATTCATAATTTCACGTATTTTTATTTTTTTCCCCTGCAGTTGATGAATAGACTGGACTCATTGGGATCTCTGCGGACAAAATCATTTGAGAACACCGTCAGAGTCCGCTTGTCAACAGACACATGTTTTGTCAAGGTAAATATAAATTCCTTTCGCTGATAAGAATTGTCACAAAACAAAACATTTACCTGAGCTCTCATATCTCATCTCAATACATTCTAACCGTGCCGTTCTTTCATTTTCAGATTTCATTTAGCCCAGAGTCCCCATGTAACTACTGGAAACTGGATCACAGCAAAATAACAGAAAAGATGGTGCATCGTCACTTCCATGGCCTTTTGGAGTGGTTCCCAGAGTTCACCTCCATACAGAGAAAGGAGACGACCCCACCAGCTGCAGCCTGCAAAGCTGTTAACAGCAGATGTGAGGTGTTGAAGTTCAGCAGTTCTTTCTCCATCGACTCCATCCTGAAGAAAGACAGTCCCTCTGGTCGGTGCTGCAAAGCCTCTCCTCTGTCAGAGGAGGCTGATGGGTCAGGATCGGAGCAGGAGCCTAGTTGGTCCACAGAGATTAGTGTTGGACTGAAGATGAAGTTCACCTGGGACTCTTCACCTGTACATGTGGACACACAGCTTGTTCAATGTGCAGGTGACAGTTACTCTGTCAGAGAACTAACTCACTGGTGGTGATGATTGATTTGATGCATCAATAGATTGTTCAGGAACCATGATGAGTGCGTTCCTCGACAGATAGCACTGTATGGACCCATTTGACGTCGATATTCATCATTCTTGCCTGTACTTCACTTTATACAGTTGTTGAGTTTTATTTTTTTAATAAAAGCACTGAAAACATTTTTGTTTTATTTGTTTTTCCCTAAGAAACTATTATATTCAAAGAAAACCTACAAAGTCTGTTCATTCTCAGTTTAGAATAAGTGTGCACACTATTGAAAATTCACTCCATGGTATAAACTAAAGAATCCTCAAGTCCAGACCAAGGCTACCCTCTTGTGGATATTATGGATATAACAATAAGTGTTACAGCTAAAGCTTACAGAAGTTCTGAACAAAAACACCACGGTCAATAGGCCTTATATGTTGTGTATTTCAATAGATTTGAAATAATGCAAACATGTGATAAACCTCTAAAGCAATGATGATTATGATGATGATGCCATCAAGCTAATCATAATTTAATTGAGACTGTCCACTTGGTACAAATGTTGGCCAGTCTGAATGAGCGCTCAGATGTATCATGGAGTAGGCTACTGTTAGGGTACTGTTAGTCTGTAGGCCTGTACACACAGACCGACGTGTGATTATTAATTAATATGCAACACCAGTCGAAAATGCATTCATTATCACAAACTAAATAGGCTATCCGACATTTCAATGTGGCAACGCCAGCAAAACGCGGTGCGGGGTGCGGCAAGGCAAGCCATTTTCCGCTGCCGCCCTGCGGCGAGGAAACCATTACTGTACTGTACACACAGCGTCAACGGGAGAGAAAGCGGCAGCCAATCAGAAACGGACGGGAAACAGAATCTCTCCACTACTACAAACTCGCTTTTCCATTTCACCCACTGGATTCTGGATCCGGTCTAGAGCCCGCCTACCGTACTGTATCCTGTCTGTTTTGCACATTGTACAAAACGGACGCATCGTTTTGTAAACATCTGCTCTAGAATCCGGGCCGGATCCGCAACTCGCAAAGCGAAGCGACACCCCCCCAGTCTATTTATTTATTAGCCGTACATTTCCTAGAAGTCCTTCCCACCCGAAACAAAACATTGAACAGTGGAAGTGGAACAGATTTAGAACAACCGATCTGTCTCTGACCAACCATGGAGGACCGTCTCATCGTGGCCGTCAGCTGCCACCCCATCCTCTACGACAAGCACACGGCGGACTTTAAAAACCTCATCAAAAAGAAGGCACTGTGGGAGAGCATTGCCATGATGTGCGGGATGACGCGTGAGTTAATTCAGGTCAAACGAAATATTGGGTGGACCGGTGGGTTTTAAATTATGTGTGCACACGTGTATAAACACTGAACACTGTTTAGGTGTTTACCAATAAAACGTAGTTTCTGTTAAGACGCACATATGTGTTTATCATGACATGTATTGTAGCCCATGCAACAAACACAATGTAGAAACAAGACACTGGTTTACTCTGTGAGACACTATAGCGTGGAGTGTGGGGCGCCTTCAACCCTGATTGGAAAGGAAAACACCCAACATAATGTATTGTAGTAACGCGTTAACTATGAGAACAATGTCAAAAAGTATATGTTGGTAAAGACACAGGCGGTCGCCGTGCAGTGCACCTAGTTTAAAAGTGATTTTATTATATAGGGTATGCAATGCATTTATTTTGCTGTCAAAACCTGGCATAGATGTTATGACAGGATGTCGAGCGAGTCAAAACGAGCGCTCTCTTTCCCCTGCCAGGAAAAACATGGTGTGTTGATAAAGTAAACACACTAAGTATTTTACTCACTATAGGACTCAGGACGCCAGTCACAACAATCTGGCAACGGGACTAATACTATCATTATGAGTACAAGGAGATGTACAGACAGTACAGTACATCTCTTTATTATTTTCTCATCATGTGCACTTCCATGATGTGGAGTTGTAGAATGTAGACTACCCAAAAACCCTGACAATGACGGTTGCAAGCTATAGACCATGAGTGAGTTCGATAATGCCATAGTTATTAATATACAACATGAAGTACACCTATACTGACAGTTCATAATTAACAGTAGCCTACAGTCTACATTTAATAGTAGCAGGGGTCTTCAATATTTTTCTCCTGAGAAAGAGAGAGAGATGAAAAGAGATTCATACTGTATGTACTTCCAGACATTTAACCACTTAAACCGTCAATACTGCCCTTTTCCCCCCCACACACACACACAACCTCTTTGCCAGAAATAGCCCATCTACAAGCTTGTGTTTCCCCCCCACCCCCCCCACCACCAGTCGACAAGGCCCAGGCGAAATGGAAGAACCTGGTGGACACCTACCGCAAGATATTGAAAAAAGAAAAAGAGCAGAACAGAGGTGGCTCTGAGCCGCTGTCGGGGAAGGGGTGGAAGTACGCGCAGCACATGTCCTTCATGGTGCCGCACATCATGGGCAACAGCAGCTACCGGTCGCCACCTCCCGCTCATCACCACCACCAGGGCATCATCACCCTAGCACCACCTCTGGCTCACCACCAGGGCACCATCATCACCCTAGCACGACCTCCGGCTCCTCAGGGCACCATCACCCTAGCACCACCACCTCCTCCGGCTACCCAGGGCACCATCAGCACCCTAGCAGCGCAAGCGCCGCAGGGCAATGGCACCAACCTAGTGCCTCCTCCAGCTAAGGAGGCAAGTCCGGACACTACACACGCCCAGGTAGGGCTGGGATTCGTAGGGTTGGGGGTAACACTTTAGGATTTGAACAATTCCCTCTTTATCAATCCCTATAGGGGGTTCCAACGTCCAAATGAAACCTTTAAAAGTCTGTAACTCTGAGAGTGTACAAATTGTACATTGGTACACTTTATGGTGGTACATTAAAAAGTTTCAGAACCAATGGCATTGCAGACGTGATAAGTCAAATAATTGTCCATATATCTATATATATACTGTGATGCCTGGAATTTTGAGTATTTTAATATTGTGATATGGCATTTTCTTTTTACGGTTTTAAAGGCTGCATTGCAGTAAAGTCATGGCATTTTCTGAACTTGCCTGATTATTCTAGTTATTCTATTAATTGCCAGAGATTATATAGGCATTAATGATGATTAATTACCCCAAATCACATTGTGTATACTGTATTGTGAAAGCACCTACAACAGCAGCCATCCTCACAATATCATAATATTGATACAAAGCAGTGGTTCCCAAACATTTTAGCTCAAGACCCAGAGAAATTAGACATTTTTCCCCCAGACCCAAACTAGTGAAAGTAGCAGATCTACAAGCTCCACGACCCAGACATGGGTCCTCCTGACCCACTGTTTGGGAAACGGTGATATAAACGAACACAGAGTTTTATTCTTGGCCCTGTGTCGCCCTACACCCCGGAAACCCCAGATGATATAAACGAACACAGAGTTTTATTCTTGGCCCTGTGTCGCCCTACACCCCGGAAACCCCAGATGATATAAACTAACACAGAGTTTTATTCTTGGCCCTGTGCCACCCAGCCCTACACCTAAACGGTGATATAAACTAACACCGTTTTATTCTTGGCCCCTGTGTCACCCAGCCCTACACCCCGGAAACCCCAGAGATCCAGGAGGTCCCAGACATGGAGGACACCTCCCCCCCGGAGTTCCTGTATGAGGTCTCGGAAGAGGAAGAGGAAGAGGACGAGGACGACAACGAAGAAGACTTTCCGGTCCCTGCCAAAGCGCGCCGCTACCACAACCACGATCCGTCGCTGACCCCTTTCCAAGCGGGCCTCTTGCGGGCGATAGAGGAGACCAGCGTGCCCTCGTCTCTGCCCGACCGGGACCCCGACGAGATGTTCCTCATGAGCCTCGTCCCCACGGTGAAAAGCTTTTCGCCCAAACGGAAGGCCGCCGTGAAATTTAAGATACACCAGCTGATTTACGAGAATGAGACTGAGGCACTGAATGAAGCTTCTTCAACGCAGGAACGATGAAATACAAAATAAATAAATAAATGATGCCATCAAGTAGTGCACAGGGAGACATTTTCTTAAGTCATACTTCTTAAACCAACGGTTCCCAAATGTCCCCAAAAATAATCATATTTGAACTGGAGACCCCCACCCTGACAACTTTGACAAGCACTTGGAATTGTATTTATCGGTTCCACACCGCTACATATTGTGAAAATAGTCAAATTACAAGCTGCCAATTTGGTATTAAAAAGGTCTTTAGATTGTAACTTTAGAAGTGTGCAGATACCCTGTATACACTTATACCGTATGTTGGTGGTTCCTTTACTGTCGAGTGAGAAAACAATGCTGCACATTATCCCCCAAAATACTTTGGGGATAATAATTTCCCCCAGTTTGGGAACCACTGTCTTAACGTATTTGACACCCAGGGCCTCCTTTCTTCCTCCTCAACCAAATCTCTTTGCCAAAAACAGCCAATCTGCAAGATCACAACGTCTCTCAGATACGTTGTGACTAAGCTTGTAGATCGGCTATTTTCAGTGAAGTGAAGTTTGACATTCATGTGGTTAAAAGGTAGGCACTAGCTCGGGCTGTCAAAAAAACAGACAAATAATTTTGTATTTAAACATTTGACCAATCGAATTTCAAACATAATATATAGATGTCTTTTTATGTGGTTGGTGCTGAGAAATGTGCTCTTCAAATGATTGATTCAAACTTAAGGGTATATCTCTAGATTTCGAATATTCAAATAGAGCACCAAAGTCCGACGTTAATATCGCTGATCTCCCCGGCGACAGTTCGTTTATTTTTTACCACAATTCTTATACGAGACGACTTTAAGATGAACCTTATTATTCTCCATAGAGAAATTACTTCTGCAAACCAGGGGATGAGCGAGTGCCGTTAGGATGTTGGTGCTCTATATGGAAAATGTGTCGACGGCTGTAGTAGAAAACAAGACAAGACAATATGCATGCAATGCATCAGGCAACACAAACTAAGGGTATTCCTTTACCTATAGTTTCACGAATGTTAATTGTCACCTTCCTGTCACCTCATTCATTAATGTGCTTGTCGAACTGTGCACTACTTCATGACACCATTATTTGGTCCAGTTCTGCATTCAATGAACATTCTTTTTTGTATTCTTTCATAGTTTTACTTCAGCCAGTTGGTTGATTTGATTGATTTCTTTTTACTGTTGTAACTTAGGCCAGGGGGTTGTATATATTTTTTGTATATATTGCCAATAAATGTTGTTTAAGTATTTGGTTGCACAATGATGTATTTTTGCCAAACAGTACAGTAAATGTAATAATAATACTACACATCCTGCATACAGTATATTGGGATATGAGTGGTCCTAGAAAACAGCATGCATATGAGGAAATGTGGATCAATCAGGATGTTGAGGCAAACTGTAATTTATGACATGATCTTAAGTACATAAATAAGTTAAGTGCTATGTTTATAGTCTGTTGTACAATAAAAGGCAGATCTACAGGCTCAATGCGACGTGAGCACACACATGGCACAGCATTGCAACTCTTAGTAGAAAAGCTGAGCTTTATTTAAGTTTAATGACTATGCTAACTCAGTCAGTACAGTAATTGCAGCAGTGTATTGTACATGTGAGCAGTCTCAGCGTTTTGTTGATTTTTTTCTTTTTTTAAATGTTCAAGGGCGAACAAAATATTTTTTATACATTTGCATTTCCAGTTTTAAAATACCTAAGATTTTTATATCTGAGAGAACTTAATGTTTTTAACCTCCATTGTTTTCCAATATTGATTGAGCTGAACCATAACAAGGTAATCAAAGTACTTTACATCAAACATCAAGCACTGAGACATTGAGACAGCGAATTGAGACATACGGTAGAAAAGGACATTGTTCTCATATCAAAAACAAATGTCAAGCAAACAAGTACAGCTAAGTATCCTTGGGGTCCTTAGCCTAGATCCCTGCACTGTAGTGTACTGTGATATTGAACGAAAATGATTTTATTTCACCAGAGTAGTAGTAAGAAAGACAGACACGCACGGCTAATTAAAAAAAGGGTGTGTTCCTTGGAGCGCAGATCTCCACCAGGCCTACCCAGCCTCGTGGAGCTGTTGGCTCTGTTGATTAGAGGCCCCTGAATATCGGAAGCCAATCCTAGCCGATTAGAATAGAATATGAAAAATCACACTCATGTGAAGTGAGGGCAGCCCACTGTGGCTGCATGACGTCACAGGGGCATCCTAAAAGCAAACATAAAAAGTCCATAGACTTGGCTGTCACATGGGGAACACACAAAGCCAGCAGTTGGGAGGCCCTCAAACATCTGTATGGAAAATGTTCAGCACATTCCTCCAGAGATGATGTGTATGGATTTAAGCAAGTTCTGGACAAAATCCGTAGTAGTAGCCGTAAAACGTTGTGTGTTCCAGACAGATTTATGTGTGTTTCTTTGGTTGTCGAGACGAAAGCTGTGTCCTAACAAACTGAACCAGTTTGTGCTCAGTCAGTAGAACAGTGACCAGCACGCCCAGAAAACATCCTGCTCCCACAGCCACATGGACCATTCGAAACATCCACCCGCCGTCACAGCAAAACAGACCCTCAGAGGTGGCCGTGACGACCGCGGCGGCCCCGAGCACCAGAAGCAGGGCTGGGCTGGGCCGCAGGCCTCGCAGGGGCTTCCACCGACTCCCCTGGAAGTAGCGCTGGATGTAGACGAGGCTGTGCACAATTCGGAGGCCCACGTTAAGACAGTTGGCCAGTATGAAGCCGACGGCACCCGCCCACTGCGTCAGAACATAGGAGAGCAGCAGGAAGGACCCAGACAGGCCCAGCATCACCATGTTATACCGCTCCACCTCTTCCCGGCTCATGGTGGCGAATACGAAGCACTCGGTCACACCGTTGACCGCCAGCAGGAGCACATAGCAGCAGTAGCAGCGCAGCAGAGCGGGCCCCTGCCCGCTGCTCAGCAGAGAGCCTCCGTAGACGTCCAACACCAGGTGAGAATACGCATAGCCAAAGACCGGGACGATTAGCCCGATCACGAGCATCAACCTCAGCAGACGCTCCAGCACCTCCGCCGCGACGGCAACATCCTCCTGTTTTTGCTTCTTGACGTCGCGTTCTCTCTCGAGCACCTTGGCGAAGAACACATAGAAGCTGTCCTCTATGGGCAGGAAGACGAAGCGCGCCACCATGGAGCCCAGGTTGTTGACCACGTCGTAGACGCCCTGGTCTCCGAAGCTGAGGACGTTCAGGAAGGTCATGAGGTACCGCTCGCCCTCCGTCAGGATCTGCTTCAGGAAGGACTGCTTGAAGAAGCTCCATGTCAGCCTGGCCATCGTGCGGTCGATCAGAGGCTCCCCGTTATGTCTGCACGGCAGCAAGTCTCCGACGGTGTGCCCGGTGTCGGCGGAACCCGGGAACCACATAAAGTAGACGAGATAGCACAGCACCAGGAACCCGGTGTACACAAACTGAGCAGCGGCGAAGATATAAAGCCCCCACTCGGGAGCAGAAACCACCAGAATCGCCGTCAGAATGCACTTGGCGATCATGGCGAGGCTCTCCGCCACCACCTTCAGCCGGACAAACATGTGTATCTGGGCCAGGACCCGCAGGGGTTCCACCAGCAGCTCCTGCACGGCAGCCAGAGCAAAGATCCCCACGGCGGGGCCATAGTGCGGGACGGCCTGGGGGTCCGGGACCTCCAGGAGCCACAGCCACACAAACACCAGGAGGGACGCCCACATGACGCCCAGGGGCAACGGCAGCCACAGCATGTTGATGACCTGCCTCCAAGTGGGCCCCGTCCCCGTCTCCGCACTCGGGCCGGCCTTCCGGAACGCGTCTCTGGACAGGAAGACGAGCGTGGAATACAGCAGCGTCAGCCTGACGTTGACCACGCCTATTGTCTCTTTGCACACGTACCGCAGTGTGAACGCATTCAGCAAGAAGGTGAGCACACGAAACATGAGCTGTAGGAAGACGTTATAGGACACGTTAGTGGACGCCTTCCTCAGACTGTCTCGGGCGCTCATATTGACTCGGGTGAAGGTGAAGGACTCCCCACCTTCTTTTCTATTTCACAGGACCAGGGAGGAACACAAGGCAAGTGTAATCATGATGGAGCTGAAACCTACATGTTTTAAGAGCCGTTTGTTTGAAAATGTCTGAAGTAGATTTTCATTGGCCCATATTGCAGACTTATGCATAATCAATGCTCCGCTCGTGCCTACAACTGATGACCCAGAATCTCATAACTCATCGTGTCATACACTGAAGTGTACATCTATCTGCCTTTCTGGGTATAAGCTAGAAACCTTGCCCAAATATAGAGGCATACGTCACAGATACAATACATCATAGTCATAGATGACCGACGTCACGGTCAGGCCACATGCATCCATCTAAAGCAGTGGTTTTCAACAACGCCTTTCATTTCAAGACCCATTATTTATTCTGCCCACGGACCACCAATTAATGACATTTAGCCTCTCGCCTCGGGCCCAAAACTTAGAATATTTTGTCATGCTGTATTGATGTACCATCAGGGGATATACAGTAAGAGGCCAACGATCAAAATAACAATTATTCTACATTATCTATTTGTGTAGACGTCTTGTAAATTAAGTAATGCAGATGTTTAACAATAATGTAACTCTTGAGAGCATTTGCGTTTCATTTTACACTCTCAAGAGTTAAAGATACATTTGGTTACCAACTCTCCATCATTTAGCTGGGGACCACCTGGAGACCCCTCAAGGACCACTGGTTGAAAACCACTGACCTAAAGTAAATCCATAGAACAAGATATTGACGGCGTCAATATCTTGTTCTATGGATTTGTTGCGGTCGTTGCCCTTATTGTATTATCTTCACGAGAGTGGAAACTCACACCGGCAGAGCATCTATTCAGCTGCCGCTAACTAACCTAACAGACAAGCATCTATCTATTCATTATAATGCCAAGAAGAGCATGGTACTTATATGTAGAACTAAATAAGATTTCATCTGTCCGGTCAAATTATGGGTGATTACAAAATATCTTGGGCATATCAGATACCTTAGAGGATGACGAGGACATGTTCAGACAGAGGAGAATGCTATTATGTACAAGCAAACATGCTGGTCCGTAAATTTCACCATTGTACTACGGATATTAAGGTAAACCTCTTTAGAGCTTATTGCACCCCTATCTACACAGCTCCACTGTGGGTGTAGTATAAGAACAGAAAAGGAGAGCTTACGCAAACTGCAAGTAGCCTATAATGACTGTCTTCGTATCCTGTTAAAAAAAACCCAGGAGCACTAGAGCCAGTGGGCTTTTCTGTTCATTGGGTCTCACTACATTCATGGCTCTGTTGAGGAACCTGACATTTTATTCTCGTATATGTGATGTATACTGTCTTACCTTGTGGGCCACGAGCCTGTAATAAAGTTTATATATATATATATATATATATATATTCAGCTAACTAACCTAACAGACAAGCAGCATCTGGCTGCAAGAGCAAGCGTTGTGACATCCAGTATTCTGCAGGCTACTTTAGAGTACATTTTTAATAACAGGACTTTTACTTTACGAAGTATAGTTCTACATTGCAGTATTGATACTTTTACTCAAAAAAGAACAACAACATTTGAGTTATTCTTCCACCACTGCTGACCAGCAACAAACACCCTTGGGCAACCGCGCATCACTTCCAGTAGAGGAGCCTGTTGCATGGTGCTAGAATCTAGCCCATTCTGAACGGGAACCCGTTTTGGTGTCAGCATCATGTTATGCTTTAGCTATTGAAAAATAGCAGATCTACAAGTTCATAGCGCGCCACCGAGTGGCGCGCTACGAACTTGTAGGTCTGCTATTTATTTTTTTAATCGAAGAACGACTGACATTTTTAGAATCTGATCTCAGGTCAGAATGGGTTAATCAGACCAGTGTGTAGTCCAGTGGAAACCTCGTATGAATCTGATCTCAGGTCAGAATGGGCTAGCTAATGAGAAAGAGAGAAGAAAGAATACTGGTGCTTCCGTCAGAGATGTGAAACCCTACACAGCCCCACCAGGATGTCCATAAATGCACCATGTACGTGTCTGTAATCCACGTACCTCGAGAACCGTTCGCCCCACCGACTAACTGAATGTCCCATTAGATTATTATACATTTGGTTTTATGGCACGGAAAACAAAAAAAAGGCACAAATCACATCAGTAAAGACGGTGTACGTACAAGCAAGGTGCTTAGTTCCTACCTTACAGCCATCTTCACTGCACACGCTGCAGCATCAGCAAGGTTCCTATAGTTCCTACCTTACAGCTTACTGGGTCTGCGGTCACCACGTCAACGTGTTCTACTGGGTCTGCGGTCGCCACATCGGCTTCTTCCTCGCTCACTCCAGCCACACTGCATGTCCTCAAAAAGTCTTCTTCTGGTCAACTACAGATTGAAAAGAAAAGATCACACTCGTGTGAAGTGAGGGACACCCATACTGCATTTATATAGGACGTCTTATGTCGTCATTGCCCTAAAACAAACATTTAAGTCCATAGACTTGGCTGGCAAACAATTTACGTCGTAATTAAGTGCTCTAAAGCAAACATCCCATAGACGTTGCTGCCATATGACGTGATCTTCAAAGGCCATGCATTGGGGGGGGGCTCAAAAAGACACTTGTGTGAAGTGAGAGGTGCTTTTTTATCATGATGATGATGTATGATGATGATGTATAGATCTATAGATCCACATGACGTCAGAGGCAGGGACGTGCAGAGTGTTAGGGCCGATTCATACTCCTATTTTACCGCTGTTTCGGCGCTGTAGTGCTCGTCAGACATTTTCAGTAGCACCGAAGAGCCGAGTTTAGGACGGTACCCCCCCCCCCCCCGAACCTCAAATTACGTCAAATTGTAGGCTCTACAGAGCCAAATGACGTCACATTGTAGGCTCTACAGAGCCAAATGACGTCACATTGTAGCCGAACCGACTTTTATTCGGCTCTAAAATAGGAGTATGAATCGGCCCTTAGAGGGGCATGTGATTGGGTGAAGGACGGTGAAGGACTCCCACCTTAAACTGGGGGTCTTCAATATTTCTCAGGCCAACGACCCCTGTGTTAGTAATAGTATGCTGGCTGCATTCCACTGTTTAACAGTGTGTAGGTAGGTAGCAATGTTCAATAAATCACACAGATAGAGAGAAACATCAAACAGTTCAGGAAGTGACCTGCACATACTCGTCATTGTTCCCTGCCGGGTTACATACAAAGCTCAGATGGGTGTTATTTGTGTTGACATAATAAGCCCCCAACGTTACTGTGTGGAAACAACACTTCTCGCCGCCCCCCCACTGTACTGCATGCCTGTTTGCAGGGGAGGGGTAACAGAGTATGTTCTGCCCTTACTATACGTTGGTGTACATTGTGTATGGCTTGGCAGACAGCTAACAAGGTTCACCAACGTATAGTAAGGGCAGAACAGTAAAAAGACTCACAATGTACACCAACGTATAGTAAGGGCAGAACAATAAAAATACTTATCCTGTCCAAGGCCTGATAGAAAGGGTTAACTCAACATGTATTGAGTGAGCTCTTGACAGTGTGCTGGCTTGAACTGAACTGACTCTGACCAAACTAATCACCTCATAACTACCCTTGTGAAGCTACCAGGTGAGGAGAATGACTAATTAAGCAAAAGAACATTGGTCTCCATTACACATAGGGCCTACTAGGTGAAAGGTGAACTACCTAGAAAAGTAAACAGCACAGCTCCATGAGTATATCGCTTCAGTGCCTATACAGGCTGGGCATGAACCTGTGACCCTGTTTGCAGAGACCACAGAGGTGTACACAATCAATCTATCGATCTATCTATCTATCTATCCGCTTGCCTATACGCTATGCGGCACCTCCACACATTTACACGTTTTTTACTGCTTTTAAAAGTGTTGTTTCTGGATGTTAGTCTTCAACACGTGCCTCAGACTCTCAGAGTAGAGAAGCAGGGAGATTTGAACCCACCTTTGGATCTCGTTGTTTTATTACCGTGCCGTTGTATAGATAGATGTGTGAATGTTTATGGAGCACAATGGAAACAAGCTTTTTTGTGATTAATCCATTTGTCTCTAGTGAGCAGAAAGTACAATAAATCACTGCGTTTAAGATGCTCTCTACATGTCCAAAGGTCCTGGGTTCTAACTGTAAAATATACTAGCAATAATACTATAGCAGATATATCATTTGAAGAATCCTGAAATAATTGTGACATGTTTTGAATCTTTCTTATGATCATTATTATTATTAAAAGGGCGAGATGTTGTAATGGTATACCTTTTATTTCCCCTATAACTGCACAGGTCAGGAGTTTGCCTCCCTGCACATTTATCATTTTATTTACTACTGTGCTTTTGTAAATTATTTGAGAATCTGTACTTCTGTACTAGTTCGAGACTGCAGCGAACAATGTATTTACGTGTACTGAACCAGTCTGAATCTTAGTTCATGTTACTTAAATATATATGCCCACCTGATGACCTCAGTGAAGCTTTTACCCCTACACCACTCGATGCCAAGTTCTGATTATCTAAGGGATTGTACCATCTAGTCCTATAAGCTCAACTAGGCTATAGTTTCGGCATCGTCAAAACCTACCACAAAGCCATTAAATGTTTACGTTGAGAAAATATAGGGCTACAAAAATAAAGCCCCCAAAGTTTGTTGAATTCCCTTAAACTTGATAGTCAGAAAGCCTGCACAAAGTCTGTCCACATATGTGGCCACCAGAGGATGCTAAACACCAGACAGACACCCCAAGAAAGCCAGATGAGTTTAACAACAAATATCTCTTAGCTTGTCTCCATCATAGGCCTCATAAGAAGAATGTGAATTATAGGTATTTAGACAGATGATAGGTTCCATTGGTTAACGTTATTATTACCAATCACCAATATTTGTAGAAACAAAAGTGTATGCGCTGAATTCACTGTATGAATAATCAGTCACTGGATTCCATGAATATGGCATACTCTGACATCATAGAAGACTGCTGTAATCTGTCATCTATGATGTCATCATGTACTCTAACAGTCTGACATCATAGAGTGGTTGCCAGACCTGTGGGTTGGGACCCCCACATGAAAGTGAAGTCACAATTTGAGACCCTTTACCTCAGAAAATGAGTAAAAAAGACTGTTACTGCATCAAAAGTATTAATCAACAAACTATACTATAAACATCACAACCGTGTGAAGTGAGGGGCGCTCTTATTATCGTACATCATCATACATCATCTCATACTGGCCAATCAGAATGCCTGTTGTTACAAATTTACGTCATATTTGGCAGACATTTGACCTAATTAATTGTCAATGGAAAATATATCAAAACCGGACAAATAATATAAAGGATATATTTTCACAATATTTATCTGTGGAAGTCAAAACAAAATGTAATCTTATCTCTTATCTTAATCCTCTTGGTTCAGCTCAGGTGCTGATCGACTATCACTACTCAATGTCATCACCATGGACATAATCATTACAGAAAATAAAATTAAACATCTTGTGTTTGTCAATAGACTGTAAAAAAAAAAAAGATCACTCTTCTGAAGTGAGCGGTGCCTTTCATCACAATGATGATGTCAACAACATGATGTCCAATCATATGGGCACATTCTGTGCTAAATGGACATACACACAAAGCTGTGCATAGGAGCGGCTGCACTGCTCAAAAAAAGGGGGGAAAAGATAGAAGTATGCTATAGGTTCCATTTCTTTGTTCCAACCATTTTTTTTTATATTGGGGGAACATTGTGTGTGTGTGTGTCATGTTGCTGCAGGCTACCAGGAGGGAGGTAATGATGGGTATGAGCGTAGAGAAAATGTCCCACTGTGTGTGTGTGTGTGTGTGTGTGTGTGTGCTTGCGTGTGCAGGGTCTCGGCTTCGTCAGATATAAGGGGGTCTTTCCCAGCTAAAAAACACACTGTTTTCAGTCCACCTTGATCACGCTGTAGATGCTGGTAACGAACCAGAAACAGGCAAAGAAGCCGATGGTGCCGGTGATCAGGAAGAAGTTGAGAGCCACGATGGCGGCGTATCCAAAGTAGACGATGGTGCTGGCCACCCCCGCGATGTGCAGGTTGGTGAGGAAGTACACCACCACGTAAGCCAGGAAGTACACGGCCGAGAAGCCGCTGGTCAGGAAGGAACGCCACTGCCAGCGGTAGTCCTCGGCGCACAGGTGGTAGTAGCAGAGGATGACGGACACCTGGGAGCAGGTGATGGCCAGGATGACGAAGACGAGGAAGAGGAAGCCGAACATGTAGAACAACTGGTGGGACCAGAGCGAGTTGAGGATGAAGAAGAGCTGGATGAAGATGCACGTGAACGGCAGGAGCCCTCCTATCACGATGCCGGGCAGCGGCCTGGTGCAGGCCGACTGCCACGGAACCTGCCGAGGGATCATGTTGGTCCGTACCGGGTGCTCCATGGGGGCCCTCATCAGGCCCACGTAGGCCCCGGCGAAGGTGAGCGGCACCGAGATGCAGAGCCACAGGGCCAAGATGGCCACCAGGGCAACGAGGGGTATGGCTGCAGAGGAGCCCTCTGCCCACAGGATCACGGTCATCAGGAGGACGTCGGCGAACACCAGCCCCGGGCAGAGGAGCGCCGTCAGCAGAGCGTTGCTCTTCCACTTTTTCCCGCCGAAGGACCTGTAGAAGCGCGCCGCCACGTAGCCGGCGAGCGCGCCCAGCAGCACCCACAGCGCCACGGCGTAGGTCACCAGATCGCCGCGGTTGGCCGGCGACAGGACACCCAGGCAGGCGAAGAGGAGCGTGGCGAAGGTCATGATGGAGATCTGCGCCCCGGAGCCCAGGAGGACCGACAGCAGCATGCCTCGCCGGGGGGAGCGGAACACGTCCCCGTGGAGCAGCTTCCAGCCAAAGTGTTCCTGGAAGTCCTCCGAGTCCGTCCGGTTGTACCTGGCGATGTCTCTGTGCAGAGACCGGAGCACGGCCACGGCCACCATCACAGACAGAAACAACACGAAGGCCAGTGAGTTCACGATGCTGAACCAATGGATGTTGGAGTGAGGCCTGGATTCGAAGATGTAATCCCAGCGCGACGCCCAGCTGCTAGTCTCGTCCTCCACGAAGCTGACGGAGTACGTGTACGGGATCTTCACGTCTCCTGTGTGCTCGCTGCTGCTGAGGGTCATGGGCCCTCCGGAACAGTCGGGGGCGTCCGGATCGCTGTGTTTATAACTCTTGGGTTCCATGGTGGCGGCGACCAGTCGCGCCGCTCCTCGCCGGTCCTTCTCCACGCGGTGATAGTGGATGGTGATGTCGACGTGGTTGAAGACGTAGAAGGTGTCCTCTTCTTTGAAGGCGGGATTGGCCACACTGCAGGCACCGTTGGGTCGTCCCGCCTCTTCGACATAACAGCCAATGGGGAAGCCAGGGGTGCAGGTCTTCTGTCCATCGGCTTGCGTGTAGCACCAGGTCACGGGCATGTTGTCCACGATCCAGTGGTGATGGTAGTTGCGCATTATGGCTAACTTGAGGAATTCCAGCAGAGCATCGTCTGCGACATTGCCACTGCGATAGGCCTTGGTACACACCGGTTTACACACCTCCGCCTTTTGGAACACAAAACTGTATGGCGAAGGTTCGATTCTCTCCCCAAACAGCACCTGTCCGAGATTCTCAGAGGGACGTGTCCGCGTGGTTTCTGAACAGAAATCAAACATGCTGTATTCATACGGCAAGAACGACTCAGTGGAGTCCAGTCTGTTCACAAACAGGTCAACGGTGGACTGGCAGTGTGGGCCTTCGTTTTCCGGCACACAAAAGTTGACAGGCAAAAGTTGACCTGGAAGACCTTTGGCGCCGTTTAGTAGCAGTAAAGCTACGCATACCAGAGTGAGAAACGCTGCCCCTCGGCCTGCCATCTTCCAGTCGAACAGTCCGCTATCTCCTCTGGATGTTTCGTTATTATAACTACACAGCAGTAAACAGTATAGCTTTAACAGTTAATATGGCTGCCCTGTATAACAAAACTGTCACTGTGATCTTCCTTTTAAGAACCATATTAATCAACACTGCAATGTCACCGTTACATCACAAAGGTTTCCATGAATAGGACAAGAAGCAGTCAAATAAATTAGAAAGCTCAGTGGAAGAGAGACGTGTGGCAGGTCTGTGACGTCAATCATCTATGACGTATCCATATTCGGGCAAGGTTTCAACTCAAATCGATCAACCATGACTTTGTTTCTGCACGGAATGTGATGATGTATGATGATAAGAGCACCCCTCACTTCACACAAGTGTGAACTTTGAGGGGCGCTAGCCCCTCCTATATACAGCTTTAATGTTTGTCTTTCAACGATGCTTATTTAAGAAAACGCCATAGACAATAAAGAGACATTTAATGTTTGTTTTGAGGACTAAAACAAACATTAGCACCCGTTGCTTAAACAAACATTATGTTGTAAGATGATAAGAGTGCCCCTCACTTCACACGGGTGTGATTTTTTTTTTTACTTGTGTCAAATCAGGGGCGCTCTTCATCATACATCATCACATTCCGGCCAATCACTTTTTAGTTAGTAGTGTAGCAAGCAACTCTGACAATAGTACAGTATTAGCCTACTGCAGACAGCCATTTGGATAGATGCACCAACGCAAAGCCAAGTGTCTATTAGATGGGGGTAGCACCCGCAGTTTCATTAAAGAGGATATTTCCAGAGCACTTAACCTGCCAGTTATAGGTAAAGAAACGTTGAATTATGTATGTGTTTGGTTCCAAAACAGTGAAAACACCCCAGAGAATTACCTGCAGGAAAGTGAAGGCTCGTTTGAGAAATATTAAGAACAATCAAAGCATTGATGACGTCCATTTATTGGAAACACCCAAGTTGAGCTCTTCTATGATTAAAGCGCCAAACGGAAAGATAAGGAGGGACTTGGAAGCAAAAGGAATGCCCATAGCAGATGTACCCATCATAGGAATGGATGCAGTGGAATTAGGAGTCCTAATTGGCGGAGACCAATATTGGAAAATGGTCACAGGAAAAATGGAGAGACTGAATGAAGGACTAGTTGCACTGGAAAGTGTATTTGGATGGCTGGTGCAAGGAGAAGTCAACACGCTAAATATCATAGCTGAAGTTGTGGACACTGAAGTGTTGCACAGAGAGGAACAGGCACTGTCAGATCAGTTACACAACTTTTGGGAAATCGAATCCCTTGGAATCCACATGAAAGAAATGCATTCTGAGAAGGAAGGCATGGCAGTGTATACCAAGCCGTGCATATTCGGCTTCCCAAGCCGTGCATATCCACGGATATCCCAAGCCGTGCATGCCTATTCCCACTATAGGCTGAGGAAGAAATGCCACTTGACAGTTTTCAAATCAGCCTCACGGTGGCGCTACAACAGGCCAAGTTGCGTCTCACCCCCCCCCCAAACAAACATGTTTAAATTACTCCTAAACATTTTGCCAAACATCACACACTCTCCTATCCTCCTGGTGGAGACCTGTGCCTTTTTCTAGTTAAATTCTACATCTCTTAGGGCCCATTTAACCATATAATGCAGCATTTGGATGGCAAAAATGGCAGATCTGCAAGTTCAGTGTCCTGTGTCTTGAATGAGATGTGCTGTGAGTTTGCATATCTGCTATGTTCCAGCATAGGACCGTTGCACAGTGAAGTATAAACAAGCTGCATATCACATAGAGATATATACTCCAGATACTCTCCATTGTCGTATTCGTACTACAAGCTCACAATGGTTGAATCGATTCGTGAGGTGTCTTCTATTATTATTTGTTAATAAATCGGCGGTGGCCCAACTGTACTAATTATTATTAGTTTAATTTAATCAAACATAAGACGGCTTGTCGCCTTCATAAAACATTTCAGAATAAAAGAAACAACATGACATAATGTAAAAAGAAACGTAAAAAATAAAGAATGCAAGAAAAAACAGAAAACTAATTAATCTAATTTTAGTTTAGGATTAAGATCATCAAACAATAAATAATGAATGATATGCAAACAATAGGCTTTTGCTAATATAACCGTGACATTACATAATACTGTATATACAGTAGCCTACATGCAGCAGCATATTTTTGCAAAAATACAAAATGAAAATGTGCAGAAGATTTGACCCAAAAAATGTTGGATGGGAAATACAAAATACACCATTTATCAAATGTAGCCGTTTACATAAATATCTAATAATATTACATAGATATCTGTTGAAATGTAGGCCTATTGTTAGAAGAGTTGAAAAGATAAATAAATAAACAATATAGGATATAGGCCTATGTATAAACTATAAGCTATACTATAGGCAGCATAGTGGCCTACATAATGCCTTCTGTTGTTGATATATCCTCAAGAGGGCAGCAGTGGCGTTTGCTTTTTTTTTTTTGCCTTGAGGCTCCCTTGTAAAACTACGTTGTGGATGGATGAGTAGTACTAGTAGTACTAGTCTCTCGAGACTAGGCTACTAGTATTTGCCGATGGTACTACTGTAGCGCCTACACTACCAGGTTGGTGGATGAGTGGATGACATATGGCTTTATGGGCTCATAGGCTACAGCACATTCAAACAGTCAGGGTGTTGATATTGTGCATGTTGGCCCACTGGAAACACTCTGGCTACACCAGTGGGTCTCAAAGTGTGATTCAGGTTAGCTCTGGTCCATACCCCATCAGGCATGATTCTTTGAGGGACCCCTTTAGTTACCAACTTACCACTGTGCTACACTAAATGAAACATGGCCTTATAATTAGTATAATTGGTCAGACCTGTGAAGGAAGCAAGGTTTGCAAAGAAATTTCTTTCCAATATGGCTGCTGTGCACAGAGCCTAAATTATTTGAGTGATATGTAAGCGTCTTTTCTCTGCAACATGTGTAACCTACAATTCCACATGGACGGTTTTGATGTTGATAGTGAGGCCAATTATTGTTCTGCAGTTGTTAACCTGGACTTACATGATGACAAGTTGACAACAATTAAAATGTAATTGGGATAGCATGTTATGTAGACAGATTATATGCATTTGATGTACCTTGTGTTTACCTCAAAGTTCTGAGTGTCATAAAAACATCAACTTTCTGGCCTTGACAGCCCATCCAAACATTAGTCCTATCTGATTGCATTAAACAACGTTAAACTCACCAACATTGCAGACCAGGTGTACTGTTGAAAGCTTGAATTATCCTCTATCTGCTTTTGCTTCATAAAAATCCACTTTAGGGCTATAGGCCTACATGTTATGAGCTACTTTCTGACAAGACATTCCATGCAGGTGATTATTTTACAGAGTCAGAGTTTGGAAGCGCTTATTTTCTTTAAGGCAACGTCCTGCTGCCTCCTGCATCATGTGCAATTTAGAAACGGGTGGTACAACAGGACCGTTGAGTGGTTTCCAAGGAGCGCTTCAAAACTCCATTGCTCCTCAATGCTGCTCAATGTTTTGCCACTCAGTCTAGATGAGGGGGGCGTGTCTCGGGGTGGAAAAGGTGATGCATGTGCATACTCTGTATTGCAGTGGTTTCAACCAGTGGTCCGGGGACCACCAGTGGTCCGGGGACCACCAGTGGTCCTTGAAGGGGTTCCAGGTGGTTCAACTCTTGCGCGTAAGATGAGTGTAAGATCATTTTACGCTCTCAAGAGTTAAACTATCTCTCCTAATCGTACCAACAACAATACAGCATGGAATTGCTGTATTGTACTGTACGTATATTGGGTCTGAGAGGTCTAAATGTCATCAAATGGTGGTCCGTCCATGGCTCAAATCAAATATCTAAATAAATAATGAACCTTGATACGAGAATCCAGGTTGTCTGCATCGTCTATATTGTAAATGGACGAGGAGAACCACATCTGTCTGATGAATATGATCTTCAACACCACAGCAGATGTTATAGCCCTCCCTCTGCAAGTATTATAACTTGTCTAGACTCATGGCAGCTCAGCTGCTCCGATGTAAAACCACCTCCTCCATTCCCCAAAACGTTGACATATTCTTTTTTAACCACTTAAGCCTTTGTTGTACTTCGTCGTACAGCGAGAGTACAAGTCAGAGCTTGTCAGGCGATAATGACATCCCCCAAAATAGGGACACAGGGGGGGGGGTTCAAAGTGGTTTTAATTTCCTCAGTGGCATCACGGGGGGAAACCCACAATGAGAGGCTACTATTGCAGGCCGAACACAGCATTGAATATCTTGTGTAAATGAACGCCCTACTTGATCACACTAGAGCAGTGGTTTTCAACCGTTTTCATATGGAGGCCCATTATTTAAAAATAATAACTAGAATTTCGCCCCGTAAAATAAAATACAATAAACACAATTTGCCTGAAAATAGATTACCCAGCTATGACCTTTTTCATGAAAAAAAATGAGTAGTGATATGGCTGACTGAGTAAAATAAAACAATCTACCTGAAAATAGATAGCTATAAGTGAAGAGCAATTTCCGCAATTTCCGCAATTACCATTTCCGCAATTTCCTCAATTTCCATTTCCGCAATTTCCATTTCCACCATTTCCGCAATTACCATTTCCGCAATTTCCGCAATTTCCATTTCCGCATTTCCGCAATTTCTGCAATTTCTGCAATTTCCATTTCCACCATTTCCGCAATTACAATTTCCATTTCCGCAATTTCCATTTCCATTTCCATTTCCAACTATTAATGGCAGCTGGGTTTCATCATTCAAATAAAATAGAATTCTGTCCGTTTAGCTATAAAATTATGTCAGGGAATAGGGATACACAGTATATGTCTTTCATTTGCATTGCATCTCCCCCCCCCCCCCCCCCAAGCTTTTATTTTCGTTCGAGTAATAGTACAACTCTAATAGTATTACTTATAATAATGTAATTAAAGATAACTTCATTCAGATTTTTATTTATTTATTTCATTTTCCAGATCTTTTAAGCATTTCACATTGGTCTTGGGGGTCGACATGTAGTGCATATTATTAACAGCAAAGCCTTTGATCAACCACTCTGTCAACAGACCCCTTTTGTCATGCCGATGGCCACCGGATTTCGGCTGCTTCTCCCCCTGAGAAGGCCGACACCCAGGTAGCAGCTGATCACAGCTGATAAACAAAAATAGGTCTGACTGTCTGTAGCCTGTATGTAAATTACACAATTGAGTGAATTGACACAAGGCATTGCAACATTGTATAATTATGGGATCCAATATTCTTCATGAACACAAAAACTAAGGCACTGGTGTCGGACTTCTGGTTTACCGGAACGGGGTTCAACTCCCTGCAGTGCCCTACTAAATGTGTTGTATTTACCGGAAAGGATGGGAAACATTAGCAAATTGCGAAAAAACGATGGGTTATAGCCGATCATTTTTAGAATTTTTTAAAAAATTGCGGAAATTGCGGAATTTTGAATTTTGATTTTTTTTTTTTAATTGCGAAATTGCGGAAATAACGATCGGCCACAGCCACAGACCAGCATTTGATGACATTTAGCCTCTCAGACCCAAGACTTAAGATTTTGTTGGATAAGATTGTGTCCACAATTCCATGCTGTATTGATGTTGGTACCATTAGGAGAGATAACAGGCAAACGCTGATCAAAATCACATTCTCTAATTCTGTAGACGTCTTGCAAATATAAACTTAAGTAATTCAGATGTTTAACAATAATTGAACTCTTTCATTTTTACGCTCTCAGGAGTTAAAGTTCTAATAAGTATCTATTTGGTTACCAACTCTCCATCATTAAACTGGGGACCACCTGGAACCCCCTCAAGGACCACTGGTTGAGAACCACTGCACTACAGCGTCACACCAAAGCGTCTAAAGCAGCAGATCCACAAGTGCAGGAACACAGCGCAAAGCACTGTGTTTTAGGCTTGTAGATCTGCTACTTTCGATGCTTTTGAATTTGAATCCCGTTAGTTTTGGACATCATTTGGTCTCCACCGACCCGGACCGACCCGACAGAGACGGTATTCAAACAGTACAGCTTCAAGCCTGCATCCAGAGACCGTTATCATTGTCATCTGGGAGAAAACTGTGTGTACAAACATGATAGCAAATCATAATTAAAAAACAACACAAACACAGGCTGTGTATAAATCCTTTTCACACATTTAATTTCAATAAAACAGAATATAATATATTTTAATATCAATATAAAACTATCTTGGTGAATATAAATAATGCATTCAGTTACAGCAGCTCTGATAAATACTATATTTAGCTTTGGTAACAACGACACTGACGCGGGGATGATGACGTGCGTGTGCGCGGAGTGTGTGTCTGTGTGCGTGCGCGCACATGCATGTGTTACTGTAACGTGGATGCGTGTTTGTGTGCGGTTGACACAGATATATGATATATATACCGAGGTGTGTGTGTGTGTGTGTGTGTGTGTGTGTGTGGGTGCGTGTGTGTGCGTGCGTACACAGGTGTTTGCAGAAACAACATTGGATCAATCCATCCGTCAGCAGGTGATCAGTACTAGTTAAAAGTCGTTCCGATACCAGGATTAGAGAAGCTGCCGATAGTGCCTAAAATGGTGGCGTCGGTATCGGCGAGTACGCCAGTCTACACACCACGTCATTCATCATATGACGATATTGTAAAATTTTGAATGTTTCAGTTGATGTTTTTACACTCTTACTGTACTATATACACTCTTAATGTATTTATTTATTCCTATATAGATCTGTGGTTCTATTGACTATATTTACTGATTTCCATGACCACCATGGGTCCATTTGGTTCCATTTGTACACTTGTACAGAGTTACAGACCTGTAAGGGTCCATTTGGAACCCACTCAAGGAACCCCCGGATCTCAGTTTGAGAACCATTTTGTCCTAGATCTTTTTATTACACACTGGTATCGGATCGGTGCTACTCGGTATCGACTGACAGGCAAGTTATGGGAATCGGTAACGGGGGAAGGAAACACTGGTATAGGGGTCCATCTCTAGTCGGTACAAACAGTGGTGCATTGTGGGTCAGTACTGGGCGGTCCAGGGCTGGCTGCTACAGTGGTGGGACGGAGGGGGTCCCACCTGGGCCACGCAGCAGTACCCCGCCTCTCCACCCACTGTAGGCATCGTCTGGAGAGAGAGAGAGAGAGAGAGGGACACAAAGACAATGAGACACCATTAAAAAATATATGACAATGTAGGCATTTAGCAGACGCTCTGTAAATAATACACATCTTAACCCATTTAGACCTGACGTCGAAATTTATAAAATGTATTTGTTTTTCTGAAAAACTTTATGTTTCTGTATCAGTGGTGCCTCTATATTTCATGTCAAGGACCTAAAATGTATGTGTAATTGGCCGCCAACCCCCCACCTGAAAATATGTCGTTCCAGGGAGGGACACCCCCAGAAGCAAAGATTTGAGTTAAAAACGTTCGCTCTGAAATAATATACATTTTTCAATAGCTAAAGTATAACATCAAAAGGGGTTCCTGTTCAAAATGGGTTAATGCAGATTAACGCCTATTTTCAAAAGTTATGTAGCCCATAAAAATAATAATAACATCAATAATTTAAAATGAGTCCCCTTTAACTTGTGGCTGGGGGTATTCATCACAGTACATTTACACATACTGTATGTACAATTTGTCCTCTGCTTTTAACCATCCTAACTATTAGGAGCAGTGGGTGCTATTAATACAGTGCCCTGGGGAGCAGTTAGGGGTTATGGGTTATGGGTGTGGGGGGGGGCGGGGGGCTTCCCATTCCCAGGTGGCCTCTATACCCACTCAGCTACGCTTTGACACGATGCCCAGAATAGCGATGGGTTAAAGTGTATTATCAACTCGTTTTACTCCCGAGTCACGACAAAACAAAAGCGCACATTACAGTATATTACTCCAGGGATGACATTATAGATAATACTGAGCGTGACATTAGGGATGATCACAGACCAGCGACCAAGTCAGTGTAAAAAGAGTTGGGGTCCCAGTCAGAGAGCCCTGAGGCATGCCATGCCATGCCATGCCAGGCGGTCTTCTGGTGTCAAATAACATGCACGTCAGTCAGGAGATGTTTACCAAACCTTTGAGGTGATTACCGTGACAAGGCAGCGGGAGGATAAGCCAGCTCCGCGGCCTTGTGTTTTAGAGCGAGCCGCCCGCCCGCCCTGGGAATGGAAGGTCGAGGTTCAATGAATCCCCGGTGAGTCATAATACCGAAGACTATGAAAATGGTGCCCATTACCAATGCCTCTCTGCTTGGCACTCGCCGTCATCAAGGGTTGGATTGGGGCTGTCACTATACTGACACGCTAGCTCCATGTCCACGGGGTGTACTTGTTCAATAATTAAAAAAAAGAGTCCGCACACCAATTTCTGCTCCCAGATATATCTTTACTTCAAGCGGTAATGTTTGGAGCCGAAGCTCTTCATTTAGACCTGGGAGTCTGAGGAAGAGCTTTGGCTCGAAACATTACCACTTGAAGTAACGGCTCCTCCTGTCCACATCGAAGTGTCCTTGGGCAAGACACTGAACCCTACATTGCCTCCAATGAGTCGGTCGGTGTGAGCTTGTCACCTTGGTGTGTGAATGTGGGAAGTGAGGACGCTGCCGTCGACTGTTCGCCTCTTCACCTACCAATGTATGAATGAATGAACCATTGTAAAGCGCTTAGAGCACTTGGAAAAGCGCTATAAAAATGCAATTCATTATTATTCATTATTATCTGGGAGCAGAAATTGCTGTGCGGACTCATTTTATTCTTGAACTATCACCGTTTTTGATCCGGCACCCAGACTATTATGTTATCTGGCAGTTTTTCAGCCTCCTCTGCCACAGGGGGTGAACTCGTCTTGTACATGAAGCTTCCTCCCGCTACAGAAACAGGAGCTAGGCTCCTGACCCCTCGGGGGGGGGCTGTTGTTTCCCAAGGGCTACTTACGGGCTTATTTATGGCGGAGGATTTAAAAGTTAATAATAAAAGTTCAGGCATGGCAGCACTCTGCCCTCGGGCCCAATGTTGACAGAGGTCTCGAAAAAATGCAGATGAGGCGATTTGTAAATTCTGTCTCGTGGACGAGTGACCGCAAAAAATAAAGGCGCATGCAACAAGTCAAACGTACTACACGACAGCCTCAGATCCCAGCAGCCCGCAATTGGGGGTGTTCATTAAACAGACAGAATGGGAGCTGATGAGACTAATTTCCATTAGTTTTCGATTAGTTTTAATTATAATAATGGATTAGACAAGATTCAAGGGCAGAAAATATGCATTGTTCTATTGTTGAATTTCTTTTACAAAGACGGGGAAAAAAAGAAACAAAGAAAAATACATTTCCTCTATGATTTTAGTTATTTCAGTCAAAACCGTCTCAGTTAGTAATCATCGTTTTGTAGGGTCTCGTTTATTTTATTTTCATTTCAGTTCGCTCTAGTTTTTGTTAGTTTCAGTTAGCTCTAATCAGAGCCATAGACTAGAGTATAGACAGAGTTGCGACATTGAGGGGGCAGAAAACAGCCCGGTCACGTGGTTCATGTACTCGTGCGAGCCCATAGACCCGATTTGAAGCCTTCAAATAGGGACAAACCAATGGAAGTCTATGTAGAAGAGCCGCCATTGGACTGAAGCCCCATAAAGTGAAGGGAGTTGTCGTAACTCTGTCTTACTCTGGCTCTGATAAACCTGGAATGAACGACGTGGCCTACCTGGACGGTTCCACACTGATGGGTCGCCATGGATGGGTAGCTCTGCAGCACAGCCTGGCCTTGGCTCTGGGAGCCCTGGACTCCCAGGTAACCTGACACACACACAGATTTTAATCATTTATTTATGTCCACATACAATACAAGGACACAAATATTTACACAGTGCTGTACAGAGTGCAATCAGAAAATCCTGGACAAATACCCACACATGTACACACCCTTCAGGGGTACAAGTAACAGCGTCTTCGCCATATTTGGTGGCTACCGATAGTGGAAGAGATTGCACAGAATTTTGCAAGCCGTTTAACACACACACACACACACACACACACACACACACACACACACACACACACACACACACACACACACTGGGCCATGAATTGCGGACAAAGTTCCATCCATCTTCAACCGCTCATCTGGAGTCGGGTCGTGGGGGCAACAGTTTCAGCAGAGAGCACCAGACTTCCCCTTTCCCGAGCAACAGCAGCCACTTCCTCATGGGGAATCCTGAGGCGTTCCAAAGGCCAGAGTGGAGATATAATATAACCCCCCCACATCTGGACCTTGGTTTGCCTTGGTAGTGGAACGTACTTACAGCGAGGACCTCCCTAGGGAGACGCTCGGGAGGCATCCCTACCTCCCGAACCTCCGTAGTGGACTCCTTTCCAAGTGAAGGAGCAACAGATCAAGTGCCTAAATTGGAATTGTAAGTTGTACTTTGAGTTCCTCAAAGTACAGCCACCCGTCCGAGTTAAATTGGCATACAATAATAGCAGATCTACAAGATTACAACAAGTCACAAAGTGAGACTCATCTCAGTCTACTCTACTGCATTGTATATTCATTACACATCTCCGGTTGGATGCGGTATACTGTATATTGTATACTATATACTGTATACGGCAGCTCTCGTTGGTTTCTGTGATGAGCAGGAGCAGTAGGCAAAGAGACCGGTTCACTGTGAGACCCTCAGACTAACATCTCTGACAGTGTAACGGCCCCCCTCCCTACTGCCAGAAATACACACACGCATACACAAATACGTACTGCGTCGGAGGTAATAATATTTATTTGTGGTTACCTGTAGGTGGCGCTGCTTGGCTGTGCAAGTGCTGGTTAGGTGAGGCAGGTCTGCAGGTCTGTGAGGCAGCAGGGTACTGGGTGGAGTAATAATACACAGGCATCTGCAAGACCAAAAACAATATGATGTTTTAGGGCCGACCAGCGGAAGAAATCATGACATTTCTGAGACCATTCATGTTTCTGGAAGATGCTTCTAAACTTAATAAAATGTATTGCTTGTTTGATCACTTCAAAAATACTCATAGCTTGTAGATCTGCTGTTTTCGGTGCGCAGCGTGCTTTCACAGAAGACACGCTTGGCTTCTATGGAATCAGTCGTGGCGACTGAGAACTTTAATCTTTAATGTGTCAACCAGGATCAACCTGCCTGCCTCTGTTCTGTTCTGTTCTGTACAGGTCATTGTGGCACTGTTGTCGGGCAGAAACCTCTTATCTAGTCCATATTCAAACTTTTATTGTGTTTTATTTAACGTCCTACTTGATCACGCCACGACGTCAAACATAAGCATCAAAAGTCAAAATCGTTGGTGTTGAAGTCCAAGTTGAGTCCAAGTATTTTTCTTTTATTTGATCAAGTAAGAGTCATCATCATCAGATTTGTGATGCGAGTCGAGTCCCGACTCCCAAGTCGAGTCTCAAGACCACACTGTGTAACTTTGCTTTCCATGTCAAATACAAACCCCTGAGAGACAAATGAAGAGCCAGTGTCCTAATCAGTTAAAGCTGTCACAATAACCCATTTTGGGCGGAAACCCCTTTTGGTGTTAGCATTATGTTATGCTTTAGCTATTGAAAAATAGCAGATCTACAAGCTACGAGCTTGTAGATTGAACTGTCAGGATGTAGAAGACATTTTTAGAAGACATTTTTAGAATCTGATCTCAGGTCAGAATGGGATAAATCAGTGAAGGGCAGCAAATCCTAGTCCTAGGACTAGGACTAGGTCAGCCAAGAAGTGAGACAGTGCGTACGGTACGCGGGAGCGTGTCGTGCATGAGTGTACCTGTGGTGAGGGCTGGCAGTAGGCGGGGGGGTTGGGAGGGGGCGGAGCTGCGTAGACGTAACCCTGAGCAGGGGGCGGGTACAGGGGCGGAGCCTCTCCCGTTGATTGACAGCTCACCGCCATGTGATTGAACTGGGAGGAGAGCTCGTCCACCTGCTGGCCAGAGACGTTATAGCAGTTAATAAAACCAGGAATCTTTCAGAATAAAAGGCGCTAGAGTGAAACAACAGATGAGGCAGATTTTATTCTGAAAAGCCCCCGCCTTCCATTTCTCCCCCAAAACCCAGGAGGTATAATTTATTAATTTTCCATTACTACCTCGCGCTACCTCGTCTCATCTCTCTTTATTATTATTATATCCATATCATGATATTAGACTGGATATTGGCTGTCATTTTGGATATTGTACTATTGTGATAAGGCAGTAAAGGCACAAGTGTTCTATGAAAATATAAATATCGGATCAGGAAAAATCAGTCTCGGGAGATACAAAAAAACGTGATGGGGACATCCCTAATTAAAATAGGCTACTTATACTTATATTGTACTGAAAAATATATACAATATGAGAGAGAGAGAGATTCATGATATTATACAGATAAAAGTGTATAAAGAATTATGAAAGCCGATTAGGAGCCATTTCAGGTGTTTGATAGCCACATACCTGCGTAGAAGGCATGTAGGCTGTAGGCTGCGCTGGAGCCACCGGCAACATCTGCTGAGCGGCATACGACACAGGCGAGTACTGCACCACCTGACACACACACGCACGCGCGAGCGAGCGCACACACACAAAACGGCACAAAAAGACGGGCAGCTGTGAGTGACTGGCATTCATTCTGCGTTCACACTATAGCAGATGCAAAGCTCCAGGCTACCGTTCATTTTCAATGGAAGCATGCGGCCACATGAAGATACAAAGATACACAGGCTACCGTTCAATTTCATTGGCCACATGAAGATACAAAGATACCGACTACCGTTCTTTTTCTTCTTCAAAATGGGGTCTATTTTGCAGAATTGTCCATAAGCATATCTTTTTTACACTATTTGTTGAAGTCAAAGGCGAGTTTTGAGCGCAGCGTCCTCCTTTACTTTACTTCAGTGGTTATCAACTCTTTTCATATCAAGGTCCATTATTTTTTCGGCATTTGAGCCTCGGACATTTAGCCTCTCAGACTCAAAACCAAAGAATATGTTCTTTTCTTGTCATTGGATACAATTTTATCCACACTTCTATGGTGTATATTGATGTGGTACCATATAGGAGAAATAACAAAGCAAACATTTGAAAAAACAATTCTTCTACATTCTCTAATTGTGTAGACTTCCTGTAAATGAAGTAGCCAAATCCCAAATACAAGATGTTTTACAATAATGCGCCTCTTGAGAGCGTAAAATGGAAACCGTTTCATTTTACACTCTCAAGAGTTAAAAGATCTATAAGGGGGTCCATTTGGTTACCAACTCTCTGTCATTGAGCTGGGGACCACCTGGAACCTCCTCAAGGACCACTGGTGGTCCCTGGACCACTGGTTGAAAACCACTGCTGTACATCATGTAGTTGACAGAGTGTTTGACAGCTCTTATTGCAGTGTCCCCAGCTCGTAGTTGACAGAGTGTTTGACAGCTCTTATTGCAGTGTCCCCAGCTCGTAGTTGACAGAGTGTTTGACAGCTCTTATTGCAGTGTCCCCAGCTCGTAGTTGACAGAGTGTTTGACAGCTCTTATTGCAGTGTCCCCAGCTCGTAGTTGACAGAGTGTTTGACAGCTCTTATTGCAGTGTCCCCAGCTCGTGACACGATGTTGTGGGGAGTATTTGTCACTGTACATTGGCACGTATACGACCTACGTCCTAAACTATTAGGAGCAGCGGTGCCTATTAATACAGCACAGACACCCGTGGGGGGGCAGTCAGGGGTCGAGGGTCGTGCCCGGGTCGGGACATGACCCGCGGGTCACCTTCTGGTTCCCAGGTGGCCGCCGTTAACCCCTTAAACCCTGTTGAGCGGAGTCCCTCAAGGATCAACACCAGTAAGGCTTCTGTGGTCTGTGGTCGCTCTACATTAAATATCCTGGCTGAAAGTAGACGATTGATCTGCCGTTTCCTGCTAATAGAAGGTTTTCCTCAGAGTACTAATGCTGGGGGAGTGTAGTCTGGAAACTAGACACATCTGTGAGTGTAGTCTGGAAACTAGACACATCTGTGAGTGTAGTCTGGAAACTAGACACATCTGTGAGTGTAGTCTGGAAACTAGACACATCTGTGAGTGTAGTCTGGAAACTAGACACATCTGTGAGTGTAGTCTGGAAACTAGACACATCTGTGAGTGTAGTCTGGAAACTAGACACATCTGTGAGTGTAGTCTGGAAACTAGACACATCTGTGAGTGTAGTCTGGAAACTAGACACATCTGTGAGTGTAGTCTGGAAACTAGACACATCTGTGAGTGTAGTCTGGAAACTAGACACATCTGTGAGTGTAGTCTGGAAACTAGACACATCTGTGAGTGTAGTCTGGAAACTAGACACATCTGTGAGTGTAGTCTGGAAACTAGACACATCTGTGAGTGTAGTCTGGAAACTAGACACATCTGTGAGTGTAGTCTGGAAACTAGACACATCTGTGAGTGTAGTCTGGAAACTAGACACATCTGTGAGTGTAGTCTGGAAACTAGACACATCTGTGAGTGTAGTCTGGAAACTAGACACATCTGTGAGTGTAGTCTGGAAACTAGACACATCTGTGAGTGTAGTCTGGAAACTAGACACATCTGTGAGTGTAGTCTGGAAACTAGACACATCTGTGAGTGTAGTCTGGAAACTAGACACATCTGTGAGTGTAGTCTGGAAACTAGACACATCTGTGAGTGTAGTCTGGAAACTAGACACATCTGTGAGTGTAGTCTGGAAACTAGACACATCTGTGAGTGTAGTCTGGAAACTAGACACATCTGTGAGTGTAGTCTGGAAACTAGACACATCTGTGAGTGTAGTCTGGAAACTAGACACATCTGTGAGTGTAGTCTGGAAACTAGACACATCTGTGAGTGTAGTCTGGAAACTAGACACATCTGTGAGTGTAGTCTGGAAACTAGACACATCTGTGAGTGTAGTCTGGAAACTAGACACATCTGTGAGTGTAGTCTGGAAACTAGACACATCTGTGAGTGTAGTCTGGAAACTAGACACATCTGTGAGTGTAGTCTGGAAACTAGACACATCTGTGAGTGTAGTCTGGAAACTAGACACATCTGTGAGTGTAGTCTGGAAACTAGACACATCTGTGAGTGTAGTCTGGAAACTAGACACATCTGTGAGTGTAGTCTGGAAACTAGACACATCTGTGAGTGTAGTCTGGAAACTAGACACATCTGTGAGTGTAGTCTGGAAACTAGACACATCTGTGAGTGTAGCCTGGAAACCAGACACATCTGTGAGTGTAGCCTGGAAACCAGACACATCTGTGAGTGTAGTCTGGAAACTAGACACATCTGTGAGTGTAGTCTGGAAACTAGACACATCTGTGAGTGTAGTCTGGAAACTAGACACATCTGTGAGTGTAGTCTGGAAACTAGACACATCTGTGAGTGTAGTCTGGAAACTAGACACATCTGTGAGTGTAGTCTGGAAACTAGACACATCTGTGAGTGTAGTCTGGAAACTAGACACATCTGTGAGTGTAGTCTGGAAACTAGACACATCTGTGAGTGTAGTCTGGAAACTAGACACATCTGTGAGTGTAGTCTGGAAACTAGACACATCTGTGAGTGTAGTCTGGAAACTAGACACATCTGTGAGTGTAGTCTGGAAACTAGACACATCTGTGAGTGTAGTCTGGAAACTAGACACATCTGTGAGTGTAGTCTGGAAACTAGACACATCTGTGAGTGTAGTCTGGAAACTAGACACATCTGTGAGTGTAGTCTGGAAACTAGACACATCTGTGAGTGTAGTCTGGAAACTAGACACATCTGTGAGTGTAGTCTGGAAACTAGACACATCTGTGAGTGTAGTCTGGAAACTAGACACATCTGTGAGTGTAGTCTGGAAACCAGGCACATCTGTGAGTGTAGCCTGGAAACCAGGCACATCTGTGAGTGTAGCCTGGAAACCAGGCACATCTGTGAGTGTAGCCTGGAAACTAGACACATCTGTGAGTGTAGCCTGGAAACCAGGCACATCTGTGAGTGTAGCCTGGAAACTAGACACATCTGTGAGTGTAGCCTGGAAACCAGGCACATCTGTGAGTGTAGCCTGGAAACCAGACACATCTGTGAGTGTAGCCTGGAAACGAGACACATCTGTGAGTGTAGCCTGGAAACTAGACACATCTGTGAGTGTAGCCTGGAAACCAGGCACATCTGTGAGTGTAGCCTGGAAACCAGACACATCTGTGAGTGTAGCCTGGAAACTAGACACATCTGTGAGTGTAGCCTGGAAACTAGACACATCTGTGAGTGTAGCCTGGAAACTAGACACATCTGTGAGTGTAGCCTGGAAACCAGGCACATCTGTGAGTGTAGCCTGGAAACTAGACACATCTGTGAGTGTAGCCTGGAAACCAGACACATCTGTGAGTGTAGCCTGGAAACCAGGCACATCTGTGAGTGTAGCCTGGAAACTAGACACATCTGTGAGTGTAGCCTGGAAACCAGACACATCTGTGAGTGTAGCCTGGAAACCAGGCACATCTGTGAGTGTAGCCTGGAAACTAGACACATCTGTGAGTGTAGCCTGGAAACCAGACACATCTGTGAGTGTAGCCTGGAAGCCAGACACATCTGTGAGTGTAGCCTGGAAACCAGACACATCTGTGAGTGTAGCCTGGAAACCAGACACATCTGCCATTGCAAAAACGAAATCGCCGCGGGCAGATTTCACACTCTTTAACCCTATACACTCTCGACCGTAGTACCTGTTGAACTTGCTGTGGCTGCGGGGGCGGGGCCTGTGGCTGGGGCAGGCTCCTGATTTGCTGCTGGCTGTCAGGTGGGTTGTAGACGACGGGCGTCCCATCGGGGTTCAGGAAGGGCTGACCTGAGAGGTGAAAGGTCGATTTGGGCTAAGGACTGGGAAGTTATAGGAAATGTGGTGTGTGTGTGTGTGTGTGTGTGTGTGTGTGTGTGTGTGTGTGTGTGCGTGTGTGTGTGTGCGTGTGCGCACGTGCATGTGTGTCAGACGTACCAGTGTGTGGGTTGACCAGTATGCTTGTGTGTGTGTGTGTGTGTCAGACGTACCAGTGTGTGGGTTGATCAGTATGCTTCCGGGCGGGATGCCGTTCTCCATGATGTAGGAGGAGCTAGAGGAGGCGGGGGGGGCGGCGGCCTCCTCCAGGATGGGAGGAGAGGGGGGGCGAGCACAGGTGGGGGGAGGCACTCTGTAGAGAGAGATAGAGCCTGAGAGAGAGAGAGAGAGAGAGAGAGAGAGCGGGATGAGAAATGACGCTTCGCTCCGCGTTGCGAGCTTGTAGTTCACTATTTTCACTACTTATATATATATGCACATACACAGTCAGTATATATATATATACGTAGTCGTGACCCATAATAATTGGCCCATGACCCACAAATGGGTCTCGAGTCGCGACCCACTGTTTGGGAACCACTGGGATAAAGTTAAGTTTGTTTTTTGTTTTAAGGACCTTATTAACTGTGATTTTAAGGACCTTATTAACTGTGACTTTAAGGACCTTATTAACTGTGACTTTAAGGACCTTATTAACTGTGATTTTAAGGACCTTATTAACTGTGATTCCGACTCGTACTGAATTCAAACATAAAAGTGGGGAACCTGCAGTCTGCGGCACGCCCCAGTTGTTGTTGTTGTTGTTGTGATGGTTGGCAGGCGGGGGGCGGGGCATGGGGGCGGGGCTAGTCCACTGGTAGGAGGAGTCAGAGGAGTCGGTGCTGCTCCAGGGCCAGGCCTCGTTGCCATGGCGACAGTCCGTCTCCGTGCTGCTCTGTCTGCTGCCCGTCCAGCTGCTGCCCGAGCCAGAGGTGTCACGACTCCCCCTGCAGGAGGAATGAGGAACAACACTATTGTCTTGTTAAAGGGATTGTGACATAAAAAAAATAAAAAAATAAAGTTTTTGTAATTTATCTTATTTTTCTATAAGGTGTTCTGAGCTTTCTATAAGGTGTTCAATTGCACCCAAAAAAAGTTTTCTGGCTCAAACAAGTGCAATGTGGTAAGAGTCCACAAATTCCATATATATATATATATGACATAAGAATTTGCCAGCAGATGTCACTGTTGAGGCCTGTTTGCCTGTTTTCATTGCAGCTCAAAAAAGCTTCAGAACACACAGAGAAAACCCCAGACCACAGAAAATCCACTGAATGTTCAAAGTTCAGTTAAAAAAAAGAAGAAAATGAATGTCATGAAGTCCAGACCATATGACGGAAGCATTTGAAAATGAGAAAAGAGAGGCAACAATCTGGCAGGCTTGGCCACGGACCCCCATCTAAAGATATTTCGTTCCAGGGACCCCCAAAAGCAGATATTTGAGTTAAAAATGTTCCGATGCTATAGCTAGGCCAGCGAATGGGTTAAAATGTTTTTGTCTGAAATCATCATTACTTAAAATAGGACAATATGTTCTTGGAAGAGAGAAAAAAAAGAGAGAAAAGAAAAGATGACTTAAATAACACAGCCCTAGACGTGTCCTCTTTTTGCGAGTTTGCGTGCGTTTCCCAGAAGGCCCTCCAGGGAGCGCACCTGAGAAGCTGAGATGATGTATGTATGGAGGTGACAGCCTACCTGAAGAGCTGCCTTCTCCTCTGGGTCTCTGCATGAGCACTGTACTCTTCCACAGCCCTGCAAACGCACGCACGTGCACACACACACACACACACACACACACACACACGCAAACAGGCACACACACGCACACACATCAGAACTCTGTTCTAAATGGAATAATGAGCCATATTGGAGGCAGTCAGACAAAGCGAGAGAGCACATTTACAAGACAAGGTTACCTGGATTCTGCGTGGGCGCTTTCCTGGGTACAGACAGTCTGCAACGGAAGAGGACACAAATTAGTCTCCCTCTCAATCAACCCCCCCTCCCCCCAATCCTCTCTCTCTCTGTCTTTCTCTCCCTCTCTCGCCCCCCCTTCTCACCTCCTGGCTGAAGATTCTGTTCCGTACTTTCTGGTACTCCTCCTCTCTCTCCTCCATGGACTTGCTCGACCTGATCTCAGACAGTGACGGGTGGTGTCGCGACGGCTGGAAGGAAAACACGGAGCAGGATGGGATCAGAAAATAGGCTCTATACAAGCTACAAAATAGGTGATCTACCATCTTACGACACGTGACACTGCGACGTGTTGTAAGCTTGTAGATCACTGGTTCAATATTTTCAAAACAACACACAGATGTAAAGGGTGTTGAATAGCACTGATTTATGCAAAATAACCCCTCAAAAATGTGGTTTCCTCCCGATGCTATGATCAAATAAATGCTTATTTCCAAATTCTCCTAAAGTTGGATGCAGCGTTTTGGATTGGAATAATTTGTGATTGTGTGTAGAAATCCATGCTGCATCTCCAGTAGCTAAAGGGTGAGGGGGTCGCGTCCCGAAAATCGCTGATCTACAAGCTCTCAACACGTTGCAGCGCAATGCGGTGTGAGCTTATAGATTCAGCTTTTTTGCCAAAAGTGCCCTCCTAGGGAATTTCAGCCCCTGCCTCTCTAACATTCTCTGCACATAACTTGCCCCGCCACCCAGAGAGGACGCAACAGAGATAGATATGTCTCCTTTCTGCTACAAGAACTAAGTGAACCGTGCAGTGCCACCAAACGGTTTGATTTCACAGGTTCTGGCTTTGTTTCGGCTGGGTTTCACAGTACGTCCTCAGAACCTAATTTGGAACCTGCTCAGGAGGTGGTGGAACTAACTCTGAGTCAAAGTTTAAAAAGTTAACTCTAAAATAGCAGAAATAGCAGAGCTAAGTATGAGCACACGTATAGGGAGCTTGTACATCAGCCATTTTGTTATATTTTTATGGCGTTAGAATGGAAATGTATACGTAAACAAGAATGACTCCGTCATAATTGCCAGCTGCAGCAACTCTCGTTTATGAACATCTATAATCAGTTTGTGAGTCGCAGCCTCTGCCTCAGCTCACAAATTCACGTTGCAGCGTTCAGAGGAATACCGGACTTCTCGCCTCAGCGAGTGGACTTCACCTTTGGCGAGTGATCTTCCCCTTTTGCCGAGAAGTCTTCACTTTCCGAGGCGAGTCGCCAAGACCACTCGCCCCCAGAAAGTGAAGACTTCTCGCCAAAATAAATATGTACAAAGGTACCTTTTTACCCCTAAATGCATGGCTTGAATCAGCCGTGCACTGATGTGAAAGAGTCAAAACCTTACCAACAGAAAGTCAGGGGAAAAAATACCTTAGACGTGTGTTATGATCCTTCCACTTTTAAGAAGATCACACCAGGATTTGTACTACACTATGTCTTCACATTCAATCTTTGATCAAATTATATAAACGACGGATTTCACGTTGCAGCGTTCAGAGTATGCAGCCAATACGGCTTCACGTTGCATCGTTCAGAGTATGCAGCCAATACGGCTTCACGTTGCAGCGTTCAGAGTATGCAGCCAATGCGACTTCACGTTGCAGCGTTCAGAGTATGTAGCCAATGCGACTTCACATTGTGGCGTTCAGAGTATGGTTTTTATGCCGTTCAGACTATGGATTTTATGGGTAAAAATGTTTCCACTAGGTCGCTACTACGGTCGCTAGTAGAGATAGGTGAACATGTTGCCCAGCCGCTTTTCCAGCACGTGGCAAAAAACATTGCCGAAGTTAGTTTGTGGGTTCTGGAAACTTTCAGGTTCTAGAATCTTCTGCGTTATCTATCCTTCATAGTGGAACAGAGCCAACAGGTTCTAGAAGCTTCTGCGTTATCTATCCTTCATAGTGGAACAGAGCCAACAGGTTCTATAATGTTCTGGGTCATCTATCCTTCGTAGTGGAACAGAGCCAACAGGTTCTATAATGTTCTGGGTCATCTATCCTTCATAGTGGAACAGAGCCAACAGGTTCTATAATGTTCTGGGTCATCTATCCTTCGTAGTGGAACAGAGCCAACAGGTTCTATAATGTTCTGGGTCATCTATCCTTCATAGTGGAACAGAGCCAACAGGTTCTATAATGTTCTGGGTTATCTATCCTTCGTAGTGGAACAGAGCCAACAGAGGAAGAGGGTTGGGGTGCAGTACTTAGTTTAGACAGTTTTTGGTTTAGACTAGTCATTGGTTAGACCAGTCATTAGTCCTACAACTACAACCTATCTCAAACCCTCACCCTAAACCTAACCTCCCACGGGGGCAGCACACCTAAACCTAACCTTAACCCATGTCTAACCAATGACTAGTCTAAACTAAGTATGCACCCCGAGGGTTGTGGGGAGGACAGACCTGGTCGTCAGAGCTGTTGTTTCTCTTCAGGATGGCTTTCCACTGCTGGATGTCCTCCGTCTTCTCCCCTTGGACCTCGTCCAGGAAACGCTTCTCTGGTCTGAAGACAGCGGGTGACATTATTAATACATGTACTGCTATTCTGAAGCCCCAAAACATGCTCCATTCCACGGCTCTGGGGTGTCGTGTGTATCTCGAGAGGAGGCAAGATTTATGCTCCATACAACAGAAAGAACAAGAAATGACTGGTTTATGAAAGCCTATCCGAACCAGACGTTTATTCTGATGTCGGAAGGAGCATAATATATATTGGCCTTTAGTCTCTAGGTCATGTCAAATGCACGCTGGGCGAGACCTACGCCGTAGACGTAGAGTGTATCGGTGGACGTACCGCTCAAGGAAATGACGTTGGCGCTTTACAAATCCGTTTACATTCTCCGTGAATGAAACAAGTGTTGTGATAGGTCAAAAAATATTGTATCCGGGGGGGAATACATCTGACGGATGTTCGGCCCGACACTTCCGCCGATACACTCTCTGCCTGATGTCGTGACCATTGTGCATTTTGTGGATGCGATTGCGTGTGCACACACACAATCACACATGCGCGCACACACACACACACATTTCGATTTCTTTATTTGAATCCACAAATTACAATACATTTTACAAGGAAACAAATATAACGGGGTTGACAGTTCATGTTCACTTAAGGATACACATGCATGGCACCTCCTTCTCCACACAGACAAACTGCCTATAACAGCCGAAACAGAACCGTATTTTGGCAAGTTGTTTGGCTTTTAGCTTTTTGTCTTGCCAGCTATTCTTAGGCCACTCATGGTCAGTTTATGCACGTGGCCCAGGCTTCCGACACACACACACACACACACACACACACACACAGAGGAGGATCTTACATGCGCGTGCCGGAGGTTCTGTTGATGATGACAGCCTTGCCCGTCTGGTCCACGTTGTGCTCCATGCCGAAGTAGGCCGCCACCCGGTGGACCAGCATGCGATGGTAGGACGACATGTGGGGGAACTTCTTAAACGGGCTGCGTGGGGAGCAGAGGGGGGGGGAGCAGAGGGGAGTGGGGAGCAGAGGGGAGCAGAGGGGAGTGGGGAGCAGAGAGGGGTGGGGGAGCAGAGGGGAGTGGGGAGCAGAGGGGAGTGGGGAGCAGAGGGGAGTGGGGAGCAGAGGGGAGTGGAGGGGAGTGGGGAGCAGAGGGGAGTGGAGGGGAGTGGGGAGCAGAGAGGGGTGGGGAGCAGAGGGGAGTGGGGAGCAGAGAGGGGTGGGGAGCAGAGGGGAGTGGGGAGCAGAGAGGGGTGGGGAGCAGAGGGGAGTGGGGAGCAGAGGGGAGTGGGGAGCAGAGGGGAGTGGGGAGCAGAGGGGAGTGGGGAGCAGAGGGGGGTGGGGAGCAGAGGGGAGCAGAGGGGAGCAGAGGGGAGCAGAGGGGAGTGGAGGGGAGTGGGGAGCAGAGGGGAGTGGGGAGCAGAGGGGAGCAGAGGGGAGTGGGGTGGGGAGCAGAGGGGAGCAGAGGGGAGCAGAGGGGAGTGGAGGGGAGTGGGGAGCAGAGGGGAGTGGGGAGCAGAGGGGAGCAGAGGGGAGTGGGGTGGGGAGCAGAGGGGAGCAGAGGGGAGTGGGGTGGGGAGTGGAGGGGAGTGGAGGGGAGTGGGGAGCAGAGGGGATAGGGGTGGGGAGCAGAGGGGAGTGGAGGGGAGTGGGGAGCAGAGGGGAGTGGGGAGCAGAGGGGAGCAGAGGGGAGTGGGGTGGGGAGCAGAGGGGAGCAGAGGGGAGTGGGGTGGGGAGCAGAGGGGAGTGGAGGGGAGTGGAGGGGAGTGGGGAGCAGAGGGGGGGGGGGGGGCAGAGGGGAGCAGAGGGGAGTGGGGAGCAGAGAGGGGTGGGGAGCAGAGGGGAGCAGAGTCAAGTCAAAGTCAAAGCCATACGATTTGTCACACACGTTACCGCAGTGAAATTTCTTCTCCGCATTTGACCCGTCTCTTATTGGAGCGGTGAGCCGCAGCCAAGGAGCGGTGAGCTGCAGCCGTGCCGCGCTCGGGAATCATTTGATTAGTAGATTTAACCCCCCAATCCAACCCTTTGATGCTGAGTGCCAAGCAGGGAGGCATTGGGTTCCATTTTTACAGTCTTTGGCATGACCCGGCCGGGGATCGAACTCCGACCTCCCAGTTTCAGGGCGGACACTCTAACCACAAGGCCACTGTCTTGGGGAGCGGAGGGGAGTGGGGAGCAGAGGGGAGTATGTCAGGTCAGAGAGATGGTAGGACAGGTGTAGGAGGACCAGACAGTGGCCTTGTGGTGTCCGCCCTGAAACTGGGAGGTCGGGGTTCGATCCCCGGGTCCCCCGGGTCAGACTGTAAAAATGGGACCCAATTTCAATTTGCCTCCCTGCTTGGCACTCAATGTGTTGTTGGGAATGAGGGAAGGAGACAGAGTTGGGGCTGAGAGGAAAAGTGGGCCAGAGTGTGAGAAAGCTGAGAGTGTGGGGGACAGAGATTGATGGTACTTTTTTTTTAAACTCCAAGTGCAACTTTTGCACACCCGGTAACAAACACACACGCATGCACACGCACAAGCGCACACACACGCACACACGCACGCACGCACGCACGCACTCACGCACGCACGCACACGCACAAACACAGCTGGCCTAGTTTGTCGAGCAGGAGCCAGCCTCTCACAAAGTTAAGTATGGAAGGGACAGTGATACAGTATACAGTCTGGGAAATGTTCCACATGCAAATTAGAGCACATTTAGCTTTTTAATAACAGCCGGTATGTATGTATGCCAGTTCCCTCTGGTGCATTGATGTCAACATGTATGTATATTGTAGTGATAGATAGATATATATATATAAATATATATATATTCTCAACCGTGTTATTTTTCAAGGACCCTCAATGTCCTATGCATTGGGCTCCAAAATACTATTGATATTGCACTGTAGTTGAATACACATTTTTGTGTTATGTTATGCATGACTTTTCCACCATTTGTCTGGAAAATAAACTTCTGCTTAATAAATTATGATATATGCGAATCGTATCGTTGAGTGAGTTGAGTGAATCGTTATCATGCCTGATCACAAGTAGACTAAATACAAGTGTACACTCACTCATGCACTCACTCACGCACGCAAGCACAAACGCACGCACGCAAGCACACACACGCACGCACGCAAGCACACACGCACTGACCTGTTGCTGTTGATGTAGTCGACCATGTTGTGCTCCAGGTTGAGCAGCATCATGCGGTCTCGTGGGTTGCTGTTCAGCGTGTCCACTATGAACTGGTGCAGGTCAATGCCGGTGGAGTCTGTGTACTCTAGGCTGGGCTCTGGAACAGATATGTAATAGATCTGCTATTTTCAAAAGATTTTCATACACATGAAATACTTGAAATAGGACATTCTGCATAACGAATACTTTTACTTTTGGTACTTTAAGTACACTTTGATGCCAATACTTTTGTACGTATACGTGTAATGTAATTACATTTTGAATTCCGGACTTCCACCACTGCCAAAGATTATGTAACGAAGTACATTTACTCAAGTACTGAACTTAAGTACAATTTTGAGGCACACACACACACACACACACACACACACACACACACCTTTGGACAGCTGTTTCTTTGTCTCTCTGCTCTTGTCGTCGTCCTTACAGACGGCCCCGTCGTCCTCATCGTCACGGCAACCGTTCAAAACGTTATGCACCTCCACAGAGGCCTGGTGTGGGGAAGATAAGAGACGGTTATGATGCTGTGTGTGTGTGTGTGTGTGTGTGTGTGTGTGTGTGTGTGTGTGTGTGTGTGTGTGTGTGTGTGTGTGTGTGTGAGCGTGTGTGCGCGCGTGCATGTGTGCTTGTGTGTGTGTGTATTACCTGGCCGTCTTGCATGTCCTCACATATGGCTTTGCTCCGTACCAACTTTCCTTTAGGCTGAAAAGCGCCCACCGCGCGCACACACACACACACACACACACACACACACACACACACACACACACATGCAGTGTCATCTCAAAGCAGGTGTAACAATAAGCACACATTATATAATCGGTGTGTTTTTTTAAGCTTACCTTCATTTTCCTCTTTGGTTGTATCGGGTTGCAGTGCTTCTGTGTAATAAAGAAGACACATTTTAGTGTGTGCGTGCATACTGTAGGTGTGTGTGTGTGTGTGTGTGTGTGTGTGTGTGTGTGTGTGTGTGTGTGTGTGCGTGCGTACTGTACGTGTGTGCGTACATGCACGTGTTACTACTTTGTGGGGCCAAATGACCCCAGAACCTAAGTAGAATTCTAGAAACAGATTATCCTGGTCCTCACAAAATAAATGGTTGTTTTGTCTAAAACAGTTTTTGTTGTTCTTATTGTTTTTATGATTTGAGGGTAGTTAGGTTTACGAGTAGGAAATGATCCATATTGGGACTGAGGTTTAGGGATTATGAACCGGAAAGATACCAGATATACAATCTTCTACAAGAATCGACATCATACTAACAGATTTTTTTTTTCTCCAGAAAACTGTTTTTGTAACTGTTTCTGGATTTAGAACAGTGGTGGCCAAACCTTTCAGCCCGTGACCCAAAAACAGATATTAGATATTCGCTCCGGGAACTAGTGAAAATAGCAGATTCTACAAGCTTGTAGATCTGCTATTTTCACTACTTCTTAAATATTTGTTCTAATTTCTTAAGATTTTTCTTTCATTTCTTCATGACATTACTGTAAATAAATCTTTGGATTTTGTTAATTAATTCACGTAAAGTTTAGCTTTTTTTGGGAATGTTTTTGAAAAATAAAAATAATTAAAAACAAAATTTAGGAAAAACAAAAAAATAAGGGGACCCATAATAACAATGTGTCCGCGACCCACAAATGTGTCCCGACACAGTGGGTGTGAACCAGTGATTTATTTTAGAACACTAAGAGTGGCTCTCACCTGCTCCTCCACTTTTCTGTTGTCATGGTGACCCCCCTCCTCCCCCTCCTCCCCCTCCCCCTCCACCACCTCCTTGGTGGGATGCAGACATGGCGTGGGGGGGGTGGGGGCTTTCGGGGGGGCGTCCATGGTTCCTACGATCACGTCAGTCATCCTCCTGGACTGGTCGGAACGGGGGAATAAATAAAGAATAAAGAATAAATGCACGCTGTAAAGGCAAGGCAACATTTTAAAAACAAGGCCATGCATTCAAAAGGCTAAGATACATTGAGTCATAACTAAGGCTTGAAAGCTTTCCTGTGTGTGTGTGTGTGTGTGTGTGTGTGTGTGTGTGTGTGTGTGTGTGTGTGTGTGTGTGTGTGTGTGTGTGTGTGTCGTACCTAGGTATCTCAAAGTAGTTTACTGTCGGAAAGCTTCACAGGTGAATGATGAGGTCATATATCCCATGTTCCCACTGGGCAGCGAGAGAGCCAATTATCCTTCCTCTCCTCCTGATGCTCGCTCTCTCTCTCTCTCTCTCTCTCTCTCTCTCTCTGCAGTCCTGTAGTCTCTCTCTCTCTCTCTCTCTCTGCAGGCCTGTAGCGGTTAAAAAAATAAAGAACGACAAACTGTGAACACAGACAACGACACAGGAAAATGCTCTCGAGGACCGCCGTACAACACAAGCCACAAATAATAAAAGAAATCACATTTGTGTGAAGTGAGGGACGCCTGGTAATGTTTAACTGCTGTAAACAAACGTTAAAAGTCCATAGACTTGGCTGCCACATGGTGCCCATGTTCAGTGCCCTAAACAAACGATAAAAGTCCATAGACGTTTGCCGTATGACATAATTTCCAAAGCCAGACACATTGGAGCTCCCCTCAAAGAATGTAAGAAAGTAGAAAGAAATGGGGGGTAGGTATACTTAAGTTGTGACCCATAAAAATGGGTCCGCGACCCCAAAAAGGTGTCCCGAACCATTGTCTGGTAGTAGACCGTGACATACAGTAATAGACAAGCCAGGCGTGCGTGCGTGTCTTCATTCACCCGCATTAGCAGCATACTGCTGTCTGGGCATGTCTCCCATGTCCCCTGTCTGTCTGTCTCCTCTGCATGTCTCCCCTGTCCCCTGTCTGTCTGTCTCCCCTACATGTCTCCCCTGTCTGTCTGTCTCCCCTGCATGTCTCCCCTGTCCCCTGTCTGTCTGTCTCCCCTGCATGTCTCCCATGTCCCCTGTCTGTCTGTCTGTCTCCCCTGCATGTCTCCCATGTCCCCTGTCTGTCTGTCTCCCCTGCATGTCTCCCCTGTCCCCTGTCTGTCTGTCTCCTCTGCATGTCTCCGCTGTCCCGTCTGTCTGTCTCCCCTGCAATGCATGTCTCCCCTGTCCCCTGTCTGTCTGTCTCCCCTGCATGTCTCCCCTGTCTGTCTGTCTCCCCTGCAATGCATGTCTCCCCTGTCCCCTGTCTGTATGTCTCCCCTGCCTGTCCCCTAGCATGGCTGCTATTTACAGCTTAGACTACATGTAACGGGCAGTAATTGTGCCAGTGCATATTGTATGACTGTCTGGAACATATACATAACATAGGCTACATTATACACCGTATATAATATACAGTCTGCGCTTAGATGTGGCGGTGGGGCTGTCCATGCGTCTCAGGGTACATGCTGTGAAGTGTGTGTGTGTGTGTGTGTGTGTGTGTGTGTGTGTGTGTGTGTGTGTGTGTGTGTGTGTGTGTGTGTGTGGTGGGTACAGCTTGGATCCTGCCTAGATCTTTTCTTAGAAACAACAGCTGTGGTGGAGGGTGGGTGGGTTTGTTGGTGGGTTTGTTGGGGGGGTGGAGGGGGGGATCATCCGATCCGCCCAGCCAACACTGATATTCCCAGAATGCCATGCTGCTGAGACCCCCGTCCCCCGTGGTGGGAAACATGGAGAAGATCAAAAACTCAAACACACACACAGTACACACACGCACGCACATACACACACACGCGCACACACACACACACACACACACACACACACACACACACGCACACGCACAAAGAGGAAATGGCATTCCGACCTTCGTCCACTTAGAGATTCAGGGAACAACTGCTTCTTCCAGCGAGGACACATCATCAGTGGTGTGGACAAAGTAATCACTTTTCTTATTTAAGTAAAAGTATCAAGTATTCAACTTTTTAGTTGAGTAAAAGTACAAATGTGTTGGCATCAAAATAATTGACTTAAAAGTACCAAAAGTAGAAAGTATACTCATTATGCAGAATGTCCCATTTGAAAATAGCCGATCTACAAGGCTCACTATGTGTCGCATCGCGATGATGCAATATGTTACATTCGCGACGCTGTGTGAGCTTGTAGCTCGGCTATTTTCAAATGGCCTAAATGTATATATGGTCTGAAGTGGTTCATTTATGTTTTGTAATAATCAGTGTTGGGCAAACTTGGAATCAAGACTAATTTAAATATCATATAATCATAGTCACCAATCAGCCAAAAAGGCTATAAAATAAAGCCGCAATCTCCCTCGACCTTTTAAATTAAATGTTTTTGTTTTGTTGAAAACATTTAATTTAAAAGGTCTGCTTTATTTTATAGCCTTTTTGGCTGATTGGTGACTATGATTATATAATATTTAAATTATTAATTTATATAATATATTACTAGTAACTAGTTACTGCCCAACACTGGTAATAATAATCAAAATCTACAAAGTAATTGTAACTAAAGTTGTCAAATAATTGTAGTGGGGTAAAAGTACAATATTTGCGTTTGGAGTATAAGTAAAGTACAAATATCTAAAAAATTGTACCTATTAAGTACAGTACTTGAGTAAATATTACTTTAAACCACTGCTAGGTGGGAAGTGGGGCAACAGCAACGCTAAACGGTATGCCCGTAAGGGGGGGGTGTGATCTGAGGAATCTGCTAGCCTACAACAGTACCTCAGCTCAGACGCTAACCAGCTCCATTTCCCATAAGACTGTGTTGTTGCTGTTACCTCACTGGAGGTAACGGCAGGCCGCCGTCCATCCATAGCCTCAACCCATTCTGACCTGAGATCAGATTCATACGAGGTTTCCACTGGACACACACTGGTCTGATTAACCCATTCTGACCTGAGATCAGATTAAAAAAATGTCAGTCGCTCTTCGATTTTTCAAAAATAGCAGACCTACAAGCTCGTAGCGCGCCACTCGGTGGCGCGCTATGAGCTTGTAGATCTGCTATTTTTCAATAGCTAAAGCATAACATGATGCTAACGCCGAAATGGGTTCCCGTTCAGAATGGGTTAACGCATCAAGGCCCATTCTACAAATGTGACAAATGTCTGATTCTGACCGAGGCCAAGTCATTGATTTGTTTTGTTCATTTTCGTGTCTTTTCATGTCATGTGAAAGCAGGGAATCATCATAGCTTCAAATTGACATTTTTGGAGAAATGGCTTATAGAGTAATGTCTTGCAGAAAACAGCGAGTTGAGGAAAACAGGCTATGAAAGGTTCACTTCTGTGGACTCTAACATTATTACACCTAGCGTTTATTTCATTCGGCTCAAATGCCGAATAAACAAAAAGGGTTGAAAACTACTGTTCTACAAATAAAACCGCCTTGCCTTGCCCTTCCTCGGAGCGGTCTGAGGCAGCGATACATTCATTGCAGAAAGGACTTATGCAAGCTCAGCTCAGCTGCCTCTCCGAGTGATGCAGAAATAAGCATCTCCACAGAGACACAACACTATGCTACGGTAGCGGAGGGAACGGGATGGATGGCTCCTACTCTGCCCACTCTGTCCATTATGCTAAACTAGGAGGAGGCCTACTTTACTTTACGGCACAGCAGCAGCAGCAATATAACCTGCAGCAACGGTAGAGGGAAAGGGAGAGAGAGAGAGAGAGAGAGAGAGAGAGAGAGAGAGAGAAGAATGATGACACAGTGGTGGTGTAAAGAAGGAAAAAAAGATGAATGGGAGAAGAGGATGGAGAGGGGTGAGAATGAGGTCTGCTGGGGATTTAGAGGTGAAGTGGGGTGATGCATGTGTGTGTGACGCGTGTGTGTGTGTGTGTGTGTGTGTGTGCGTGCGTGTGTGCGTGCGTGCTTCCGGCCTCCTGGGGAGGGAAGGCGTGACACGATCATTAGCATATGACGGATGGCGGGGAGGCAGAGAGCAGCCAGTTACCTGCTGCATCACCATCCATCTGCTGCATCCCTCCACATCTCCCAGCCCAGAGCACACGCACGCACAAACACGCACACGCACAAACACGCACACAGCTTTCTGCTGTCTGTCTTAATCCACATGGTGGTCAGCCAACGCCGGGGGGGGGGGGGGGGGGGGGAGAGGCGAGGAAGAGGCAGAGAGGGGTGTGGTGTGAAATATTTGCATCCTCCTGCGTAGGATGATCATAATGTGGTCTATAATAGTTCTATATGAGGAACCAAAGCGCCAGTAGCCTCCTGCTGTTAACACGGCACTAATCCAGCCATGGAGCCATGCAGCCTCTGTCTGGTATGATAAAGAGTTCACTCTCTGTCCATCTCTGCCACTATAACAAGGCACGGCCACTGACTCTCTGTCCTCTCAGCCACTATAACAAGGCACGGCCACTGACTCTCTGTCCTCTCAGCCACTATAACAACAAGGCACGGCCACTGACTCTGATCTAGGCCTGTAGGCGATAATATGACTTCAAAGACATCGGGCGATAATATGACTTCAAAGACATCAGGCGATAATATGACTTCAAAGACATCGGGCGATAATATGACTTCAAAGACATCAGGCGATAATATGACTTCAAAGACATCAGGCGATAATATGACTTCAAAGACATCGGGCGATAATATGACTTCAAAGACATCAGGCGATAATATGACTTCAAAGACATCAGTAGCACGATTATTTAATTTAATGTTTGACTTTGATTATGATTGATAATAACATTGAAAAGAATAACCTGCTCACAGTGAGCTTGTATACTGTAGATCTGTTTTCACTAAGGACGGGTATGTATGTATGCCACCAATACAACAAAGTATTGAACCTGTTACAGTTTACTTGTTAATCACACAAATCGATTTTGGTCGAAAAAACTAATCTATTAGAGAATGTTTTCATTGTGATTCGTTGATGAGGGGAAAAAAGGAAAAAAACTGCTTCTTGATTATTCAATTAAGCTACATGAGCAAGACATCGGATATTGGAACGTCGGTTATGAATAGATATATTTTCTAATCTGATCCAAGGCCAGAGGCAGGCTAGGAGCCAGCTACACATCATCAACGGACAGTCACAGCCAACCAGCCTCTCCTCTCCTGTCCTCACTCATAAACCTTGCATATTAGTTCTTTATTTGGTACCCTTAAAGCCAGCCTGCCTGATGTTTGATCTGTTGTCTCGTATCTCTCTAGAAAAGTGGACGTTGTTTGTGTTGTTTGGCTGCAGCTCCTCAGATCCAAAGTGAAAATGCTAAACATTGTGCACTGTATTCATTCACTGTGCTTTGAAGAAGGGCTTTCAAAGACTGATTTGCAGTCGGCTTGAGTGCATAAATTATAGGCTTTAATCAGCTACATTTTCATGTTCAGTCAGTACATCCAGAGACCTATTATTATCATTATATGAACATTATGACATAACTTCTGATCATGTAGCCTCGCTGGTTGCTGTTTTTGTGCATGGTTTGTTTTATTGATGCAACATCAGTTGTGCAGCAACTACAAGTCGAATGTCTAATCGCTTCTCAAAGTGATGTCTGTCAAGATACCCTCATCAATGTGGGGGTCCTTGAAGTGAAAATCGTTTGAGATGAGAAGACCACTGGCTCAAAGGGTAAAATAAAGGTTGACTCAGCGGAAGTTAATAAAACTCTCTTCTTTCACACTTTTTTTTACCACAACCCACAACTGGTCACGTGGGCCTGTGGTACAGTTTAGTGTCATGCACCTGACATCTGGATCCATAGGGGATAAAGATTCAGATCAAACACTGTCTGGTGAGATAGGCGCCCTACATTTGGTGGCATGTTGTGTGCAGGGTTCCTGCTGTGGCATGACAGCCTTGCAGGCAGCTACTATAGGGGCTGCAAGACCCCCTGCGGTCTGGTGTGTGTGTGTGTGTGTGTGTGTGTGTGTGTGTGTGTGTGTGTGTGTGTCGCATTACAGTCCCTGCACACCAGGGCCAGGCTGACACACACAGGGTCTATTTTTACACAGAGACCGAATTGAAACGACCTCCTGCTGCTGGAGCTCTTCACCTTACTGACAACCACTACCAGTCTACTGGACTGACAACCACTACCAGTCTACTGGACTGGACTACCAGTCTACTGGACTGGACTGTCAACCACTACCAGTCTACTGGACTGGACTACCAGTCTACTGGACTGGACTGTCAACCAATACCAGTCTACTGGACTGTCAACCACTACCAGTCTACTGGACTGTCAACCAATACCAGTCTACTGGACTGTCAACCACTACCAGTCTACTGGACTGTCAACCACTACCAGTCTACTGGACTGTCAACCACTACCAGTCTACTGGACTGGACTACCAGTCTACTGGACTGGACTGTCAACCACTACCAGTCTACTGGACTGTCAACCAATACCAGTCTACTGGACTGTCAACCACTACCAGTCTACTGGACTGTCAACCACTACCAGTCTACTGGACTGTCAACCACTACCAGTCTACTGGACTGGACTACCAGTCTACTGGACTGGACTGTCAACCACTACCAGTCTACTGGACTGTCAACCACTACCAGTCTACTGGACTGTCAACCAATACCAGTCTACTGGACTGTCAACCAATACCAGTCTACTGGACTGGACTACCAGTCTACTGGACTGGACTGTCAACCACTACCAGTCTACTGGACTGGACTACCAGTCTACTGGACTGGACTACCAGTCTACTGGACTGACAACCACTACCAGTCTACTGGACTGGACTACCAGTCTACTGGACTGTCAACCACTACCAGTCTACTGGACTGGACTACCAGTCTACTGGACTGTCAACCACTACCAGTCTACTGGACTGGACTGTCAACCACTACCAGTCTACTGGACTGACAACCACTACCATTTCATGAATTGAACAAGGTGGACCCTCTTGTAAACAAGTGTAATGCTTCATTGGGTCATTGTGCTTGAAATGTACTGTAATTCTGCAAACTGTCAAATCAATCAATCAAAAAACCAGTCTACTGGACGCACACAAGCAGCACCCTACACGCATTATGGACGCAATGGCTGCTGGCATATTTACTGCAAATACTGACGAGACTCACCAGAGAATCAAACTGACAGTTGACGTAGACTATAGCCTATAATGTATGCAGCGTTTTCATGAATTGAGTAGGCTATACAAAAGGACCGCAATAAAAACAAGCCAATATGGCAGGCTTTCTTGGATTCTTCCTTTTTAATAGCAGACCTAGCAAACTGTTAATATAGTAATCAATCAATCAATTCAACTCACTGACATGACTCACTGACTCCACTTAGTTTCAATTAAAGAACGTCCATGTGTGTTTCTTTTGATCCGTCACTGTTTTAAAGCCCGACAGTTCAACTGTGCTGAAGTGAAGTTTTATTAGCTATACCGGCGTCCATCCTTCACAGTGCACTGTGACGGAGCATTTAGATTAGAAGCACAACAACTTAGCCTACTACAACCACGCAAACAACAGCGCGCCGCGCCCGCGCACATTACTAAAAGCTGATTAAATATACTACCCACTAACTATGATGATGACCGAGGCTTTTACGCAGCTTTACTTTAACGACATTATTTCATGATTAGGCAGTGTGTTGTAAATCCTACCTGGTTGCTGAAGCAATCTGCAGTCCGTTATGTGTCTGTTGTAGCAGCAGCACCACTGCGTGTGTGCGTGTATGTGTGTGTGACGGTGGTTTCTTTGGTGTGACAGCAGTTCCTCCTCTCTGCTTTTCTGTGAGAGGTGGACCCGCGAAGCAAGCAATGTAGACACGAGCCCCCCCTCCCCCTCCCCTTCCCCCCCACGCCCACTCTGGCACTCTCTCTCTCTAGCTCACTTGTTACGTTTCCCACTCTCTCTCTCTCCTCTCTCTATCCATCACCATCAGTCGTCATTTCCCACCCCCTCAGCGCGCTCACACACACACACACACACACACACACACACACACACACACACACACACACACACACACACACACACACACACACACCTTGCAATGATAAGTATAATTACATAACACATGAACATTTACAGTAAAACAAAAATGGCCTAATGCTACTATTATGGAGAGGTGCGATCAGTGGAGGGTAAATCTCTGCCAGGAGGTATAATGTATAGGCTACCTCTCCCTGTTTCTGTGCACTGCATTGTGTTGTGAATGTGATGACTCGTGTTCACTTTGAGAGTGTACAAATGGAAATGCACCCATAAGTCTCAGAGCTACAGATCTGTGGGGACCTAGGGTCCATTTGAAGTTTGAACCCCCTCAAGGAACCCACTTTGTTGATTGAAAGTGTGTGTGTGGAGTTCTCCCCGTGTCCCCTAGGGTAGGTACCCTCACAAAAAACATGCATTAATCCTGGTCACTAAAACTGCCTCCCCCTGGCCAGCCGGGGCGCCTGATGGAGGGGAAAGGAACTGGTTGGAATAACGTGTTCCTTCCACGCGCTACGTCCAACCAGGGAAACTCCCCCCTGTCAGGTGTAAAGGAGCAACTTGGACACTCAGGCATGAAGGAAGCATGAGTTCAAGTCCGTTGCTCTCCCCTTGTCCCCCATATATGGGGACTAGGTTGGTGGAGGGTGTGTAGAGCCCAGGATCACATTAGATGATTGACACAGGGGTGAAAAATGGGTTACAAAATCGTGGGATAAAAATATATATTTTAAAAAGAAAGTGTGTGTGTGTGTGTGGGGGGGGGGGGGGGGCATAATGGTGATCAGTGTTCTGATGGCGATGACTACCCCAGATAGTGACGACACAGATATGGTTTTCTGCAACACAAGTTAAACATAAGTTTCCCCATGTTATGTGTAGGCCTACATGTGTGCATGGAAGTGAAATCAAAGTGAAATCGCCTTTGGTTCTGCGTTGTCACACACACACGCACACACACACAGACAGGGGCGAAAACATAATCTTTTGGCACTGCCTTTGTCATGCCGGAGAAAAAAAATCTCTCTTTCTCTCTCTCGCCCTCTCTCTCTGACACCTGCTGTCTGCTGGTTTTAGCACTATGGATGACAAGGCCCAATCACACACGCACATAAATAGCGCTCCTCTTCACTCCAAAGTCCACAGCTGACAATGTGTGTGTGTGTGTGTGTGTGTGTGTGTGTGTGTGTGTGTGTGTGTGTGTGTGTGTGTGTGTGTGTGTGTGTGTGTGTGTGTGTGTGTGTGTGTGTGTGTGTGTGTTCCAGAAGTCGTATAGTTACTTCATCTCTGGGATGCTGTGATGCATGTATTTAAGCCCATTACAGGAATCTGGACTTGCTGTGTCTCTGGACTCATTAAGGTTTGTGTCCGTGGGTGGCTTGTACAAACCAACTCATTAACCCATTCTGACCTGAGATCAGATTCATACGAGGTTTCCACTGGACACACACTGGTCTGATGAACCCATTCTGACCTGAGATCAGATTCTAAAAATGTCAGTCGTTCTTCGATTTTTCAAAAAATAGCAGACCTACAAGCTCGTAGCGCGCCACTCGGTGGCGCGCTATGAGCTTGTAGATCTGCTATTTTTCAATAGCTAAAGCATAACATGATGCTAACACCAACATGGGTTCCCATTCAGAATGGGTTAAGAGACACTGTACAGTACACCGGTCCTAAATGTAGCCAATGGTCCCGCCTGAGATTCAATGATTTAATGTCAAATCGATACAGTAACTACTTAAATAAATAAATATGTGTGGATATAGTGAGGGGAAAATGTGTTATGGATATAAATAAGTCAACGCAGTGATTCTCTGGCAAATATGGACGTTGTAATATTTGAACACATTATGGACAAACTCGCACTTTGACATAAACACCGATTGCAACACGTTTACTAATAGAAGATGTATAGCGATGTGGAATGGAGAAGTAATTAAACCGGCCTTTCTTTTTTTTCTTCTGAAAATTGCTAAATACAACGCACAGAAGTACAGACTAAAATCGATTAGTTGCGTTGCACAATAAGATACAAATCAAACTCAAACGATACAATATGTGTTGCTGTTTCCATATCGATACAGTTGGATCGTTGAAATTAAAATACAGAAATCTAAAATCAAAATAAGATACAGTTACTGTATCGTTGCACCCCTACATGAAATGTATAGAGTTAATGTGGCGATAGGGAATGAATGCAATGTCGCCAAAAGTTAGCAAAACCAACGTGTGTGTGTGTGTGTGTGTGTGTGTGTGTGTGTGTGTGTGTGTGTGTCTGAGAGAGAGAGATACAGAGAGAGAGATACACAGAGAGAGAGAGAGAGAGAAAGAGAGGGAGAGAGATACAGAGAGAGACAGACAGATAGAGGAGCCGTTAATGTGACAGCTCAACAAGTGAGGTTCATAAATATTAACATCACCCCCTTATGAATATTCAAGCAGCTGCTTCTGAATATTTAATCTATGATTGAGCATTCCCAGAGCATCATTCAACCTGTAGCAGACAAGCAGCTAATAGAGATCAGAGCCCTTCCCTGATAGCTCAGCCTCAAACCGTGGGCTATACATCTGCAAGACCTCTGTAGAGTTCTACTGACGAAAAGGTCGTGCGCGGGGCCTCCTTTAATCGCGTCTGGCTTATTAGCCAGGCTAGATGTATGTATGCATGGTGCATGTATGTGTACCGTTACATATTCTTGACTATTGTATGTCATATGTCATTTGCTCAAATAAAAAAATAAAAAAACATTTGAACCGTGAATAGTTGTGGTATAGAAACACGCTATGAAACCGAGGCACTGTAGAAGTGGGGTCAAAGTATAGTTAATCTATAGCAACACAATCATTTTAACCACTTTATCCATTTATATGTTGGCCATTACAAAAATAGCAGATCAACAAGCTCACGGTGCGAACTTGTACATCTGCTATGATCGAATATACTTTTCGAAATTTGACATGTTTTAGACATTTTGATTATAAATCTTCTCATCTGGGGGGTGCCAGATGAGAAACATTTTCAGATGGGGGTCCGTGACCAAATACATATAAATGTGGGGGTCCTTGACATGAACAGGTTTGAGAACCACTGCTGTAGAATACAAATGTCCATATCAAGATTGTGTAATGAATGTGATGCCAAGCTATGCTGGCAGACAGCTCACACATGCTGAAAGGTTGTTCATTCATTGTTCACGTCACAGACTGACTCAGGCTGGCATTGTACTGCTGCAGAATATCTACTTCAATCACAGTCTGTAACCGCGTCAGTGTGTAGGCTACTCTGCTACGAGCCTAGTGCCTACAGGTGTTGGTGTGTGTGGGTGAGTGTGTGGTCAGTGCACCTGACATTACTACGAATGGCAGGTTGTTCATTGTTCACGTCACTGACTGACTCAGGCTGGCGTTGTACTGCTGCAGAAAGAAAACACTTAAGAACACATATCTACTTCAATCACCAGCCGTCTGAAACCGCGTCAGTGTGTACTCTTCTACGAGCCTACAGGTGTAGGTGTGTGTGTGTGTGTGTGTGTGTGTGGATGTGTGTGTGAGTGTGTGTGTGGTCAGTGCACCTGTTATGATCCTACGCCGGTGTCTTTACGGGCAGGTTGGCGGTCTCTGTGCGACGGTGTGACGATCATTCTCACGCTGCACGCATGCAGCTTCCTCCAGAAAGCCCCCTCAGGCTTCACAGAGGGAGCTCCAACTTCTGAGAAGAGGCCAATTATACAAGCGACCACACGTCTTTATACAACTTCTGTCGTCGTCCTTAATAGTCTGCAGAATTCAAAAAGAGTTTCAGCGAGAGAATAACTGCCAGCGTTATCTTTTTAAAGCAGATCTAAGACACAACTTTACGCTAAAGCTTTTATGACCTTTAGTAGTTTCCACCCCCCCCACCCCCCCCATTAGCTTTTCTTCTCCCTTTGAAATCTTATATTTTTGAACAATTCACTTGGATTATATGTATAATTATACTGTCATCCAAACGAAAAGCACTTTCTAACACAGAGAGAGAGAGAGAGAGAGAGAAAGCCACACACAAAATGATTATTGTCACCGCAGACTGTCAAAGACAGCTTCGTTAGTTCAATCCCTCTATTTTTCAATGCAAAGGAAATGTAACTTTGAAGAAAACAAAGCTTTGACAAGCTTATAAGGTCCATTTGCACTCCCCTCATCTGCCCTCCCCTCCTCTCCTCTCCTCTCCCCTCATCTCCCCTCCCCTCCTCTCCTCTCCCCTCATCTCCCCTCCCGTCCCCTCCCCTCCCCTCTCCTCTCCTCCTTAATGAAGCCATCAGTTTAGATTGAGACGTGCAGGCTGCACAGTGGCGACTGCTGCGTGGTCTCCGCCGTGCTGCAAATGCATCTTTCACTCAATCATAGGAGGAGGTGACATAACGGCAAGGGTTTCTGTGTGCACTGCGCTGCTGAGAGAGAGAGAGAGAGAGAGAGAGAGAGAAGAGGGTCTTCTGACAATGAGGCATATTAAAGAGAAAAAATGCATATTAATAACATACTGCCATGGAGCCTGCAAGTGTCCTAGTCCTAGACAGACAGAGAAACAAGTGTTATGTGGTTGTCTGGGTATAGAAGGTTTGATTCATAGTCTACTGGGTGTCGCAGTGTGTATAAATATGGAAGTATTTATCAGGGCATCAGGCATAGCACAGGACTTCTCTTTCATCTGTCATCGGGATGGCTGTGATTGACGGGTCAACATGACGGAAAACCCAAGGGTGCCTATTAAAATGCAGACACATCACATGCACGCGCGCCACACACACACACACACACACACACACACACACACACACACACACACACACACACACACACACACACACACACACACACACACACACACACACACACACACACACACACACACACACACACACACACACACACACACACACACACACACACACACACACACACACACACACCGAGCAGGCCTGGGGCATCTATAGCTGGTCAGCAACGATGAGTCAAAACACTGCAGAACCACGAGTGTCAGTTCTCAGTTGAGTCTATTGGTGGTACTGAGGATTGATATGTGTGTGTGTGTGTGTGTGTGTGTGTGTGTGTGTGTGTGTATAGCTACACTTAAACAGTAGCGCAGTACATTACTGATGGAGCAGGCTAATATGACGATTTAGTATATCCAAAATTATACTCATGTACCTGTATTCAAATAAATATACAGTACTTACTTACTGTCCACCACCAGTGGTGTGAAGTAACTAAGGACATTAACTCAAGTACTGTACTTGAGTACAATGTTGAGGTATCTTTTACTGTGTACTTGAGTATTTCCAATTATTAATACTTTTACTTCACCTCAGGGGCAAATAGCCTATTGTACTTTTACTCCGCTCCAATTATTTGAAAACTTTAGCTACTAGTTACTTTATAGATTTAGATTATTGTTACAATTTAAATTTACAAATCGGCCATTTGAAAATAGTCGATCTACAAGCTTGTGACGCATTGAGAGCTTGTAGATCAGCTATTGAGATATAAGATTTGTATACATCTGAAAACTTGTGAAAGTTCTGCATAACATTCTGGGAATCTGAGGGGGGGGGGGGGTACCGTACCTGGAACAACATATTTTCAGATGGGGGTCCGCGGCCAAATACATATAATTCTAAAAAGGTTGAGCACCACTGACATAGAAACATGGGTTTTTCAGAAAACCGTCAGGATTTAGAAGAATTGTTTTAAAGAATCGGCCTCAGTCAAAACCCAATGTAAGTACCTTTTCTTTCTTTTTTTTCTATATTTTTTATCCCACGATTTTGTAACCCATTTTTCACCCCTGTGCCAATCATCTACTGTGATCCTGGGCTCTACACACCCTCCACCAACCTGGGGAGAGCAACGGACTTGAACTCATGCTTCCTTCATGCCCGAGTGTCCAAGTTGCTCCTTTACACCTGACAGGGGGGGAGTTTCCCAGGTTGGACATAGCGCGTGGAAGGAACACGTTATTCCAACCAGTTCCTTTCCCCTCCATCAGGCGCCCCGGCTGGCCAGGGGGAGGCAGTTTGTACCTTTTCCACCACTGTGTAACATTGACCTGTCACAGACCTGGCTCTTCTCCCACTCCCAAGCGACATGGCGGGCGGGCATCACGACCTAAGCCGTGTTAACTTCCGCCAGCTATTTATATGTGTTCCTAATGAGGAGAGATGGCTCTCCGCCATAGCAACGGTCTCTATGGATACCCTGCACTTGGATACCAGACTCACCATCTTGTTTTAACCCATTAGAACCGGGAAATGGCATCCCAGTGTGCTTTTAGATGTTAGCTAAATATAATATACCATAGCACATTGGTTTTAAAATCGTAAAAATGTGTGCAATTCTTTGAATATATATATATATATTTTTTTTGGTGAACATTTTTGGAGCAAAATATTTGGAGATGGGAGTCAGCGGCCAAATACATATCATTTTGGGGGTCCATCCATCCGTCCGTCCATCTTCAACCGCTTATCCGTAGTCGGGTCGCGGGGGCAACAGCTCCACCAGAGAGCTCCAGACTTCCCTCTCCAGAGCAACATTTAGCAACTTCCTCCTGGGGGGATCCCGAGGCGTTCCAAGGCCAGTGAGTCGATGTAATCCCTCCATCTGATCCTTGGTCTGCCCCGGGGTCTCCTCCCCAGTGGGACGTGCGTCTAGGACCTCCCTAGAGAGACGCTCGAGAGGCATCCTAACCAGATGCCCGAAACACCTATCTTGGGGGTCCTTGACATGAGAAGGTTTGATATAGCAACATTCGTTTTTTTCAGAAAACTGTCGTAGAATGGGCCTCAGGTCTTAAAGGGTTAAATGTTTCATTACGGGGCTGTGCCAGAACCCCCCACCCCCTCCCCTCCCCTCAGCGCGTCGCAGCCTAATTAGCTCAGAATTATAGCCCTGCGCTCGCTCTCAGCCCTAAGGGTGCAGAGGACGTCCGCCCACAAGCGCTTGGAATCAGTCGCCGGAACCATGTACGGTACAGCACATCCCGGTTCCATTGATCACCTCCCACCTCCCATTATGAGGCACAGTGTATACTGTAGTTCCATTGATCACCTCCCACCTCCCATTATGAGGCACAGTGTACAGTAGCCAAGCAGAGTCCTGAGTGTGCATTTAACACAGGATCCATTATTCACACTACAAGTTGGATTCACCCTCAGGGTTTAGGCTAGCTGCGTATAGATCGTTTGTTTGTGTGTGTACCAATAGTTCCCCTTTATTCTCCCAATTTAGTCATTATGTCAATTGCCGATACACCCCCCCATCACACACTCATCACTGCTGACTCCTACATGCTGGTCCTATACGGATGGTATTGAAAACGCTAACTGGAACGGTTGGTACAACCACCTAGTCGGGCCCTTTTTTTCCCCTCCCAGTTCATGTATTCGTTTTAGGGTTAGGCATATCTGTCAAAAGCAATAAAACACACAAAAATGTGGTCCTTTGAGTGCAAACGAGTGTAAACTAAACTGTATTTGGGGTCTGGGTAGCAGAGACAACATCGCTACATGTCGGGGCAGAAACCTCTTATCTCCATATTCTAACCTTTTGTTTTTCCTCCGTAAATTTGATCATACACAAAAGCATCAAATGTAGCAGATCCGCAAGCACCAAATGTGGCACGAAGCGACGTGTTTTGAGCTTGTAGATCTGCTATTTCTGCTGTACTTTTGCTGAAAAGTTAAAGTTTTGGACATAAGGTTTCCACCTGACAGACGATAATGATCCATAGTACAGCACATTCATACAAACAAGGGGTACTGTGAAAGGAACCTGGTACAACTCAACTGATTGTTGCACAGAGCCTACTACGGTACATTGTGTTTGTTGGAGCACCTGGCCAAGCCGGAGGCACCGCCGTATAGATTCAAACCCTCCCTCCCTAGTCTCTGTGGTGGAGAGCAGGAACTTCACCTCTGCACCACCTGATACATCAAAACATTGAGCAGCATGGAGGAGTGTTGGAGTTTGGAAGCGCTCGTTGGAAATCAATCAACCGTCCTGCCGTACCACCTGTTTCTAAATGTCACATAATGCAGGAGGCAGCAAAATGTGTTATTGAAAACAAGCACTTCCAAACTCTGACACAAAAATAATCAAATGCAGGGCATTTCTTGACAGAAAGTAGCTCATAACATTTCTATGGTGGATTTTTATGAAACAAAAACTTTGCAGTTTAGACATACCGGTAGTTTTACTGAGGTTACGTTTAGAAATAAGGTTACGGTTATAGGCAAAGTTTTACTGAGGTTACATTTTAGGAATACCTGGTGGCGACCGCTCCGGGGTCACCGGATTTGACCCAGGGCGAGCGTGTTTTGGGGGGCGAGCGTGTTTTGGGGGGAGAGCGTGTTTTGGGGGGAGAGCGTGTTTTGGGGGGAGAGCGTGTTTTGGGGGGAGAGCGTGTTTTGGGGGGCGAGCGTGTTTTGGGGGGCGAGCGTGTTTTGGGGGGCGAGCGTGTTTTGCGGGAGAGCGTGTTTTGGGGGGAGAGCGTGTTTTGGGGGCGAGCGTGTTTTGGGGGGAGAGCGTGTTTTGGGGGGAGAGCGTGTTTTGCGGGAGAGCGTGTTTTGGGGGGAGAGCGTGTTTTGGGGGGAGAGCGTGTTTTGCGGGAGAGCGTGTTTTGGGGGGAGAGCGTGTTTTGGGGGCGTGTTTTGGGGGCGAGCGTGTTTTGGGGCGAGCGTGTTTTGGGGGCGAGCGTGTTTTGGGGGGCGAGCGAGCGTGTTTTGGGGGGCGAGCGTGTTTTGGGGGCGAGCGTGTTTTGGGGGCGAGCGTGTTTTGGGGGGCGAGCGTGTTTTGGGGGCGAGCGTGTTTTGGGGGGCGAGCGTGTTTTGGGGGGCGAGCGTGTTTTGGGGGGAGAGCGTGTTTTGGGGGGCGAGCGTGTTTTGGGGGAGAGCGTGTTTTGGGGGGCGAGCGTGTTTTGGGGGCGAGCGTGTTTTGGGGGCGAGCGTGTTTTGGGGGGCGAGCGTGTTTTGGGGGGAGAGCGTGTTTTGCGGGAGAGCGTGTTTTGGGGGGAGAGCGTGTTTTGGGGGCGAGCGTGTTTTGGGGGCGAGCGTGTTTTGGGGGGCGAGCGTGTTTTGGGGGAGAGCGTGTTTTGGGGGGCGAGCGTGTTTTGGGGGAGAGCGTGTTTTGGGGGGCGAGCGTGTTTTGGGGGCGAGCGTGTTTTGGGGGAGAGCGTGTTTTGGGGGGCGAGCATGTTTTGGGGGCGAGCGTGTTTTGGGGGCGAGCGTGTTTTGGGGGGCGAGCGTGTTTTGGGGGGCGAGCGTGTTTTGGGGGCGAGCGTGTTTTGGGGGGGAGCGTGTTTTGGGGGGCGAGCGTGATTTGGGGGCGAGCGTGTTTTGGGGGGCGAGCGTGTTTTGGGGGCGAGCGTGTTTTGGGGGGGAGCGTGTTTTGGGGGGGAGCGTGTTTTGGGGGGCGAGCGTGTTTTGGGGGCGAGCGTGTTTTGGGGGCGAGCGTGTTTTGGGGGGGAGCGTGTTTTGGGGGGCGAGCGTGTTTTGGGGGGCGAGCGTGTTTTGGGGGCGAGCGTGTTTTGGGGGCGAGCGTGTTTTGGGGGGGAGCGTGTTTTGGGGGCGAGCGTGTTTTGGGGGGCGAGCGTGTTTTGGGGGGCGAGCGTGTTTTGGGGGGAGAGCGTGTTTTGGGGGCGAGCGTGTTTTGGGGGGAGAGCGTGTTTTGGGGGGAGCGTGTTTTGGGGGAGAGCGTGTTTTGGGGGGAGAGCGTGTTTTGGGGGGCGAGCGTGTTTTGGGGGGCGAGCGTGTTTTGGGGGGCGAGCGTGTTTTGGGGGGCGAGCGTGTTTTGGGGGGAGAGCGTGTTTTGGGGGCGAGCGTGTTTTGGGGGGAGAGTGTTTTGGGGGAGAGCGTGTTTTGGGGGGAGAGCGTGTTTTGGGGGGAGAGCGTGTTTTGGGGGGAGAGCGTGTTTTGGGGGGTGAGCGTGTTTTGGGGGGAGAGCGTGTTTTGGGGGCGAGCGTGTTTTGGAGGCGAGCGTGTTTTGGGGGGAGAGCGTTCCTGTGTTCCTGAGCAGTGAGTCTCTCTCTCTGTTTGGGGTCATGCAGGTGTCGTGGCTGGCAGCTCATTTCCTGCCACACAGCGAGACAGTCGGGCAGCCAATCAACAGAAGGCACAGAGGCGGTGGTTGACAGTAAAGGCAGAGCGTGCACATGTACACACACACACACACACACACACACACACACAGACAGTACATGGCCGAGTAGTGAGTGCAGACGGCACACTATGTTTGTGTTTACAGTAAGAGTTGTCTATGCTATGGTGCCCCAACTATTTCCGGTAATTGTCTGAGGACGGACATTATGGGACAGCTGTACACACACACACACACACACACACACACACACACACACACACACACACACTCTCTCTCTCTCTCTGACAGGTGCAGCATTGCTGCAGCATTGTCAATAGTCTGTGAGATTCAAATCCCCCCCCCACAATCTCTAGTGACGGTGAGATGAAAGGAGTTAAGTAAGAGGGAGAAAACGAGGGGTGATGGACAGATAGGGCGAGTTGTGTAAGACAGAGTGGTATATGGTGGGGGTCCGGGCAGGGCACAGGGGTCTTTGAGGGGGTTCCAGACCTGAGGGTGCCCAGCTAAATAGTTGATATTAGTTTGGAGCCTTTTACGTGGGTCTGTAACTACACTCTCAGAGATTTGTGGGTCTATGGGGGCCTAATGCATACAAAGTGGGCCGTCGTTGAAGTGAAATAGTTTGAGAACCACTGATGTAAGATATACGGGGGAAAGGTAGGGGTGTGTGTGTGTATACACACACACACACACACACACACACACACACACACACACAGAGGAATGGGGGGCAGCAGACCCAGTGACCGGACTGACATATTTCGCATTCATTTGAAGCAAATCATAGTGTCATTAAAAGAGATTGCTTTGCCCTCTGCATGTATGTACGTATGTGTGTGTGTGCCTGGCTTTAATCCCACTGAAGCAGGTGTCACCAGTGACGTCTGCCTTGTTCCCAGCAGTAGACTACTGTACACACACACACACACACACACACACACACACACACACACATCTCCAATGTCAGTCCCAGTAGATAGATACAATAATTCCTGAAATTCACTTATCATATCCAGTAGCTCCAGTCCGGCTTTGCTGACACACGTGTGTGGACACATGCACACACAAACACACGCATACTGGACTGACTCGATTACACAAGAGGGCATGCAGGCATGAGGAGGCAGCACCAAATAGGACTTGCTCTGAGGAGAAAGGTGTTTTTTCTCCCCGTCTGTTGAAGGCTTGTACGAGTGCAGCTCCAGTTCCCCTCAACAGGTTACAGCACAGAAAGCTCTGCCAAAACATCCCTGGGTACAGGAATACTGCAGTCAAGCTACCCTTTAAACCTCTCCCACACACACACACACACACACACACACAGTACTGCAGTAGCCAACGTTTGTCGTTTGCCGCCATTGTCATATATATATTTGTTAATGACACGTATATATATTTGTGTTTTATTGCTTTGGCAATATTGTATCGTCCACGTTCATGCAAATGTCTCAGGCCAAATGCTTCGTCTCTAATGTAATTGTGAGGGACTATAAATTACTAAATTATTTAGTATTATATTTTCTGGTTTGGCAATACGGGGTTTCACATCCGTTATGCCCAAACAACTCATTTTAATTTGACAGTGAGATTGGGGGATGTTTAGTTTTTTTTTTTCTTCCATTCTCCCAGTTGTTATAGTAACTGCATCTCTACAGCAGTCATTCACAGCTATTTCAGGCATCCGTCCTCTGGGGAACATCGGCATGAGCCCAGGCACCTTTCAGCGTTTCCACATCAAACCAGTGGTCCGGGGACCACCAGTGGTCCTTGAGGAGTTCCAGGTGGTCCCCAGCTGAATGATGGAGAGTTGGAAACCAAAATGGTCCAACCATTTGGTTTCATTTTACGCTCTCAAGAGTTAATTATTGTTAAACATCTGCATTACTTCATTTACAAGAAGTCTATACACAATTAGAATTATTCTTATTTTGATCGTGTGCCTGTTAATGTTACCAACGTCAATACAGCATGGGATTGTGGACAAAATATTCTTTCGTTTTGGGGCGGCGCAGCTAAATGTCATAAAATAGTGGTGCATGTCTTAACCCATTCTGACCGGGAACCCATTTTGGTGTTTAGCATCATGTTATGCTTTAGCTATTGAAAAATAGCAGATCTACAAGCTCATAGCGCTCCACCGAGTGGCGCGCTAAGAGCTTGTAGGTCTGCTATCTTTGAAAAATCGAAGAACGACTGACATTTTTAGAATCTGATCTCAGGTCAGAATGGGGTTAATCAGACCAGTGTGTGTCCAGTGGAAACCTCGTATAGAATCTGATCTCAGGTCAGAATGGCTTAAATGCAGAATAAATAATGTGCCTTGATATGAAAAGGGCTGAAAACCACTGCTGTAGGACCTAAAGGATGACTTGGCCCAGTTACAACATATTCTTTTATAATTGGTCACTTATGCTCATGATAATATGGTACCATTTTTCGGTGTCTCATAGGAGGGCCGTGGACAGTTCAGAAACACCGCGCCTATCATTTCTTATTTAGATTTGTATTAACGTTCCGTGAATAGAGAGCCTGCGCTTTCTATTAGCTTGGATTCCCCATCGATGGCGTCACTGGTATTGGAGGGTTTCTGAACTGCCATAGCAGTCACTGGTATTGGCGGGTTTCTGAACTGCCATAGCAGTCACTGGTATTGGCAGGGTTTCTGAACTGCCATAGCAGTCACTGGTATTGGTGGGTTTCTGAACTGCCATAGCAGTCACTGGTATTGGCAGGGTTTCTGAACTGCCATAGCAGTCACTGGTATTGGCGGGTTTCTGAACTGCCATAGCAGTCACTGGTATTGGCAGGGTTTCTGAACTGACATAGCAGTCACTGGTATTGGCGGGTTTCTGAACTGCCCATAGCAGTCACTGGTATTGGCGGGTTTCTGAACTGCCATAGCAGTCACTGGTATTGGCGGGTTTCTGAACTGCCATAGCAGTCACTGGTATTGGCGGGTTTCTGAACTGCCATAGCAGTCACTGGTATTGGCGGGTTTCTGAACTGCCATAGCGTGTGCTTATGGAACCGACCGGAGTTCTAGGAAAACCAGCTGTGATTGATTGGCCGGTGATTGACAATTTTTCCTTCGTAGCGTTTTTTGCATTAATTCTAACCTCAAACTCAGTAAAACTATATGCCTAACCCTAACCTTAACATCAGCAAAACTATGCCTAATCCTAATCTAAATCCTAACCTTAACCCCAGTAAAACTATGGCAGTCAGGAAGCCAATCAGACACAGGTAAGCAGGTCTATGGGTGGGTCTTCCTATAACCTCAGTGGAATACATAATTTAGCGCCCACAGCCTTCCTCTGAGACACAGAGTGAATGGACAAAAATGGTACCATATTACAATGAGCATTAGTGAGGACCAATTATATGAAGATGGGCCGGAAATGGGTGACTTTATGTCTGGGCTAAATCGTGCTCCAATCAAGGGTTTTTTTTAAAGTGTGGAACTCAAAGAAGCCTTAACCACATATCATTAATGCTTTATACCTATAATCATCATTATCGTTTTCCCAACCGGGTCGGTGCTTAATAGGCCTGAAAACGGTGAAAGGAAAAGTAGGCAGAGAGAAAAGCAGTGCAGGGCTGTAGTACAGTATAATAAAGAATAGTGTAGGGAATTTAACAATATCCTGCTAGTGTTGAATTGGTGAGCCATTAGTCGCTAGGTAATTAATACCCGTCAGCGATGCATTGTCGTGCTCCGCTCCCCCTGTGCGTACTGCCTTTCTTCTGTTTCAGGCCAATTAAATTATGACAGTTCCGCCGGTGGGAAGCGTCTTGTTAAAATTAAGGGCCTGAGATGCGCACAGCAGACACCTTTGATAAACACGCCCGGTGCTCCAATTGGCTCTGACAGCAATGCTACTACTCTACACAGCACATAGAGAGGGGGGGGGGGGGGGGAGACGACGACTGACAAATGGAGGGAGAGGTAAGCAGAGATAATGTGTCTGTTCTAGCTGCCACTTCTACAAAACACTATGAGATGTTGGATCTGATTACAAGCCCTGTAACTTTCCCTTCCAAGTTTTTACTCTAGGAGACACACACACACACACACACACACACACAGAGATAGACTGGCACGATGTTATGGGACATTTATGAGCCAAGACAGACACGGAATACTGAAGCCTACTCACTGCCAGCGATGTGCGGGTACTTGGACAGCAGAGGGACAGACAGAGACAGCTGGCAGAGAAAAAGATGAGACACCACGACAGATAAGAGAGAGAGAGAGAAAGGAGAACCAGTGGATTGAGAAATAACTATCTTGAAAACAGTATAGGCTACAACAGAAGGTAAAAAAAGATCCTTTAGGATTTTAAGGATTCCGTGTTCCTTTAACGATTACCTTTATCGATTCCTATAGGGAGGTTCCAAATGGACATTATGGACAACATGATGGAACCAAAAGGACCCTGGACCCATTTGGACACTCTCAGTTATTGGTGGTCCTTGAAATAGAGTATGAGAACCACACAGACGTTAAGTCGACGTACAGTTCCGGAAACGGTTCCTGAGATGGTTTCAAATGTGATGGAACCGATTCCGGTTCCCGATCCCAAGTTCCCAAACCCAAAGAGCAGAAGAGAATACTTACAGTTTACACGTATTCTTGGTCGCACGTCTGTGTCGCTGGTATAGCCATTGTACAAGCTCACATTGAGACACGTTGTGAGCTTTGAATTGATTGCATAATTCCTAGGCCTGGCCTATAAATGGAAACAAGACAGCAAGGACTGTTTTTGGTGCTATCCCTGTGTTGGACTGCACGCTGTTACGGTTTTTACATTCCGGTCTCCGACTCTGTCCTAATAAACTATTCAATCAATCCAGCTTGTAGATTGTCTATTTTTGGTACAAATCAGGCTTTGGAGAAGTAGAGTTGTAACTCACTAAGCTGAAACGGACAGCTAAAAAAGAAAATCACACCCGTGTGAAGTGAGGGGTGCTCTTATCATCATACAGTACATCTCATTCCGGCCAAAAACAGAATTTGCGTCCTCGCTTTTGTCTTCAATGTTTGTATTTACACACTCAAAACGGCATGGCAATGGCATTCAATGTTGGCGTTTACACGAACACTCAAAGCTGGATATATAGGAGGGGGGCCAGCTCCCCTCAAAAATAAATTAAAAAAGTGTTTTAACAGAAAAGCGTAACGGATGTGGAGTCCATGAAGATGGATGAAACGGAGAGAGGAACGGCAGGGGGGACAGAGAGAGGTAGAGTGAAGGATGCAGGCGGGGGGGCACTTCTCTGCCAACATACGTCTCCATGCATCCATCCATCCAGACGTCACACTGCGCTGCCATCTGCCACACACACACCCCCCCCCACACACACACACACACACACACACACACACAAAGTGGTGCTCCAAATAACTGGAAAACACTAAATGGACGGAAATTCCACACAATGTCTATTTTCAAAATTCTACTATAATGGCCCTCAAGTGTAGTAACACACACGTACGCACGCACACACTCAGGAGGAATAGATGAGAGATAATTAGTGTCTCCTGACACTGAACAAATAGGCCTATCTGGGGATGAGATCCTGTTCGTTGTGACAAATGACCTGCGTGGGAAAGGAGGGGGGTTGTATGAGACGGTGACCTCACCATAACAGAATCATGACATCATTTAGGTTGGTCTTACACAGGGGGGGGGGGGTTGTATGAGATGGTGACCTCACCATAACAGAATCATGATGTCATTTAGGTCGTCTTACACAGGGGTCATCGTCGCCATGCTGGCTTATGGTGGACATTTTTGTCAACGTAAAGTTTTTGCCACAGACATTAAAAAGGAGTGGACAATATTACCAGAAACGCGTTAAGAGCTAACGCCAAATGCCCATAACGGGTCCGTGACTCTGAGAGTGTACTAATGGGTCCATTTGTACACTCTCAGAGTTAGGGGGGTCCTTGCGAATAACACATTTGAGAACCACTAGTACTCGTTGGAGTCCTAATATGCCATAGCATCGTACAGTAGCTAATCAGTGTCATACTGTACATATTATGAAGAACACCTGGAGACAGACATTCAGTAATTGGGTCAAATAAGAACATAATATAATGGTGTGTAAAAAAAGAAAATCTAAAATGTTCCAGACAAGACCAAGTCTTTGCCACAGACACAATCCTTAATAATAACTCAGGTAAACTCATGACTCTACTCCTGTAGCAGTGAGTAAGCTACAATACTGCCACCTTGTGGCCATTTGCAACCAGTGTAAATGGAGGCAAGTCTTGCTTAAAATAAGGCTGCCAGACTGGTTCTGGTGTGGAAGACATGCATGAATGTCTTAAAGACTTTGTTAGTTTATTTTCTTAATTATTATAACACAAACTGCTAAACCAGTAAGACTCCTAAGGGCGTCTTGCTTGGTAATATTTTAAAATATATTTTCTTGAACGGAAATGGCAGCTTCCTTACTCAGATTCTGGGAGGTGTAGTTCCACCGTATATAGCATTCGGAGATTGTAGAATAGTTGTCTGGCTACTCAAGACTAGGGAGCGCTTGTTTTAAAGCGAACTTTAGCCGAGAGAGGCACCACCGAGCAGGACAAAGCGAGCGAGTCACTGTGACGAATGTGCGAAGCCCCCCACCCCCCTAGTTCCTGTACCTCCGACATGTCTACACCGCCCGTCTCAGCCTATTATTGTTGTATATATATATTAAATCCTCTTGAGTCCCATTGACCCCGCCGGCGGGGGCAGCGGCTGTCCACCTCTGAACAGCGCTCAGCGGGTCAATGGAGACCCAATTGGTCTCCGGTTCCAACTGCGATGTATCAGATTTTCCCCCTGGGGTTTAAGAGTTTGTTAATGTCTGCGATGTTGCGGATTTTCCCCCTGGGGTTTAAGAGTTTGTTAATGTCTTGGACAGATACCGGGGATTCCTATTAAACAAACATGTTGTCACTGCTGTTGCATCTTACTGGCTCACCTGCCAGTGAGGAGCCCCCCCCGGGAGGACACATATCCTTCGTCCTACTCCTCCTGGTTCTCACCTGCCAGTGAGGAGCCCCCACTGGGAGGACACAGCCTTCGTCCTACTCCTCCTGGTTCTCACCTGCCAGTGAGGAGCCCCCACCGGGAGGACACAGAGCCTTCGTCCTGCTCCTCCTGGCTCACCTGCCAGTGAGGAGCCCCCACCGGGAGGACACAGAGCCTTCGTCCTGCTCCTCCTGGCTCACCTGCCAGTGAGGAGCCCCCACCGGGAGGACACATATCCTTCGTCCTACTCCTCCTGGCTCGCCTGCCAGTGAGGAGCCCCCACCGGGAGGACACAGAGCCTTCGTCCTAACTCCTCCTGGCTCGCCTGCCAGTGAGGAGCCCCCACCGGGAGGACGTAGACTCGTAGAGCCTTCATCCTACTCCTCCCGCCACACTCTCCTCCTCCGACAGGTGCCGCTGCCCCAAACTGGACACAAGAAGTCTCGACAAAAACACAGAACACGTAAAGCATGCTGCCCATATACAGAGATGTTTTTTAATCACATTAGAAGAAAAACAAAAATAACAAATTTCCAAATAAACACAAAGAGCATTGAAGCCTAGATTTACGTTCCGTCACACAACCGGCGTCGCACGGCAAAAAAACGACAGACCTACAAGCTCACGGCGCGTCGCGTCCGCGGCGCGTTGTGAGCTTGCAGGTCTGCAGTTTCTTTGTCGCGCGATACCGCACTGTGCGACGAGCCACGAATCGGGGCTTTTAAGAGTGCATCAAACGAGAAGTGTCTTGGTTAGGGTGTAACCACATAAACAGTCTTTATTTATATATATATAGAATATGTATATATTTACTTATAGAACCAATTATCCCAACTTCTACAGCCGTGTACAGCCTCTGATTGTAAAACATTAATATACCAACGTCCCCTGGGTGAGAGAGAGAGAGTAGAGAAAGAGAGAGCCAGAGTGAGATGGAGAGAGAGAGAGATTTCTTCTCTCAACAGTCATCATATACGTTTAGAAAACCTATAAACCCACAGGCTGCTTGGTTTCTACAGGTTTGTACATCAGTGATGTATTTATGACCATTACAAAAATAGGAATATAGCTGACCGGGGAAAGGGATGCAATGGGGGGGAAGGGGGGGGCTTTATGGTCGCGCTGATGACGGCCAATCAGTGGCGTGCACTCCCCAAGATCAGGAAGAAAGAAAATCTGCCCCGAAGAGAGAAAGGAACAAACAAAGAACACGTGCACCCCTTCACCCGCCCTGGGATGGGACGCTATCCCAGAGTCCTCTAGTGCTGTACAGCCATCCAGCCCGGGGGAAAAAAGGACATCCGTCATCGGCAGACAGGACTTAAAATGACGTTCAGGATTTATTTAAACCGTAAGAATTTAAACAAAAATCTTTAGAAAACAACAGAAGTACATTAATAATAAAACAATCTACCGGTAAACGGGGTTAGTGCATGGAGTGCAATAAGAACCAGGGAGGAGATGAAGAGAAGATGATGTCGGCCGGCTTAAGAAGCACGATTTATACTTTGCCGTAAGACGACGTCACTTTGCCCAATTATTAGCGGGTCTACTAGCGAGTAGGACTTGTAGCTCTGCTGTTTCAGGCACGCGGCACCGCTGTACGTATGTGTTAGGTCAACAGAATAAAGAAGGGGAATTGGGGGGGGAGGGGGTGTTAAGACCGAGCACAAAGTCGTGCCGCCACAGTCCTCAATTTGGCTGCTTGTTAGTGCGAGAGAGAGAGAGAGAGAGAGAGAGAGGACGAGAGAGGGTCAGAAGAAGATGAGGAGAGGTGCAGGGGGTGTTGATGGGAGTAGTGGCGGTTATTGCTGGGGCGTATTTTACGTCGTCCCCTGCCGGAGTTGCGGCGGCGGGGGAGAAAACACGAACGGGGGGGGGGGGGCGAGTGAGTGAGAGAGAGAGAGAGCAGGTTACTGCTGCGGGTAGTAGGGCTGTTGCTGGGGGGGCTGCTGGGGGTAGCCGGGGTAGGGCTGTCCGGTGGGGGGCGTTCCGGGGTAGCCCTGCTGTCCTGGCGCTGCCTGGTAGGGGTTGTAGCCCATGGGTTGCATCTGGTTGTACTGGCCGTAGGCAGCATAGGGGTTGTAGCCCATGGGCATCTGGTAGTACCTGTAGACACGCACGTACACGCACACACACACACACACACACACACGACAAAGAGTAAGTCAAATAGGAAATATATTTGAGGGAGACCCGACAGGTGAATGGTTAGGGTGGATGCCACATGGGCTCCTAGTTACGCCTATTCTCTCCTTTAGCTTTGAAATACAAAAATAGGAAATATTTTTGACGAAATTCAATTAAAAAAAAAAAAGTTCAAATGGCCTATTTGATCATCACAATATCAGCTAGACGGACTGAACGCAGTACAGTGCACACCTCCACAAACAGGATGCAATTAACCATGCACAAGATACCGTGAGTTTTATTGCAATTCTTAACCCTGCACCGTATGCCATGAATTTAACCCATTCTGACCGGGCACCCATTTTGGTGTTGGCATCATGTTATGCTTTAGCTATTGAAAAATAGCAGATCTACAAGCTCATATCGCGCCACCGAGTGGCGCGCTACGAGCTTGTAGGTCTGCTATTTTTGAAAAATTCGAAGAACGACTGACATTTTTAGAATCTGATCTCAGGTCAGAATGGGTTAATCAGACCAGTGTGTGTCCCGTGGAAACCTCGTATGAATCTGATCTCAGGTCAGAATGGGTTAAATGTCACCTATGTTATACTGTAGGTCCGTGACAAACCGTGATCTACTGAACAATATCTTCTGGGCTGCGTTTGCAAACAGGCAGGAAGGGCACGCACCGACATTGCAGAGGTGCTGACCATGGAGCAAACGACTGAAAGCCACGATGCAGACAGTATTTCACGAGAAAGCAACAGTTTCAAACCCAACAGGTCTTCTTTATTAAAGCTGGATTTGCAACAACCTTGGGTTGCGTTGTTATCGTGCCAGTCAGTGATTATGATAATAGTCTCTCTTGAGCCAGACTGGTGCCTCAACACAACGTTCAAATGCTTCCGTCACACAGTCTGTGCAAAGGAAGCGTATCCATGTTCCCTGCTTACAACACTAACCCCCTTTGATAAGCGCCTACTGTATGTACAGTAAGTGGGGAACATAAAACTCGGGGGACATAGGGATGACCCCGCTGAAAACGATCAAGGGGCAAAGTGGATGTCCCGCCCCCCCTCCCCTGTAAATCAACTTAAATCGCCAAATAAGAATTAGTCGACATATATAGCTTGATGCTTATCAGAAATGGGAATTAAAGAATGTTTCAAAGATTTCTTTAAATTTTGGAAATGGCAAACAGATGACACCTTCCTTTCTGGGCTTTCGTGAGTTATAGTTCCAGAACCCCTACATAGCATTCAGACATTGTGGAATAGTTGTCTGACAAGCACTTTGAGCTGCATTTATGTATGAAAAGTGCTATACAAATAAAGTTTATTATTATTATTACTAGTGGCTACTCGAGACTATTATGATAATGACCACATGCTTTGTAATAAAGGTTAATTATAGATAAGGTTCATCAGATTGGGACGACACTAGTTATATTCCCTCACACGTAGGGAAACACACCAGCTTTCCAAAGGCCATACCTTACGTCAGCGGCACTCACTGGCTGGGGCCACCCGGTGTAAGGGTGGTGGACCCTTACGCCTCTGGAAGAGGAGAGGTAAGGAGAGGGGTAAGGGTGGTGGACCCTTACGCCTCTGGAAGAGGAGAGGTAAGGAGAGGGGTAAGGGTGGTGGACCCTTACGCCTCTGGAAGGAGAGGTAAGGAGAGGGGTAAGGGTGGTGGACCCTTACGCCTCTGGAAGAGGAGAGGTAAGGAGAGGGGTAAGGGTGGTGGACCCTTACGCCTCTGGAAGAGGAGAGGTAAGGAGAGGTGTAAGGGTGGTGGACCCTTACGCCTCTGGAAGAGGAGAGGTAAGGAGAGGTGTAAGGGTGGTGGACCCTTACGCCTCTGGAAGAGGAGAGGTAAGGAGAGGGGTAAGGGTGGTGGACCCTTACGCCTCTGGAAGAGGAGAGGTAAGGAGAGGGGTAAGGGTGGTGGACCCTTACGCCTCTGGAAGAGGAGAGGTAAGGAGAGGGGTAAGGGTGGTGGACCCTTACCCCTCTGGAAGAGGAGAGGATCACTTAAATGTAGATCAGGGATTCCCCAACACCGTTCTACACTGCCCTTTTCTCAGATATTAATACCTGCGTCTCTATAATAACTCCACTCCTGTTCTGTTTCTGGATCCATATTTGTGTGGGTCTTCAATCAGCTTCCCATCAATGCACCGTCTTCTCCTTCATCTGTCTCTCCCAAAGCCTACATCCTTCCTTCCTTCCTTCTCTTTTTTATTTTCATCCCATGATTTTGTAACCCGTTTTTCACCCGGTGCCAATTGTCTCTAAGCTGTAATCCTGGGCGCTACTTACTCTCCCTCTGCCAACGTGGGGAGTGCCCCGAACTGAGCTCATGCATCCTTCAATGCATGAGGAGTGAGCAGGCCCCTTCTTATCACCTGACAGAGGTATACCGAAGAAACTCCCCCGGTACGCGTGGAAGGAACACCATATTCCAAACCAGTTTGTTTCCCCTCCATCAGGCTGGCCAGGGGGAGGCAGTATAGAGACCAGGATTACTGCGTGCTTTTTGTGAGGGTACCTACCCTAGGGGGACACGGGGACAACAGGGACAACTTCTCCTTCTCTCTCTCTCTCCTCAATTTCTCCACCACCAAGACGTCCATCTAATCCACCAGCTGTAATAATGACCGTACCGTTACAACATGACGACGCACACCTTAGAGCTTAGAGCAGTGGTTCTCAGCTGTAATAATGACCGTACCGTTACAATATGACGACGCACACCTTAGAGCTTAGAGCAGTGGTTCTCAAAAGTGTGTGCCATGACGTGCAAGTCCATGGCTTTGATAATATTTGGACTTCCGTTCAACAACTTAGACCCTCTGTTCTTAGTAAGACGGACCATTAAAGCTCCTCGCCAAAAATAGCCCAATCTACAAGCATACAACGCTCGATGCGTTGTGAGCTTGTAGATCTGCTATTTTTGGTGAATGTTCCCCCCAGAATAGGGATGCTGGGGTTCAAGTGGAATAAATGAATAAAAGTATGAAGTTATTTTCAATCGAGTAACTCTAGCGGTTGTCGCCATCTAACGAGATGGCGACAACTCCTAGGCCATTCTTGAGTGAGAGAGCTTAAATACCAAAACCAAGCCTGAAATAACCTGCATGACTTCTTCCAGTCAAACCCGACAAACAGACGGAATGAAAATGTGGCTTCTGTCCATCTGGTAAAAACCAATAAGGAGCACTGTAGTTACGTAATCCTAAAATGAGTCCCACCCAGAACTAAACCATACACAGACGCACTGCGGGTTCGGCACATGGAGCGGGACACGTGTGTGTGTGTGACGGGACAAACTTACGGGGCATATCCCTGGTAGGTGGGATACGGCGGTCCCTGCGCCTGGGTCATGGGGGCCATGGGGGCGCCCGTGGGAGGGGCGTTGGGCGGAGGGTTGCCGCCGGGCGCTGCGGAGGCAGCCTGTGGGGTGATGCTTGGTGGAGGCGGTCTGGCAGGAGGCTGGGGTTTGGACAGGGGCTGCTGCTGGGCCTGCAAAACACACACACACACACCATCAAATTATTGGCTTAGGAATGAGACAAAAAAAAACAAATATCTTCGAATTCAAGGCTTCCATGGCGTGAGTAATCGACAGGAAAAAAGGCTTTTGGAGGTGAACATTCCTTTTAGTTTAAACTCTACTTGGACAGATTTTTTCTGGCTACACCAACACGGTTTGCTTACAATAACTGACCAACAAGCTTGTAAATCTGCTATTATTTGGCTAATGTCTTCCCCAGAATAATATGGACGCTGGGGTTCAAGTGGTTTGCCAGACAAATTACATCTGGCCACAAAAGATCACAGGATCTACTGGATATTGAGACTATGACACACAGTGTGGCTTCCCCCCAGTAGGCTACCTTCACATTCAGTAGATCCTGTGATCTTTTGTGGCCAGATGTAATTTCTTGGGGTCTAGTAGGACTAAAAATAAATCGCTATAACTTATAGCTATATAATTTAGTATACATATTTAGCCCCATGCTCGAATGCCCCCGTGTCAAAAACAACTAAAACGAAAGAAATCAGAAAATGAAACAAAAATTAACAGTCATTTACTCATCTTTTACTTTCTCTAATAACAACCTAAAGCATGAACCTTGGTTGAAAAAAAAACGAAAGTTGTCCTTTAATGAGATAGCTTGTCTGCATTAGGTTAGTTCCTCCTTACAAAGACTGTCCTGGGTGCGGGGGTGGGTCCGGGGGCGGCGGCCATGTTGCTCTGGTAGGCGGGAACGTTGATGGACGGGGCGCTGGGCTCCCGTGCGATGCTCTGCTGCAGCTCCCTGGTGGACAGACAGCAACACAACATCAGACAGCTGCTCAACCTTTAGGGGCTGGTAGTACACACATACAAACACACTGCTGCAGCTCCCTGGTGGACAGACAGCAACACAACATCAGACAGCTGTCTGGTACACACATACAAACACACTGCTGCAGCTCCCTGGTGGACAGCAACACAACATCAGACAGCTGCTCAACCTTTAGGGGCTGGTAGTACACACATACAAACGCACTGCTGCAGCTCCCTGGTGGACAGCAACACAACATCAGACAGCTGCTCAACCTTTAGGGGCTGGTAGTACACACATACAAACACACTGCTGCAGCTCCCTGGTGGACAGACAGCAACACAACATCAGACAGCTGTCTGGTACACACATACAAACACAAGAGTGTTCTAATGGATTACGTACTTGAGCAGTTCATCCCTTTCTGTCTTGCGAGCGAAGACGATGTCACTGCACTTATTTTGGAACTTGAGCAGTATCTCTGTTAAGCCATTGTAGAACTGGGGGGGGGGGGGTAAAAAGAACAAATAAATCAATACATAAAGTAGTAGCAAGTCAAGAGTGACCACAAAGGGCAACCCATGGGTATGGTGAGAACAATTCTTCTGGAGACATCGATTTTTGATCGACCAAGATACCTTGGTGCCTTCGTGCAGATTGTTGCTGATCTCCACGTAGCTGTCGTGGGCGGCGGCCAGCTTCTTCAGCACCTCCTCTCTGGCGTTGGCCTCCGTGTTGGACTGCTTCAGGCTGCTGAACTCCTGGTGGGACGTCTGAAAGGGAAGGGCACAGTCCATGTTTAATGTCAGAAAGGGAAGGGCACAGTCTGTGTTAAAGTCAGAAAGGGAAGGGCAGAGTCTGTGTTTGACCAGCCCACGTGACAGCTAGCTCACACCTAGACATTCTTTGTCTGGGGTCAGTGGCTGAAAAGCATGCTTTACCAATTCTGACTGCAGGGCTGCAACGATCACTATAACAATAATGAATTCCGATAATCTCACAAATGTTGTATGTTTCAGTTATTTGTCATATCTGCCCTGTTTTTTTATTATTACCAGGCAAACAGAAATGTATTCTTTATTTATATGTTCAATGCCAAAAACACAAATTGTTAATTGCAATTATTTGTGTGACAATTAATAGTCAACATGAATTTGTAATGGTATAAGCCCTGTGTGTGTGTGTGTGTGTCTGTACCTGGACTTGTCCCAGCAGGTCCTCTTGTGTGCGGAGGCTGGCCTGTACCCTCTGGTTGTGTGTGTGTGTGTGTGTACCTGGACGTGTCCCAGCAGGTCCTCCTGTGCGCGGAGGCTGGCCTGGACCCTCTGGTTGTGTGTGTGTGTGTGTGTGTGTGTGTGTGTGTGTGTGTACCTGGACGTGTCCCAGCAGGTCCTCCTGTGCGCGGAGGCTGGCCTGGACCCTCTGGTTGTGTGTGTGTGTGTGTGTGTGTGTGTGTGTGTGTGTGTGTGTGTGTACCTGGACGTGCCCCAGCAGGTCCTCCTGTGCGCGGAGGCTGGCCTGGACCCTCTGGTTGTAGGCGCCGTAGAGCTGGTCGAGCTGCGACAGCGACAGCTGCTCCTCGTTGATGGCTCCGTCCTGGGACAGCGCCGTCAGGAAGCAGGAGGACATGTCAAAGGTCACCGCCTTGATCTCCCCCTCCAGCACCTCCCGCTCCCGCTTCACCTCGTCCAGCTGGGACAGCTGTGCGCGCAGCACGTTCACTACCTGGAGAGGACACACACACACACACACACGGTCAGGGAAAAGATCATTCTCTCAAGCAAGACAACTCTTCCATTATCCTTAAAACGCTACTGAAGAGTAGCCTTGTAAAACGTTCTGCACTGCAACGTTCGTCATTTCAGAATTGCGATTTCCAAGCTAAGCATCCTAAATATGAAAAAAACTCTTTATAATTAATAGCATTATTAGAACCTTTTTTTAACCAGTAGAGACACATGTCTTTTATCCAAGAATTAACTGGCCAGGTTACAAAAGACTAGTCTTGCGTGGCCAGAATGTTGCCTCCCACAATGTTCAAATGCTTCCGGTCATTTGAACATTGTGATAAAGCGATAAAGCGAATGTTAAGCCTCCTCCCCAATTCCGTTTTGTCTTTACAGTCACGCAAATGTATCCCAATATAAATCACAATCATCTAAGCATATATATTGTAGCTTGCTGCCTTAGCAGAAATGGAAAATAAAAATATAAGAAATGTATTTAAAAACATTGAATGGAAATGACGAACAGATGCCAGCTTCCCGTCTGGGATTTCAGGACTCCAGACTCTACATAGCATTTTGGAGATTGTGGAATAGTTGTGACTGCAAAAGACATAAGAGGACTATAATGTAGCCTCATGCATTACAAGGCGTCGCAATGCAATTAGCACACAATGCAATTAGCACGCAATGCAATTAGCACACAATGCAATTAGCACGTAATGCAATTAGCACGCAATGCAATTAGCACGTGTAGAACGATTCATTGTTTCGGTGCACGACTCTGGCACTGAACGCTAATGAATCTAAATAAATCAGACATAACTCTAACAGCTAAATATCTAATCCTAACCCCAACCTGAATTGTAAACCTCTGAAAAACATTTTTGACCACAAATCAAGCATTTATCTTGTGCGGACCAGCTAAATGGGTTTCCCAATGTCTCTTTCCCAAATTCTACGACACTTGCTGGGACATTTGGCCCTCACAAGTATAGCAATACAAGTACACACACACACCTCGCTGCCCTGCAGGGTCTTGGTGGGGTTGGCAGAGGGGATGGCAGCTACCAGCTCGTTCTCTGGTTTGCACAGCAGGGCGATCATGTCACAGTGGGTGTTGTAGCGCTCGCGCACCATCTGGTCCGCCTGGGTGGCCTTGTCCAACGCACCGCGGAAGTTAGTGCCCTCTGGAGGACAGGTGCAGAGGGGAGGAGGAGAGGAGGGGAAGAAGAGATGAGAGGAGAGGAGGGGAGGAGGAGAGGAGGAGAGGAGGAGGAGGAGGGGAGGAGGGGAAGAGGAGGGGAAAAAGAGGAGAGGAGAGGAGGAGAGGAGGGGAGGAGGAGAGGAGAGGAGGGTGGAAATGGTTTACGCTGCAGTTATGCATGTCGTATCGCACTGCACTGATGAAAGAAAATCACTAATCACACTACTATGCTAAAGTTTTATGCGTGTGTGTGTGTGTGTGTGTGTGTGTGTGTGTGTGTGTGTGTACCTGCTCGGAGGGGCTTGTAAAGGTCTCCAGACGGGGTTCTGTTCCAGCGCTGGCTGAACTTGGCTCTGAGGTCGCTGTCTGTGGTCTCTTCATCATCCAGCATCTTCAGAGACTGATGGACAGACAGACACACACACACACACACACAGTGCTTAGTAACAGTCAATCCGCTCCACAGTAGGGGAAATGATGTTCTCCTCTGATTGAATGTAAACATAATAATTCATATCTTGCTACACAATTTCTATTTAAATACGGGTCGCGCACACAAGACCTGTGTTGGGACCTGTGGGTACAACGCGTGATCCCGCTGCTCTTGGGAGGAGTCCTGTGAAATGCCCTGCAGTGTGTGATGCCTTCCCTTGTCGGCGATCAATCGCGTAGTGTGAAATACTACACTTCACCACTTTTCAAACTTTCTTCATATAATTGGTACGGTTACGGTGAACTTTTGAGGGTAGAGCGGCATGTCAAGGTCAAGACTTGTCGTTTGTGAAAGTCAAGGTCCTCACGCACTGCCAGGAGCGTTTGATTGGTGCAATTAATCTGCATTAATTCAAACTGCTGTTTGTGTGACGTGTATACGATTCACGACACGACATCCGTCACGCTCCAGGTGTGCTAACGACCTCTAGGCTCAACTAGAGGCCATGACAGGAACTCCAGATAAAGAGAGCTACCATCGAGAATGATAGTTTCCTCAAACATTCCCAAAACAGTAGAACTTTACATGAATTAAAAACTAAATCCAATGATTTTTTTCAGTAATGTCATGAAGGAAAAAAAAGACAAATCAAAGAAATTCCATAAATTAGAACAAATATTTAAGAAGTAGTAGTGAGAATAGATGATCTACAAGCTCACAACGTGGCGCAAAGCGACACGTTGTGGCACAAAGCGACACGTTGCGAGCTTGTAGATCTGCTATTTTCACTAGTTTGGGTCCAGGGAGAATATCTAATTTCTGATTTAGGTCACCGCCTGAAAGGTTTAGGAACCACTGTGATAGTGCATACCGTGTGTGTGCATGTGCGTGTGTGTGTGTGTGTGTGTGTGTAGCACCACCTCACCTCATCCAGGATCTCTCTGTTGCGGGTCAGCAGTTCCGGCAGGTCTCTGATCAGCTGTTCGATGCTCTGCAGCCCTCCCTGCTGGACGACGCCTCTGGCCTTCTCTGCGATGGACTGTGGGATGGAGTCTCCAGACAGGTCCTCCAGGGCCGCGGGCAGGTTCAGGGACGCCAGCACCCTGTCACGCCCACACAACAATATCCATTAGACCAGCACCCTGTCACACCCACACAACAATATCCATTAGACCAGCACCCTGTCACACCCACACAACAATATCCATTAGACCAGCACCCTGTCACACCCACACAACAATATCCATTAGACCAGCACCCTGTCACACCCACACAACAATATCCATTAGACCAGCACCCTGTCACACCCACACAACAATATCCATTAGACCAGCACCCTGTCACACCCACACAACAATATCCATTAGACCAACACCCTGTCACACAACAATATCCATTAACCCATTAGACCAACACCCTGTCACACCCACACAACAATATCCATTAACCCATTAGACCAGCACCCTGCCGCACAACAATATCCATTAACCCTCGTAAACCCATTTAGACCTGAGCTTGATTCTACAAATGTCTTCTAAATCCTGACAGTTTTCTGAAAAACCCCATGTTTCTATGTCAGTCGCTCTCAAACTTGTTCATGTTAAGGATCCCCACAATTATATGTAGTTGGCCTGCCGACCCCCCCCCCCCCCCCCCCCCGCCATCTCAAAATATGTTGTTCCAGGCACCGCCCAGAAGCAAAGAGAAAACGTTTCGCTCTGAAAAAATATATTCAATCCTTTCGCACAGACAACAATATCCATTAGTACCAGTAACGCATTTAGACCGGCTGTCCTTTCGCACAGACACAACAATATCCAGTAGTACCACTAATGCATTTAGACCGGCTGTCCTTTCGCACAGACAACAATATCCAGTAATACCACTAATGCATTTAGACTGGTGTTAAAGAGAGCTGGCTCTCAACACCCTCTACTCCTGAACACTGGTCTACTCCTGTTTGCTAAGCAGTAGTAGGGAAAGATGAACACTGGCAGGCTGTCACTAAGAATTAGGTTGTTAAATCAAACTAAATTTACCCCACGGAGTCACAGGAAAACCACGGAAAAAAACCGGACATACTGTATTATTGACTAATCAATAACACGGGAGACCATCGTAGATTACACTGAAGTATAAAAAATAGGTTTATTCAAGTCAAATCAAATTAATTTACAAAATAGTGAAAAGATAGGAGGCAGAGGACTCGGTGAGCCTGCAAAAATTAACAAGCGCAACTCCCTATTCTGGTTATCTGGCTGATAAAGTTTAGAGGCGCGCAAGCAAAAGTCTTCTGGCTGAACAAAGGCAGATTCATACTTTTAACACCTCGGTTTTCAAAAGCATCACGTTTAGAGTTACGCCCCATCCAGGCGTGCTCATATTAAGGGGCACGAGAGATCTGTCCAGCGTGAACGCGTAAAGGGTCCATTCAGTTCATTTCTAGCCAAGGTCAACAGCGTGAACGCGTAAAGGGTTTCTCCAGTATAATTCTGGGTTACTTCAGTTCATTACTGCTGCTATAGGAGAAACACAATATACAGCGACTGCAATAATGTAATGAATGCATACAGATTCAACCCATCGGCTGCCTTGCAAAAAACACTGTTTCATGAGTATAATACATGTGGGGTCAGAACACATCATTTAAAACAGTATTAGAGTAACACGATAGGTGAAAGTCATGTGCATTGTGTCACACGAGCATAACATATGTCCTCGTTACTGAGACGCTCAGGGGTGGAGATCTTAGGGGCCATACTGGCGTCACTGGTTCGCCACTCACGACAACCGTCCCTTAAGACCGGCTGCCGCGGCAGTGTTACTTTAAGCCAGGAATGCACGCACGTCTCCTTGTAGTCTATTTCGGTACTTTTCCAGATTCACTTCTATGACATTTTTCAGAAAGCTTATAGGCTTTTTAGTTTTTAAACGTTATCGCCAAGGTTCTATAACCGTAACTGAGAGAAAATGTCTGCAAAAGCAGAAAGCCTGCACACTCCAGACTAGATGAAAGTCTTTTGGTGCCGGGCTCGATAATGCAATAGAAGTGAAGACATAGCCAGCACACAATGCATGTCCTTGTGAAAATGACATGTATTGTGTTGGCCAGAGCATACGAGTGGAGTGGAGTGGGAGTTTGATAAATAATAACAATAGATTATTCTATTGTACCCCTATTCCAGCGACCAGGCCATTGAACAAAGTCAAAGTCAAAGTCATATGATTTGTCACACACGTTACCGCAGTGAAATTTGTTCTCTTGGAGCGGTGAGCCGCAGCCAAGGAGCGGTGAGCTGCAGCCGTGCCGCGCTCGGGAATCATTTGTTTGGTTGATTTGAGCCCCCAATCCAACCCTTTGAGTGCCAAGCAGGGAGGCATTGGGTCCCATTTTTACAGTCTTTGGTATGACCCGGCCGGGGATCGAACCCCAACCTCCCAGTTTCAGGGCGGACACTCTAACCACAAGGCCACTGTCTGGCCACACAGACAACCACACAGAGGGTCAAACACACACAGAACGTACCCGTTGCAGAGGTTGAACCACCACACAGAGGGTCAAACACACAGCGTACCCGTTGCAGAGGCTGAACCACCACACAGAGGGTCAAACACACACAGAACGTACCCGTTGCAGAGGTTGAACCACCACACAGAGGGTCAAACACACAGCGTACCCGTTGCAGAGGTTGGTGGCCTCCCTCATGGTTCCCACCAGTCTGTTGATGGTCTCCGCCTTCCTCTGTCCGTACACGCTCATGGACTGCTGCACGGCCATGGGAACCATCTTCTCAAACAGGTCTGGAGGACAAACGCATTGGATGAAAAGCTGAATACAATCTGACACGACTGAAAATGTTTGTATGTCCTAATGTGACTATGACTTGTGAAACAGTGTCAAAGGAGCCCCTCACACTAGCCTGGATTCCTAAACAATTAACACAGTATGTAAAATGATGACGTTTTTAGTAATATTGCTCCTCCTGTTCTACATGCTGCCAACCAGGTGAAGAAATCACAGACTGAGGCTTTAACTTTTGCTTTTATGAATCATACGAGACCATGAGGGTTTGATGGAAAATTATTCTAGTTTGACCACGTCAAATGCTCTAATCTTTATAAAAGAAATTACCTAAAATAGCCCATCTACAAGCAGGCATTGAGACGAGCTCTCAAATCGGGGCAGCGGTGGCCTAAGGGTTAGAGGAGCGCCCTTGTTGCCGGTTCGATTCCCCGGATGGGCAGGAAAAATCTGGGTGGGGAAGTGATTGTCATCACTCACCCAACACCACTGAAGTGCCCTTGAGCAAGGCACTGAAGCCCCAACTGCTCCCTCTGGAGCTGCTTAGTGACAAACAGTATAAGACTGTGGCTGTACTGGTCAGCTCCCAGGTTTTAATGTGTGTGTGTGTGTGTGTGTGTGTGTGTGTGTGTGTGTGTGTGTGTGTGTGTGTGTGTGTGCGCGCGCGTGTGTGTCTGTCTGTTTCTATGTGCAGGGCGTTGCTGAAAAGGAGAACCTGTGCTCAGCTACTTCCCTGGGTAAATGAAGAATTTAAAGAAACATCGCTTGTAGATCGACTATTTTCGCTGCGCAACACGATTCCATAGAAGACATGCATGGCTTTGGCAACACTTCTCAAAGCTTGTGTGACCCGTGATCTGAGCATCTTACCCGTGAACTTCTGGCTGAGGGGGGGCGTGATGGCGGTGGCCTTGACCAGCGCTGCCTTGCCGATGTGCTCCAGGTCCTTGACCTCGGGCACGCGGTCGTGGTAGATGAAGTCGTTGTCCTTCTTGGCGGCGGCCAGGGCGCGGTTGATCTTGTCGCTCAGGTCCTTGACGCTCACATACTCGTCGTAGCGAGACGCCACCGTCTTCACCAGCTCCGCTGCGTGCTGCGAGGGGAGGGATGAAGTCAAATTCTACCACAGGTCGTTTCGAGGAAGCAATCTGATTGGTTGAAACAGCCTTCTAGCCGTGGGTTAAACCAGCACTGTTCACCACCTAATCAAAACAAAGATTCAGCTGCTCTGTTCTCCCAGAGCGCTAGCAAACTTGGTGGCTAGGCTAGCTAGTTTCTTGTGAAGGTTGTGGTCGTAGTGACTACATCTGTCATTCAAAATATATATTCTTTCAGCGATTTTAATAGTTTTAAGGGTAACTGTGGTAGAATTGCAATATTACACTTCAGTGATGCTTGCGGAACTCGACTCCGTCTCGTTCCTGACCGCATCACTGTCGTGGCAATAATCACGTTAACCCACACCCTCTCGTGTAATATTGCTTAAATGAAGCCCTCCCAATTCAAATGGAGCTTTATTGGCATGAGAAAACATACTGAATGTTTACATTGCTAAAGCAAGTGTAAAAATATAACAAAAACTGTTGAAAAGTATATACAGTTGGAGGGGGTACAGTGAGGCATTGTGTAAATAGAGCAATTGCGTCGTTATATGTATGTAAACAAGTTTGAATTTAAATAGTATACCAAAAAAAAGCCTCAGATATAAAATGTGTTTAAAGGTAGCAGCTCTGTTTACATGTACAGTAGGTCTAGCGGTCTACCCTTCTACAATTAAGGTCCTTTTTTTCTGATTTTTAGCAGCGTTTTTCCCATCTGTTTTCCGAAAAACACGTCCAGTCTGCAAGAACCTTTAGTCTTAGTCATTGTAGCTAAGTTTTTTTAGGGGGGAGGGGATGTCAGTGACGCGTGATTATGAATCCCACCAACGTTCTAGGGTAGACCCGCCTCACCAAGTCACCATGTGTCTGATTGGCTCCCGGGAAGGCATAGTTTTACTGAGGTTAGGCCGTTCAGGTTAGGTTTAGGGGGTGCATACTTAGTTTAGACTAGTCATTGGTTAAGGTTAGGTTTAGGTGTGCTGCCCCGTGGGAGGTTAGGTTTAGGGTGAGGGTTTGAGATAGGTTGTAGTTGTAGGACTAATGACTGGTCGCAAAAACGAGAACTGTCAATCACAACGACTACTGGCCAATCACAGCAGGGCTTTCCTAGAACTGCGGCGGGATACATACAGTAATAACGTGTCAGTGACAAAAGGTATGTCGTCGAACATGTTTGGTCATAGTTTTAGTTGAGGAGATAAACACTAGTGCGGTGGGGCGTACCTGCAGGCGTGCGATCTCCTCTCCGAAGCGTTTCTTCTGCTTGGCCAGGATGCTCTGGTGCAGCTCGGCGTTGGCCTGCATGATGCAGTGCTTAGCCGCCAGCACGGGCAGGACTTCCTGAAAATAAAAATACTGACCAGGGAGAGCCAACCACAGAGCAACACACAAACACACACGACACCAACACACACGGATATATCCACACACACACACATACACACACACACGCGCGCAATGGCAAGGCAAACCACGAAACGGCACGGCACACAGACAGCGAGGATTAAACCACAAATGACACGCCACGGAAGCACAAAAAACAAACAAGCACAAGCGGTAAGGAGGAGTGCACGTACAGCCACGCGCACGCGCACACACACACATGCACACAATCACCACCACCACCACGAGGGATGCATAAAGAAAAGGAAGACAGCGAGAGAGAAAACAGAACAAGGCCATGAGTGTTTAACCTTTCAGCAACATCCGCTCAACCTGCAGCAAACGTTCCGTGGCCCTCTGCTTGTGTGCGTGCGTGCGTGCGCGTTGTGTGCGTGCGCGTTGCGTGTCAGCGTGTGTAATAATTATATTCACATCCGTTTATCAGGAAAACAACGTGAATAGAGGCTGAATTTAAAATGGTTTGTTAAAAAGCAGGAAGTGGTTTTCCTGTCGTCCGTGACCTGGGAACGCCACAGATCATTGTTTACAATGTAAACAATGATCTGGGGCTTCTTCTATTCTTGTAAACTTTATTCAATTTAACTGGATTCAACCACAGCAGCGCTGTGTGTGTAGCCTACAGGCGACTGCCCGGATATAACGTTACTGAGTCTGACCATTGTTCTCGTTACCCAATGTGCATCATTTCCTAATTTGAACCTACCCCCAAAGAAAAGGAATTCCAGTTTCACAGGCCTTACTCGAATGGTGGTCAAGCATCTTTACAGTATCAACTTGTTCTAATTGGTCTAAAAGGTGTGTGTGTGTGTGTGTGTGTGTGTGTGTGTGTGTGTGTGTGTGTGTGTGTGTGTGTGCGCGCGCGCGCGCGCGCGCGCGCGCGCGCGCGCGCGCGCATGCGCATTGGCCATGCTGTGAGAACGTCGTCAGCAAGCCGTTATCAGAATCCAGAACACCTTCATTAGACGCTACCAAACAAAAGACCCCGCCTCCCCATCAAGGGTGGTGAGAAAAGATCGAATCGCAATGCAGTTTTAATGGTAATCATCATAACAGAGACCCAATCAGAATGAGGAGGACAGGACAGCAAACAAAGAGACCAATGAGGACAGAGAGAAGTTGTGATGGGGACAGGCCCACGCCCAGAGTGCCAGGCTGCTGCAGTGCTGCACTTCATCTCAAATACACACATCACACAGTATGTACTAATGCACAGCCAGTCGCACACACACATGGACGCTCAAACATACCCAGAGCACCTCTGCACTGAATGGGACATCAGACTATTGATTGGTCCGAGTAGGTGAGATACTAGGTGTTGTGTCGTTATTCTGTGGGCTGATGATGGCTACTATTTGTGGCCGATAAAGTATAGTTTTTGACCGTGACGGAGGCGAGCTGTCTCAGGTGAACTTGAGTCATCACCGAGCGAGTTGCAGTGCTGAACGTTGTAGAGACTGCATGGTGTTTTGTGGACATCAACCCATAGAATAACGACAAAACACTGTACTGGTAGGTCAGTATCAGTATTTCACCTACTTAGACCAATCAATAGTGTGATTAAACGTGATAAATGTCCCATTCGGTGCATTGACCCATTTGAAGGCGCTGCCCAGACTCTCAACAACAATGTTGAGATATCCCTTTTTTTAGTTAGTTAAAATCAAATTCAAACGTTTTTTCAAAATAATTCGATTAAAAAAAAAACAATAATAGTGAAAATAGCAGATCTACAAGATCACAACATGTCTCATTGCAATGTGTTGAGCTTGTAGATCGGCTAGTTTCACTATTCTGTGTGTGCGTGCATGTGTGTTTGTGCGCTGTACATACCTTAGGAAGATTCTCTTTGTACTGACATTGCTTGAACGCGTCGCCATAGAAATCTGCTGCCTGATTGGCTAACTTAGCGATGCTGGCATCTTTCATTTTGTCTGTTGGAGAGAATAAACAAGAATACACAAGAATAAACAAGAATAAACAAGAATACACAAGAATACACAAGCCAGTGTTGGAGTTGCAAAAAGGCAAGCGTATGTATTTTACCACTTTTAACCCGGCATCCATATTTTTGGGCAAGTCATTGTAGGCAAAATCTTAAATAATCTTCCCCAAACTAAAACAATAGGCAATCTACGTCACGGTGATTTAAGAGTTTAGTTGTACAATTTGTTGTACGATACAAGTATATAGGTCTTAGTTTGAACGATGTGCTGTGATTTTATGTCGACTTAGATAGTATTGTAGACAGACGTATAGCTCGTTAGAGTCGTTACGTAGACAGCACTAGAATTGCATTTTATGTAGTCATAGCACTTTATAGTACACATGTATATTGTATAATATATATATATATAGTCTGTATAGTTGACATAGATACTCCACTATTACGTTCTTAGTTTAACTACTTTTTATATTATGTGATTTTGTTTTGTTTTTGCTTAAATGTAAGTCGCTCTGGATCAAGAGAGTCTGCTAAATGCCTAAATTGTGCTGTGGTTTGATGCAGGTTTATTTGGCTGTATGGACATGTGCACATACAGAATTATGATGATTATTTGGATATGGACATGTGCACATACAGAATTATGATGATTATTTGGCTATGCACATGTGCACATACAGAATTACAGCACAACCTCTCCAGTCTTTCAGAGCAGCGTTTGGCCGTGTTGCGCTGATGTGTTACTACAGAGCTTTTACATTCGCTAAACAGCAGTGAATGCAACTCACTGTATGGCCACTGCACAAATTCACCACCACGTGGCTGCGCTAATCAAATCCAACCGAGAAGGCCATAAACTGTAGACATAACAGACTGTAAGACTTCTTAAGTGCAACACTGGCACACAAGGGTGAGATGTCTGCTGTGGTTGATGTCCTTGAAAGCCTTTTAGCAGCAAGGACATAGTAGTCGACGGCCCTGATCTAATGTACTGACTGAGTACACTTTACAGAGAGTCTACTTTTGAGCAGACATTAATAAATAAATACAGACAGACATCGATGCAGTCAAACCCTTGGCCTGTAACATTGCTGTAAAAACCACTGCAGGAGGAGGTTGGAGGCTCTACAACTCCATGCAAATATTATTCTCAATGCAAATGTTGTCAGACGGCACGGCTATCTCCCGCTGTCAGAAAATGAAATGCAGTTGCTTACACACTATTCGACGTGGGTGGTGTCTAAATTCCCCTCACAAAACGAACAGCTTTACGAAATATGTTTTATACCAAATAAGTTACAATACACAGCCCAGAACAGTACCGTCCTAGTTCACAGTACTGTCCACATCCACAAGTGTGCCTTCCAAAAATCTTGTTTTTAGGCCCGATTTCACAGGAGGAAAAAGTTGGTTCCATGCAAGAGGTTGATGCCAACAATAGTTGTCAACAAGTTGAATGATATATAACATTGCATCAGGAAGAACCATGTTGTACCGTACTACTGTACTGACTGACTCATCTGATTATATCTCTGTTCAAAGTAAAAGAAAATGTAATCCGTCACGGAGCCGTGAAATATGAATATGCCTCATAGGCACGATCCTTTTCCTCCTTTATGAACACTCCATCAAGTCTCGCTTAATAATACCGCTGCCATAGCGCTATCAGAGCTATGCTTTTCCCACGACGGGAACCAACTTCCCTCATGCAAGTGTCCTATATTAACCCATTCAGACCGGGAACCCATTATGGTGTTCAGCATCATGTTATGCTTTAGCTATTTAAAAATAGCAGATCTACAAGCTCATAGCGCGCCACCGAGTGGCGCGCTACGAGCTTGTAGGTCTGCTATTTTTGAAAAATCGAAGAACGACTGACATTTCTAGAATCTGATCTCAGGTCAGAATGGGTTCATCAGACCAGTGTGTGTCCAGTGGAAACCTCGTATGAATCTGATCTCAGGTCAGAATGGGTTAATAATACCGCTGCCATAGCGCTATCAGAGTTATGCTTTTCCCACGACGGGAACCAACTTTCCCATACACATGCCACAACAGGCTGAAGCGTGTTGGACTTCTCTTTGTGACCGTGTGAAAACCACAGTGGATTTGAACCCACAACCTCAAGTGGTGGTGGGCAGGGACCTCTGCGCCACCCAAGCGCCTAAACTGTGACGTAGTGTGTGTTGTGTGTGTGTGTGTACCTCAGGTGACAGTGTGTAAACAGTGTCCTTGTAAATGTGTGTGCACGTTACCTGAGGTGACAGTGTGTAAATGTGTGTTACCTGAGGTGGCTTTGAGGAAGACGACCTCCTGGGCCTGGGCCAGCATGATGCTGCTCAGGGTGCCCACGGTCTCAGGAGAGATGTCCATGGTTGGCTCCCTGTTGAGCGCCGACAGCACTGTGTCCTTTATGTGACCGAACGCTCCGCTGGCCAGCTACACACACACACACACACACACACACACACACACACACACACACACACACACACACACAACGAAAATAAACTCCTAGTATAAACCCAATGATCTGACCAAAGTCACTGAACACTTTGCGGGTTTTTGCATAACATTATAATGTTCTTAGTTTGATCATAAGACCCAATTACTGAATGTCAAGTCTCCAAGGTTTTCTTCAGACACTGATTTACTCTATACAGTATGTACAGTATGGCACATTTAGGAGTACACATGACCCCCATAACTCTGAGAGTTACAGACTCTTCACGTGTTTCTGGCATTTTTCTCATTTGTATATCCATGAAAAAATGTAATTCAAAACAAATGTCCACCACAAGGCAAAACATACCAGTGTATGAAATAAATTTGAAACCATAAGAGAAGCTTCGAAAAAGGTAATGGCAGATAACAAACCTATTAACATAGATTTGTGGAAGACAAGTGGCGGTAAACGCGGTATAATAGCATTACAGTAAAGTATAAAGACATGCCTTTCTGGCATCGCCTAACACACGAAATCTGTTATATCTGGCTTACCAACATCATAGCAGTGGTAACATTGGTTTATGATTTCACAGATGTATAACTACAGCATATCCAACACAGATACAGCAGGCTTTATACCAAGGCTCTCCACGCAGGCACATTAAAAAAAGCTACACAGGTATATTTGACACCCATTCAAAATATATTATTTACTTATTATATGTCTGAAAAACCAACGACATCCACAATCGATTAACTAACAGACAAACTCCCATCCTGCACACACTGCAGAGTGTGAGAGACCCATCATCACACAGTCAGCGTTTTGCTTTTCTGCTTGCCTTGTTATGGTGTTATTATTCTCTGACTGGTAGAATCTGTGGATTACTGGATTCTATGCAACATTGGTAGATACAAGGCAGTCGCTTCAATACAATGACTTTGTAAAGTTGAGTTATCAATGCTAAAGCCTTGGCTTTAGCATTTAATTGGTAAAAAAGTTTTTAAGGTCAACCGCACCAATGCAACTCCGTGCACCTGCCATTTGTGGATAATGGTTGCAAGGAGTTGCATGGTGAATCATTGGTGCGGTTTTGGCTTAATATACAGCAAAGTTGTCATGGCTAAAATCTATTTTAAAAAAAAGTGTCGTATAGATTACAAATAATGGAAATATTAAGCAAGATGAAGTCCCTGACATGGTATTCGTTTGTTTTGTATAGATCGATACCTGGTAGAATTTGTTTGCAGCCTTCAGTCCTTCATCGCTGTCCAGGTTCTGCTCTGAGGCGATCTGACTGGCCAGCGCTGCTGCATTAAACAGCACACACGTCTTCTCATAGCCCAGACTGGCCAGAGCTAAAACACACAAGTACACACATTAGCAACCATACATGCCATTAGTGATGCACAATATAATCTGTGGCATATCGAAATCGGCCATCAAAATGCCATTTCAGTATCGGATCGGTTTCAAAACAATTACATTAAAATCAGATTATTTAGACAGATATTGATGACGCAATAATAATGTGACCGTCGATGGCTTTGTACTCACAGAGCAGCCAGTCTTGCCTGTCTCTGTCACTTTTGTTTGTGAATTTCTAATGTCTGAAGGCAGCAGAAGAAATTTTCAAAAGTGTCTACTAGTACATTTAGTCTAGAACAAAAGCCAAATCCAAAACATGCCTGCAATCCCCCTAGGGCCTAGGCTTGTTTCCATTGTGGTTCCAGAGTGTGCGGCTGCGCACACGCACGCACGCACGAACACACACACACACACACACACACACACACACACACACACACTTTTCAAAGGCCTAGTGAGACACACCCTGAAAGTGTGCAAAGTTTGCAGAGTTACATGCAGTTAGTTGACATACTTCAAATCATAGACATACATAATATAAAAAGGCTAGATGGCTCAAGGCAGAGTCTCTGACGTAGTTCACCCGGCAGGCATCTTGCTGAGGGGTTATACAGTACAGTATGTTCTATGGAAGCTCAAACTAAAATAGTCATAACTCGCTCAAATCTTAACGGAATTACAAACGGGTTGGTTTAATACAAACGTTATCAACGTGGCTATGATTCATATAAATATGTGGACCTCTCAGGTCTATAACAAACCAAACCGTTTGAAAATTGGTTGAAAATTGAGCAAGTTATAGGTTATTTAAAAAGTATATGCCCCATAGACACAATGTTATGCTGCCCCTCGGTAAGATGGCCGCCACATAGCAAGCAACGTCGCTCTCATTGGCCAGCAGCGCGGGTGAGCGATCTAGCTTTCTTATATATATATATATATATATATATATATATATATATATATCTATGCTTCAAATTACTTGTTCTGTGCTAGCAGTTATACAACCACGTGCTGTATTATTATGTTCAGGGTTCTGTATGTCAGATACCGACAAGATGTGTTCACGCCTGAAACAAAAGTATGACAATGTTGCTAGATTCCCAATCAGTGAGCTACCTGTCCGTCCATGTGACTTTTGTTTACAACTTTTGGTTCATTATGTAATGTGGCAGTGACTGAGAACCATAAATCTTTGTTTGGCATGATTCAGATCAGGTGTGATAATGCTCTAGTCTAAACCTCCCGCCTGCTGAAACGGAAGTAATCTGCCGACACATGTGTGATCACAGACCATTCACCGTTCACGGTAACAAGAGAGGACATGGCTTACTGAGCTTGACTGAACCTCCAAACAGTGACCCTTTGTCGAACGCATCCTTCCATGTGAAGGTTAGGCACAGCTGCAGAAAGAAAACAGAGGAGCAGTGTTGATTTTGACAGGACGTTTTGAATAAAACTACATTTAGTTATATTTAGTCATATTTTAGTCAATTGAAATGTTTTAGTTTTAAAATGTATTTCGCCAGGCCTTTAACCCATTTTGGGGGCGGGAACACCTTTTGGTCTTTTAAACATTATGTTATAATTTAGCTATTGAAAAATAGCAGATCTACAAGCTCATAGCGCGCCACCGAGTGGCGCTACGAGCTTGTAGGTCTGCTATTTATTATTTTTTTATCGTGAAAATGTGGCGCAGAAGACATTTTATAAATTTCGACGTCAGGCCTAAATGGGTTAATGGACTCGTAATGCTTGATTCACTTGGTTTGCATACTGAAAATAGCGGATCTACAAGCTCACAATGCACGTTGTGAGGACATGGTGTTCCCTCTCCAGTTGAACAAGTCTAACACACTAGCAGACACCACCTGATCCTTTTACCTGGTTCTCAGAGAAGGGGAACTTGGGTTCGACAGCGCAGAGCTGGTCATAGTACCTGCGGGGAGAAGTGGAGAACAACGTTCAGACTCATCATCAGTATCTAGTACCATTTATTGTGCTTTCCCAGATTACAGATAAAATAAAATAACAATGATACAAATATTACAGAGCAAACTGTGTGTGATAACTCAAAAGCTGAATATATATACAGATGCTGTATGACTATGACATAACTGTTGTGGTTTGAGGAAGTTCTGATGATTCAGAGACACATGCCAGTGCGTCAGCAAAAGGTGGTGCCAAAGGAAAGTGCAGGGTCAGCTCAGCTGTGAGCAAAGCACTACTCAGCTTTGACACGGAGCCAGCGATGTGGAAGATTCTATTCTTAGGAACAATATTTAGAGGATTGTGTTCTTAGGGAATCCTCCTTTTCCAGTTGATCAACCCCCAGTTCTACTCCCGTCTCGAGACTAGTACACACGTCGTCGTACACAATGCTACGCATAAATAAAAACAAAGACAGGCTTTGTGTAGGTTTTACAGCACTAGGCCTTGTCATCAGTGGCATTCCCATCTGGGCATGCACAAATGCACAGCGAGAACGAAACTTAGACGAGGTGCGCCTGTGTTCAGTGTGTTGGTAAATAGATCGAGGGGGGAAAGTACAACATCCCAGGGGCCAAACAATGGTTACCACGGTGACACAATAGCTGTCTGTCTGCTGGGTTGTGAAAGGCAATAGGGCCGGTCTCCATGGCTACCTGGCACATGGCTGGTTGGAGGACATGAGGAGAGCGCCAAGGAGCTACAATGCTAACATTGAACAGTGACGGCCCACTGAGTTGCACAGCTATGCAAGCGTTCACTTCCTCCCTCCTCAGCAAAGTGTAGCCTCTGACTGCAAATGTTCTGGCATCTGCCAAGTACCAACCCACACCTTACAGCAGCAGGGAACGCCACTTATGCTGCTCTCCTGCATATCAACTATGGCAGCACTCAGCCACTTCAACGCATATCGCAAGTTGCTGGTGTAGCGTTGTTCCATCTTTTACCACCAGGGCGACGGTACATGGTACCTTCTCTGCAGGCTAGGGCCTCAAGATCGTTTGTTCCTATAAGTATAGGACTTATGCACAAGCAGGCCCCATCTCAGTTCCGTGCATAAAGTGTGATGTGATGCCTCTTGGAACTATGACTGGTGGCCTTCTGTTGGCATTGTTTCTTTATTGTCAATGTGCTGTGTGATCTGTTTGTTTGTATATGTTTTCTCTTTCTGTATCCCTGATGATTGCTGTCACGCTGTGCACAAGACAAATTTCCGAAAGGACAAATAAAGTATCTATGTTGTTGTTGCAATAATGAAAGTCAGTCTAATCTTAGTTGACAGCCGGGTGGACAATATTACCCCTTAGCACTGCAGTTAGAAAGTAGCTCACAGTGGAGAGAGAAAAATCTGAGATGGGCTGGGCTCTCTGCCTCTCTCTTACGAATCATGTCAACCGGTGGATCCCTGTGCCAATGCCAACCATAGGAATGAATCACACTGGCCACAGAGAGGAAAAAGTTCGGAGCAAAGTCTTGAGCCGTGCTCATGTCATCATCTCTATATAGAGTGGGCCTGGCTAATAAGTCACACAACGAATGCTTGACTTGTGTCATTTCTGAGTTAAAGGACCCAGGCTTGCACTTATAGAGGGCACTGTGTGTTCGGTTCACCAGTCTTTTGTCATTTCATGTCTCCAGGCCCGAGACCATAAGAGCCAAAGATTTGTTAAACAAATCCAAGTCGCACTTCCGTCACATTGCTCTATGCAAATGACAGATGATGAACTTCCCTGATACCTTTAATGTGTATACATGTAAGCCAAGGTAATTGACACCACAGTTGATTCACATAATGCTCTTTCTGTGGCCAATGCCTCCATGTAGTCTGGCTCTCATTGACATCATGTAGATCTCTAGCTAGCAAAACCATAATCTGATTACAATGTAGACAAGCTTGTGAGTTGTGGCACTTGTGTTAAGACATTATGCTTGATCAGATGCTTGTCTGGGCTAGAGGTTTCGTGCTATATGGCCCTAAATGTTGTCAGTATCTTCTCAGAGAGCTATTATGAGCTGTTTAACGTCATAAAACAACACTGGGGATTCAGAATATTGGCTTGACTTGACTGAGACACAAGACCACAGGCATTTTACCCTGGGTACTTGTTACAAATGTTGTCATAACACTGACAAACAAGTCAAATTGGTGAGCTTTTGAGGTCAGCAGGCCGGGGGTGTCTTTAAATAAAATATGAGTCATATGGTGGACACTGGAACAATGCTGAATGCTTTCTTCCGAGAAACGGGGCCTATTTACACCGATATTGATAACCCAATGAATACTGTGACTCCAGAGGTCGCTGTGAACTGAACAGAGTAGACTGGCTCTCCTGTGTGTGTGTGTGTGTGTGTGGTCTCTACTTCACACTCAGCCAGGTGACACATTTACACTGTGTAGATAGATCACCAACCCCCTAATAAATATATTTTTGGAGTAAACTCCTAAATCAAAATGACAACAGATGTTTTTAACGAGATTATTCCATTTTGTTATTTGGTTATTCAGATTTGAGGTTTTGGTGTCATTGGCCACAAAGTAAACAAAGGACAGACGTTCAAATGAAAACGGTCTCTATAAGCCATAACTCATTTCAACACGTAGTCCGTAGATATGAGGATTCGATGGCTAAAAGCATGAAATTACAGCTGTCACATCATGTAAAATGTAAGAAACGCCACAGCACACATCTCTAGTCTGGACAGTCACATAATTCGATAGGTCACAATGCCGGGTGTAAAAGACCAGTGTTAGCATGACTGAACTTGGAGCTAACAACGTTAGCAGCCACACTGTCTAGTTAGTACTCAACTAGCCCCATAATATGGTACCTCAGTCCCTGAGCGTAGAGACTGAGGTGCCATATGGGGCTAGTTTAGTAGTCAACCAACAACAAACAGCTGGCTTGGGGCGCGGCGGCGGCAGCTCTTCCACCGCAGGTGTAGTGTAAAGTAAAAAGGGGTGGCATGCGGCTAGCTGGACTTAGCGACGCGCTATACGGTCGTTACGATACGGTGTCTTGACAGCCTGACCTGAGCAGGATGTCCAGGGAGCTCTCGTGCTTGTCCAGCGGCCTGCCCAGCGCGTTCTTCCGCAGCTTGTTGAGCTCCTCCACGGCGTGGACGTACTCCCCTTGCTCCTCGCCAGCGGCGTACGTCGTCGTGACAAATTTCGACAGCGGCTTCACCAGGTCCACCTCGGACGACTTCTTCAGCGGGACGGAAATAAACGTCGCCATTTTCGGTCCCGCGACGACAACAACAACAAAAAACTAAAACACGGCGACGTTTAAATGAATGAGGGCTCAGCTGGCTGGGGGAGAGAGACCGAAGGGAAACACGGGCTCGCGAAACAAACACGGACAAAAACAACAGTCACAGCAGCGCGAGCGACCCACTTCCTGGTGTGTCTGCTCTGCTGCTAAGGAACGTCACGTGACGTCATGGTGGCATGTACAGAGAGAGGCATGTAGGGGTCGATTCGCTTTGCAGGTTGCACATCCGCCCCGGGTCTAGAGCGGATACGGCTCTAGCTCTAGACCGGATCCTGCCATTTGGGAAAACCCATAGGGGAAACCCCTATGGGAAAACCCAAAGAATAGTCTGTGACCAGGGCGTCACCTAAGGGCCAGTAAGACTAGCCTGGCTAATAAACCAGACTTGCCAACGGCTGATTCGGTCTGGCTTTTTATGTCAATGTCATATAGACATTGGTAGTTGAGCTAATGTGTAATGATATACGTAAATCGATTCAAACTTGTAACAATTTTGAATCTTGATGCAAACGGCAACGATAAGAAAATGCAGGATCTTTGTAAGATAATTGATAAGTCTACTTGCTACTGTATTGAAAAGATTTGAATCGTATGTTTTTCAGACATACAGATAAAGTAAATGCTAAGAAACCAAGTACTTTTCAACGGAATAAAACAATTCAACCACGTTTAAATGACTCAACCAATATATATTTTTTCAAACACAGAACTCACTGTTCAACATACAAATACACAGGAGTAAGGCCCATTCTTTTAAGAAAACCATTAAACGAATAAAAGTGTATGTAAAAAAAAACATTGTGGAAAGGTTTTAGTCCTTGGCAGCAGCTTAAGGGCCGATTCATACTCCTATTTTAGAGCCGAATAAAAGTCGGTTCGGCGCTGTAGAGCCTACAATTTGACGTCATTTGAGGTTCGGGGGGGGACCGTCCTAAAGTCGGCTCTTCGGTGCTACTGAAAATTTCTGACGAGCCGAAATCATTTCGGCACTACAGTGGTAAAATAGGAGTATGAATCGGCCCTAGCTCTTCACGCTTTGTCTTGGCGTGGTTGAGTTCTAATCCTCTTCTTGACAGACTTCGCGGATCATGTCCCACACAATTTTGCTGTGCTCAGGCGCAGTGACATTCTTGGTGACGGGGTGGCCTTTGTTTTTTTCCACAAGTGACAATATGTTTAATTTTGCCGCACAATATGAAAACAGAAAATGCACAAATTCCTTTAGTAGAAGGTGTTTGGTCTCTTGGTGAAGCGGGGCTTGTGCTGGCGACGAAGAACCCTGTGGGGCAGAGGGAACTTGATCTTGGAGTCGTGGAACTGCTTGACGGCAGGTCTGCGACACTTGTCGGCAGCAATTTCAAAATTAGAATAAGACCAATAAAATGTTTTTATCAATACATTTCTGTATTATAAATCCAGTTTGATTAGTCTTATTCTAATATTTTAAGATACAGGTTTATATTGATGCACTGAATGCTATAATCAAGATGGCTTGAAACCTTTAACTTCTATCTATCTATAAATTAAAACTACAACCCTTCCACTATATGTTTTTACATGCACCAACACAACAGGGGTTACAAATAAAATAGAAGTTTGTCCTCTCCATGGACTGAAAGGAGGCTTAGGGGAGATTCACACTATGGTCCAGGATGCGCACTCGGGACCACTCCCGGGTTTGCATCGGGACCGATTGAAGTGTACTTGGATACGGATCACTGCAATGTGAAAGCATTGAATGCAGTTGAATGAAGTGTACTCTGTTACGGAAGAATTAAGGCCAATGTGAATCATGGCCAGCGGGGACCAGGCAACCGTATTCGGGAACAGTCCAAATCAATCACACTCAGTGTGAATCCCCCCTTAGTCACCCTCCATGCAGCAGACTAGGAGGCAACTCACTGCTTGGCATAATTACTAAATAAAAACACAATTAGTAACCCTCGCTCAAAATATTACAAATAAAATCTAATTATATTATTAAAGGACCCTAACTCAACATAAAACAAAACGATACATAAACAAATGTATGCTGAAAAGAAACATGTTAGTCATGACATGACTCAAAGTAAACACAAATAAGGTCATAAACATAATATCGCACACAAAAAATAAATTGTGCTGCAGACCCCTAGCGCTGCTTAGCAGCGAGCGGAAGACAGGGCCCACAGCCAGTGTTAGCTGGCTGTGGGGCAGATCAAGAAAAGACAAATAAGGTCATAAACTAAATATCACACACCAATAGCAAAAAAATAAAAAAATAAAGATCAGACCCATCTGAAGTGAGTGGCGCTGTACTGTACAAGCCCTCCTCCCTAGCCTGTGTGTGTCTGTGTTAGGCTGTGCAACAGTGACACTTGGTGGTGAACAAACACTATAACGCTATTATCTAGCTCGGACACAGCCACACACATAGCTGTCTAGTGTCTATAGGTCTATAGGTTCCAGTACAAACTGTACATGTAAAGGGATTTTCCCCTGTACGTGTCCTCATGTGTAATTTTAGATTACTCTTTTGACTACAGCCCTTGCCACAAACTGTACACATAAATGGCTTTTCCCCTGTACGAGTCCTCATGTGTGCTTTTAAATCCCGATTATAAGTACAACCCTTGCCACAAACTGTACACGTAAATGGCTTTTCCCCTGTATGAGTCCTCATGTGTACTTTTTAATGCCCCATTCAGAGTACAGCTTTTGCACCACTCAAAAACCAACAAAACAATTGTGCTGCAGACCCTTAGCGCTGCTTAGCAGCGAGCAGAAGACAGGGCGGTCGGGCGGTGCATTAGCTGGCCACATGTGGGGCAGCTCACAAGAAGTACAGCTTGTCGGCCAGCTGGATGGACGGCTCGGCATGCAGATGCTGGCCAGCCAAGAATGCCAGCTTGTGGGCATACCTGCATGGTGCTGGGACACGCACGGTCCCTGGCCAGTTCCAGTACAGGTGGCACATCTTGAAGGTCAGCCTGATGGGTGTACAGAGGAAAAACTTTTTTTTTAGAGCGCGAAAGCGGTTTGCATAAACAGGGTTCTCATACATGTATCACATTATATGTTAAGTAAATACAATGTTCATATTATTCAACTACTACTATGACATGTAGTAGATGTTACTTGTAAACACAGTAATATTGTAGGTTCAATCAACAAAACTGCATGCCTATTGGTTCTCCTTACATTTTAGTGGGTGCTTTTTTAAATTGGAAGACAAAACATGACAACATCCATCATGTGATGGATTAAGCCCCACACCACCAGACAGGAGCAAACTTAAGCCCCACACCCCCAGACAGGAGCAAACTTAAAAGGTAAATTACCTTTGCAAGTGGTCTGGTGCGAGGTTGGCTGTGTTGTACACACAGACGTAGTGTGTAGGCAGCCCACAGCCCTGGCGGATTGTGTGAGCCATCAGGAAGAAGTCCACCCTGGGTTAAAAAAAACAAAACAAAGACTTTTTAAGGTTGGCTTTGAGCAACAAGGGAGGTGCAGTGGCTAACTAACCTACGACTCGGCTCGCTGGCAGAATTACTTGTATAGCATAAAAATCAGTTTAACCACGTTAACCATGTACAGCCCTTTGATCCACTACTAGTTCCAAATTATAGATATATAAGAAACATATTAAAGAAAAGGACCAGGGGACCGACCAGTCCCTGTGGGTCACGGTGTGGTCCAGAACGGTGCCAGGCGGAGGGGACCCATAGTGGTTCCCGCTGATGGAGTACAGGGTGGTGCTGATGCGTTTCTGGACCACCAGGAAGGTGAGCTTGGGCTCGTAGTTGGGGAAGGTCTCGAAGCACTTGAGGAGCTGCGGGATCTCGTAGTGCTCCACCGCGTTGAGCTGACCGTCGCCCACGCCGTCTCGGAACACCACGATCTTCTCCGGCAGGCTGTGGTTTATCTGTAAAAGTAATCCATAATCGATTTATATACCGTTATGTGACATTGAATTGGCCCTTGGGCCCTTTCGTCACTAAAGCTTAGAGGGTTATTCAAGTAAAGCTGCATTTATTTTTTCTTTTCTTAAATGTGGTGATCTCAGCGCTCAAACTTTCCAGCTTCATAAATCGCAGCCTTACGCGATATCGCAGGCACATATACAGGTCCATTAAAGTTGCATTCTTTGCAGAATATGTACCACCTAATGTTTCACTGCTTATATCTGTGTGTCTGAGGTGCAGTAGTTTTACCTCATAGTACTTCTGGAGAGCAGCCAGGAAGCACACCCGGAAGCCACTGATGATTTCCTCTGTGGCCGTCTGGAAAATGACCCTCGAATACCACTGTGTCATGAGGCTGGAAGAGAGAAAACAATGGACAATTTTTTAAATTAATATTACTACTTCTTAACGTCTACATAGAAATCATAGAGGAACCCACTTGTCAGTTTACCTGTTGAGGCTGGCCACAAAGCCCATCACAGACTGCTTCTTCTTGCTGGTGTCGTGGTTCACGTCAACTCCAATCACCATCAGTTGTTTCTGTTGTTAACAGATGAGCCAGAAGGCAAACATTTTAATATGTTCGTGTTCGGTCACGTTGGCATGCCAAATGAAATGTCTAGAGGAAACCCCGTCTTATCTGCACAGAAGGACGTGCACCAATACTCATAGACCACCTTCCTTCTGCACAGAGTTAAGACAGTAGGTGGAACACACTCTAAAATTGTTCAAACTGTCGACTACAATAAGTTAATAAGATAAGAACTCACTGTGATCAGATCTCTTAACTATTTGGAACCCTAGTATCGCTATTCTGGGGCTAACATTCAGGAATCGTAATAAGCTTGCAACGAGCCAAAACGCAGCAGACAAGACTCTGCGGTAAGAAATCTCAAAAATGCTTACTAGAGGGACATTGACGGTCCACAATGCTCCCCCAAGTTTGCAGTTCATCTGCAGAAGGATCTTCTGGGCAACACTCCTGAGTTTCTGCGGTTGGGAAATGGTCCTGACGTTGATGCACTGCAAAGCATGCAAAAAATACAGTCAAAAAGCTGACACCCAAACTCAGAACTTGCATAATATGTACTGTAGGCCATCTGGTCCTTTAAAGTGTTGCCACACCTGGGACGGCACAGGTCTCTGTATACAGCAGAGCTTCTTGATGGCGCTGTAGAGGTCATCTCGGTTCCCTGTAATGATTGCAACGACCAGCTGCACATTGGGCTGGAGGAAAAGAGACAGCATTACTTTAGGCATTGGAAATGAATACCTTATATTTGTGTCCAATTTTGTCAAAAGTTGTTGAATTGTTAGCTATTAACGGTGAGGAATAACACAACAGTGTTGGTATTAGGGATTAAATTATTGCTCTATTACTTAATGAATTACATTTGTAACGGCAACGATAACACACATGGCAATTCTTTGTTATGGTTGGTTATGGTAGACCTGTCATTCTAGACCTATCAGATTTATCATACATGAAACATAATAAAGAATTAAAGTAAAAAGCAGCAGCATCCGTAGTTCTTGGAAGCAGCACTAGAGGGCGTTATAACTCAAATAATTGAACTCCTAACTGGTTCTTTGGCAGGGTTGGGAGGATACCTCACTGGTGAGATGAGAGTGGATGGTCTTCACGTAGGTCTCAGTGCGGTCATCCCTCAGTTCCACCCGAACAGGCTTCTGTAGCTGAATTCCCATTGGTTTGCCCACCTTGAGGAAAGTGGACACTAGTTCCTCGGCCTGTTCCGCCGCACGTCGGGGGTAGAATATAGCCCAAAGATTCAAGGGGACCTGACATGAAAAGTCAAGGGAGGTTACATTCAGGAAAATGTAACCTAGAAGTACAAACATCTACACATCATTCCGGTGTGGGAATCTGGACCCGATTGTAAGACTGACCACACGTCACACACTTACACAGCTGATGACGGATTCCCTCGTAACCTCTCTGGACCAGCACACGTCGGGGCCAGTGACAAAGGATGCCGTCTGGAGACAGATGGTCTCCATGGGCAGAATCCTACCTTGGGTCTAAAAACAACACAGAACACACACACACACACACACATTACACAATGACTGCTGCAACCACAAGAAAACAGATGCATCAGCGTCTACAAGAACACACTGCAAAGTGTTTTTGTACACTAGCCCATTTAGACCCGAGGACTCATCTGTGTCACCGTATAGCTTACCAATTTAACCATTATTTTAAACTTTAGCTGTTGAAAAATAGATCTACAAGCTGACCACGCTTGTAGATCTGCTATTTTTCTTTAATCGTGTGCAGATCTTTGAATATATACTCGCTTGGTGGAACAACACATTTTCAGATGGGGGTCGGTGGACAAATCCAGATTATTTTGGCGGTCCTTGACATGAATGTCATGAGAAGTATGAGAAGTACTGACATACAAACATAGGTTTTTCAGAAAAATGCCAAATTTAGAAGACATTTGATAGAATATGGTCCTCAGCACAGGGCTAGTATGCCAAGTCAAGTGTTACCATCAGGATCTCTGTGCCAATGCCCAGTCCCCATCGAGCCAGCTCTGTCAGGGCCTCAGGGTTGCTGTTGATGTTTTTCAGCAGTTGCTTTATGGACTGTGTGTGTTGGTCAGCGCTCACGTTGATGTGGATGGTGAGGTCCTGATGGGACATAAGAAGCAATGTCGTGGTAAGAAATGTATTAATCTAAACTTCTAAAGAGTTAAGTCTTAAAAAGACAAAAGAGTGGCCGACACACACCGATAGCCAAAGTGCCGATTATTTATTTGGATGCAGAGTAGAATAGAAAACAACGTTTCGGCAGGTACAACTGCCTTCTTCAAGAAATGTATTAATGCCAGGGGGAATTAATGCTGTATATACATATTGAAACAAGGTGTAAAGTGTATTCAAATGAAATAAGTCAGTGCGCACACAATTGTCTTTTTACACACAGACACAGAGCATACAATACAGTTTTACCTTCATAGCACGGAAGTCCTGCCTCATCTTGTCAGGAATACCGGTCATGAAAGCGAGCTCAGGGACAAGTAGTATCTCCCCTGTAAGGATTTGCTGCAAAACATCAGAATGTTCTTGAGTAAATTGTGCTTTGCATCATAATTCCGTTACATACAATAGAATGTATTGTCTCGTTTAATAAACGTACTCACAATGACAAACCAGGTTATGAAATTTGCATAAGAAAAAAGGAGATTCTGGAGGTTCTGTTTCAAATACAGTCACAAGAGGGCAGTCTGTTCAATGAGGTCACACTGGTAAAATTTAATTTCTTTGTACCTTCCCTCCAGGCTTGGACCTTTCCTTGGGCCGATGGACAAGCATGGGCTGGTCCATTTCTTTGATGGTGATCCCGTAGTTCTTACTGTTGACACAGCAAGACAACAAGTTACAAATACGGGACATTTTTAATAATGTATCAGAGTTCAGTGCTATACAAAGAGACAACTTTTAAAGGAAAAAAAGGGTTTCACTGCTGGCTCTTTTAGTGAACATTTGGCAAAAAGAATGCAAACAATCAGTAAAAATAGAAGATCTACAAGCTCACATTGTCACGGTGCAACTTGAAAATCCAACTATTTTCAGCAAAAACATTTGATTTAGAGGGGGAAAAAGGACAACAAAGCGGGCAACAAAGTTGGACACTTTAACAAAGTTTTTACCTTACTGAAATTATAGAGATTTGACCAGATATTGCAACTCTCCAACTAGGAACTGGATATCTATTTACACTAGTGTACAGTACATCACTGCAGTGTTTTCAACTATGTTGGGGGGGGGGAGCCAGCTGCAATGGGAGCACTTTCTGACTGAATAATGAAGTGAAACGAAATAGAGTCTCACGCTTATAATAAGCCTCACCTGTAATACTCCACGAAGCTGGTCTCGCTGCCGTCGGCCATGGTGAAGGTGTCTTTGGGCGACTTGTCCCACTTGATGTCGTCGATGCGGTAGGTGCGGTTGTTGTAGCGGGTGATGACGATGGCGCCCAGCAGCTCCTTGGTGCAGTCGTCCTGGAAGCTCTGCGTGCTCTGCTGGTAGAACGCCGTCCTGAAGAGGAGTGGAAGAAAAGGACACAGGTCACAGCAGGTCAAACCGCGTGGCAGTGGAGGTCAGCCAGTTCTTGGATATACTGGCCATATTACCCTGAGGACGCATCCGTGTCACCTTATAGCTTTTAACCACTTTTAACCATTATTTTAAACTTTAGCCGTTGCAAAATAGCAGATCTACAAGCTCATAGCACAGCACCAAGTGCCACGCTACAAGCTCGTAGATCTGCCATTTTTGAAATATCATGAAAACGTGTGCAAATCTTTGAATATATATTCTTTCACAGCGAACGTTTTTTAACTCAAATATTTGCTTCTGGGGAGGTCCCTGAAACAACATATTTTCAGATGGGGGTCTGTGGCCAAACAATTCTGGGTGTCGTTTACGTGAAATAGTTTTGAGAACCACAGACATAGAAACAGTTTTTTTTCAGTAAACCGTCAGGATTTAGAAGACACTTTGTAGAATCTGGTCCAGAACTAGCCAAAAGAGAACTGAAACGTAACATAAGTCAGACTGCTGTAATCGTTACCATTACAATGCTATACAATGAGTAATAATAACTGAGTGGACCAACATGACATTCAGCACAGAGTCGTTGCGCAGAACTTTGTGGGACACGTCCACCGACAGGTACAGGCCTCCATCTGTGTGTTTGATGCTGGTGGCGTAGCCTGGCCAGATCTGCAGTCTGCAACCACAGAGAAACAAAACGGGTCTGAATAGGACACAGCGGCCGAAGCTAAAATTTTGGCAGCAGTCAGAAGAACATCGTTGGAACAATTATCATTTTGTTAAATATACTATTGAAAACATCAACCTCAACTTAAGATAAGCAAACAAAAAAATGAACGCTCACCGATGTTTTCCCAGAATGACTGCGCTTTGGGGATCATAGTGGTTACGTCCCACAAGTTTCAATCCTACTATCTTCATCAACCTGGAATGAATAAGAGAGCGTTAAGTGCCTAACTGACAAGTAATCATGAACAAGTCAAGTCAGAATATCAATGATGGAGTGAGTGACTGCTTATCAATGTATCAGATGTTCTGTCAGTTATGCGGTTCAAATGTTGTTGTCGCCTTTATTTTATTTATTTTTTTATAGACAGTAGGCTCACAGGAAATGGGGAGAGAGATGGGGGGGGAAGACATGCAGTAAAGGCCGTCGGGATCAGGAGTCGAACCCGCGGCACACTGCCAGACTGGATTACCAGCCAAGGTGCCTGGACCGCTGAGCCACGGCCCAGGTTCAAATGTTTTAATTGTAAGCTTGATTATAGTAATAAGCTGCTCCAGTTAATTCTGCCAAAGGGGCATTTAGGATTTAAATGGCAAATGAACTGGTTTCATAAGTGGCTGTGTGCAGTGGCTTAAAACGTTGAACTGAAGTATTATGCTGAAACAGTCTCGTCAAAAAGTAATTTAAACACTTTCCCACATTTATGCATTAGAAACGAAACCCTGTTGTACCTCCTCAGCACCACGTTGTAGAAAGGAATGCAGAGGTCCGAGTGCGGAGGCAGAATCTTGGTCATCTCAATCTTGATCGTTATTTCCTGGTTGTCAGTCCTCCTCTCGCTCTTCAGGAAAACCACCTGCGTGAGGGGACACGGCAACACGTGGTCAATGTTCGTGGACAACTTCAATCGTTACATTTTCACTTTCACCACAGGGGTGGTTACAGAGACAACTATGAACTACCAAATTGTCACAATCACATGCAAAACTCCTTCCTTCAAAGATGAAATGGTTGTACACACCTTCTCCATCTTGACAGGCAGGTAGAGTATGGAGCCATCAAAGGCCACAACCTCCCCTGTGGTGGGGCGGTGGTCTCTCAACATACCGAACCGCATTCCTATCGACTCCACATTTGGCCTGAAAGGTGATTTGGGAAAAGAGTAAAGATTACTCGACCTCACACAGTCAATGGTGTGCCAACTTCTACTAACCAATTAACAGCATTTCAGAATCTTAAAGATAAATAGAGGAGAGAATGTCATACCAATGGCGGCAAAATGGTTTCCTCCAATTCTATTTAGCACTATTTGCAGATATACATGTCAGCCCCATATTCTGTTCCATGTGAAGGATCAAGTGCAGAAGCCTGACGAATCATTCTATTCTACATTTGGTGTTATGTGTCCGCAGCCAAAAACTCTGTGGTCACAGTGAACCGATAACAGCAGACACTCGGCACGGGATAGATTTAAACAGAACTGTACTGTGGTGAAGGGCTACTGCTACAGACAAGACACAGAGGTAGGGTCCCACTTACTTAAAGGTGACATGGTACTGGTAGACGGCCTCATTTTTGCAGCAGATTGGGATTTGGTTGGAACCAATCGTCACAACGTTTCCTTTGGTTCCAATCTTGTTAAGTGGCTCACTGGTGACAGCAAGAGGCACAAAAACCATGCAATAATCGAAAAAGAAATAACGCAGAGCAAACTACATAGAAGCAAGTATCTTTTGACATTAGCGTTCTATTGTAGGGTGGGGCAGAGCGGATGTTAGTGTCCCATCAGTTTAATCACAATGCATTGTCTCCCCCCCTTATTAGTAGAAACCAGTATCATGACAAATCTGAGACATTTGTAGGATAGTAAACAGTATGACAACTATTTCCACTTTTCAAAGTTACTCAAATATGACATACGTTATTGATAAATGATTTACCGAGTTGCCTCCATTTTGAGTTCTGTCTTCGTCATGACTTGCCCAGGATCATCTGGGGTACTACTATCTTCAGACAGGGCAACGGAGGAACTGTCGTCTGGGGCATCTTTAGAGGGAAACAGGGGACACGGTACAAAGTTAGTTTATATTTAATTTCAACAACTATAGATGAAATCATACAGCCGAGTTATCCTTTTACCTTAAAATTATTTTGCGAAGTGTAAATGCTCAAAATTAGGGCGCAAGAATTTCTATTTGTTTTTCTAAATTATTATTTTCTTATTGTATTCCTCCTGTGAATGATTGCACAGTGTAGCAGCGTACCTGTATAGACGGAAGGCTGAGGGATTGGAGGTGGTGGTACATCTGAGGAAGGCGCTTTGGACATGATGGGCCCAGGGGACAGAACTTGAGTGGGTCCTCTCCCCACGCCCAGTGGAGGCATGGCTGCTCTGCCGACCCCTGGCATAATTCCTCGCCCAAGGAAACTGTTTCACAATTCACAACAATGACAGTTAGGCAATGATGGAAGAACATGTTCTTCTGCAATTATTTTATTGGCAGCCTTAGCAAGCACATGAGTCAACTTGAGAAAATATTAAATTACTGGGTTTTGTTGAGAATCTAAGTAAAATCATTTGTAAAGCAATTAAGAGCATTATTGACACTATAATCATTTTAATTATTGTATTTGGTCATTGACAACCGTCTAGATAAATAACACATTTTGGGTGGGAACCCCTTTTGGCGTTATCATTATGTTATGCTTTAGCTATTGAAAAATAGCAGATCTACAAGCTCATAGCGCGGCACCGAGTGCCGCGCTACGAGCTTGTAGGTCTGCTATTTTTGAAAAATCGAAGAACCACTGAAACATAGCTTTTTCAGAAAACGGTCAGGATATAGAATCTGATCTCAGGTCAAAACGTGATGAAGACCAGCGGTGTACCTGGTTCCTCTGCCCATCACTTCTTCTGGCTGTCCAGGACCAGATAGGACTCCCACGGGTGCAGCCTGCTCCTTCGCCTCTGCTCCAAGATACCCGGGTGCCTCCCCCCCCCTCCCTGCAACACAAATCAAAATCCACGGTAAAAAACTAATGGTGGCGAGAGCTGCTCAAACAAGAGTCAATTTTTCACAGGAGCAAATCACATACTTTCACACACATCTAGAAATTAGGCGTATGCACAGAGGTGCGTAGGCCAGTGGACATCAATTAAAAGCAATAGAATACACCCCCGCACACTGCATTTGCTCGGTACATTTTCTTATTTAATGAAGCAACGTTTCAGGCATGACCTTAAATGAAAAAGGTTGAGCACCACTGACATAGAAACATAGGTTTTTCAGGAAACTGTCAGGATCCTCATGCCTGAGGGAGGTCCAGAGGGACCGAAACGTTGTTTCATTAAATAAGAACATACTCAAATACACAGTGTGCGGGTGTATTCTATTGCTTTGATTAATTAAATACTAAAATTATTATTAAGCGTCTCCAATATATATTACACTAACACTTTTGTGAAACTCACCTACTGGTGGGCCTCCTCGCCCCCATGACGTCTGTAAAGGCTCAATGCCCATACCTCTGAACATGGCTACGAGAGCGGACCCTCTGCCATGCGTGGGGACGTCACCCTGTGTGTGTGTGTGTGTGTGCATACAGAAAAAGATGGAGGAAAATAAAGCAGTTATAATAGACAGGACAAATTAATTTCACATCTTGTAAAACAATAAACTGACTGACAGATAAGATATAAGGGCTGCACAATCACTCTCGTCTTACACTGCTCGTCTTAATGCCGGCAGGACTCCCTCTAGCGAATCCCACGGGAGGCCCAGTGGCTAGAGGGTATCCTCGTCCAATTTGCACGGGGGGTGAGCCTGTGGGTAGAGGGGCCCCTCGCCCAATTTGCACGGGTGAGCCCGTGGGTAGAGGGGCCCCTCGCCCAATCTGCACGGGCAGTGCATTGGTGGGTAGCAGAGGGGTTCCTCGTCCAATTTGCACTGGCAGTGAATCGGTGGGTAGAGGACCGGCCCCTCGCCCAATTTGCATTGGCAGTGCGTTGACGGGTAGAGGGCTCCCTCGTCCAAATTGCGCTGGCAGGGCACCAGCGGGAATAGGGGCTCCTCTCCCGATCTGCACCGGCAGGCCACCGTTGGGAAGAGGGGCACCCCGCCCAATCAGCACTGGCAGGGTGTCGGCGGGCAGAGGACCCCCTCGGCCAATTTGCATTGGCAGAGAGTCGCCAGGGGGAGGAAAGCTTCGGGCCCTTCCAATGCCGGCCCCTTCGGTCAGGAAGGGCAGGCCTCTGGCGCGTCCGACTGGACCGGGCTCTTCGGTTGGAAGCCCTCTGCCCAGCTGCTGCTGCCAGGGGAAGCGGGTGGCGCCCGGGAGTCCGGGGAACGAAGGCTTCTTGTTTGGATCCATTTAAAAAAAAATCACTTGTGGTTTTCTAACAGAAAAAAAATAAAGGAGGGAGGGGGGGGGTGAATAACATAATTAACATAATTGTAACATACAATAATTATCCTCTTGAGTGTAAAATGAAACCAAATGTACCCTCACGGTTAAATTGTTAAACATAACATCTGCATTACTTAATTTAAAAGAAGTCTACACAATTAGAGATTGCAGAAGAATTTATATTTTGATCAACGTTTGCCTTTTATCTCTCCTATAATGGTACGTACCACATCAATACAGCATGGAATTGGAATTGGATTTGGGAGGCTAAACCGTGGCTCAAATGCCCAAACAAATAGACCTCAACATGAAAAAGATTGAAAAATGAAAACCAGTTTTAGGCCATTCGAAAATGGCATAATATAATAGGCCTCTATTCAGTCAGAAAGGCAATGGAGCCATGCATGATCGTCCCATTTTCGGAAAATATTGACAAATGTCAAATAGTCTCTGGTCCTTGTCAAAACATGCTAGCTTCATGCATGTCCTCGGCGTGATGGGTAACAAAGTTATGCACACCTGATAGGCTCAGAGACGGGTGCGTGGGCAGGGCTCAAAGTATTCAAAACAAAAGGCACATAAAGTGCTCGAATACCCGCACACCGTCTGCACTTAAATATGAACAAATATGAACGCTTTTATTAAGCAACGTTTCGGTCAAAGACCTTCTTCATGCATTTCGTGTCCTCGACGTGAAAGTGAAAATGAGTCAGAGCTGGAGGCCTGGAGCCACTGTATTCACTTTTCCTGTACCCCCGAGGCTCACCTTTCTGTGGCTTATTAAAAAGAACGACATTAACAACTTTTAAAGTGGCTCTACAATCGCAAACTAGTTATGTTAACGACGTATTTACCAGCATACTTACACCGTTTATTTACCTCGGTCCATGACCCACAAAATGATCACCTGCGCCACAAGCTAATTATTGCAACACGACACACGTGCGCTCAAACAAGGCGAGGCGAGGCTCTCAATTCAAGTTACCACTGAAATCAGCAAACCAAAATGAAGCTTTATACTAAGTTTACGTCGTGATTGTTTACAATTAAACGTACCGATAGACTTTTGCAAATGGTTTGGCATAAAATTAACAAAGTCCGAAGGACAAAACATACCTTAATCTTTCTTTCACTCGATGGCGAAACGTCGTCTTGTCGTGTTGTCGTTGAGAGAGAGACAGAGTGAGGGAGAGGAGGAGTCTTCGACTCATGCTCCTTTGGTCATTGGTCATTTGGTCATTGGTCGCGATGGTACAGGCCGGGAACGAGGCTAGCTATTGGTTTACCGCACCTGTCAATCTGTGTCGTCGTCGTCGTCAGCTATATTTCTAAATACGTAGTACCACGGTGTCACTCGCCAAACTTCGCCACAGCCCAAATACACAGTCAGGCAGTGGTTAGTATCGTTACCACTTACCAGACTGTTAGTCAACTCAATCTAAGATTTGACACAGTTGTAGCCTACAGCTGCTGAGGCAGCCAGGACAACACGTTGAAGTTCAAGTTCATCTCGGTTAACTTTGTAAAATGACCCAACTCAACAGGGAGTTCTTCCAATGTGTTGTCCATCACACTGAGGTGTTCAAGCTTACTCAGGATAAGAAGGAAAGAAAGAACAAATTAATAGATAAATGTTTGACTGTGATCTTGCCCTAATATATGTTTATTAGTTATTGCCTAATGTTGCATTTGTATACAAGGACTAAGCCAATTGTGAACTAGATTTGATTGAATATCATTTGCATACTAAGAAGTCAAATGATTTGGGTCACTACAGAAACTATACATTGCAATTGTTCAAGTTGCAATGTAATGGGGAAGGGCCTACAACAAGTAACACATTGGCGATTAACAAAATGTATTTCCCTTTTTATGTTGTGTTGTGTCCAATACCTGAAAAAGAATAGTGAACTGAACTGAACTGAACATGATAATGCCTACCTTTGTATCTCCCGTGGAAGTCTTTTAATCTGATTGTGGTTCAAATTGAGAAGAATAAGATTTGGCCAGCCACCTGTAAAGCATTGAGTGTTTGAATGCATCTACTGTTTATTTTTAACACGGCTCACCACCTTACATACAATACATACTTACATACTTTGTGAAAACATACCTATCACCTCAGGCAACACTGTTGTAATTTGGTTCCTGTAGAGATGGAGTTTTCTCAAGGACCCCAAATGACCCAGGACAGCTGGAATCTCCTTTAAAGCATTATTTCCTAAATTAAGCTCTGAAAGCTGGCAAAGAGACAAGAGATTTAAGCACTTATAAGACCATTTTATACTTTGGTCTTTGGCTATTCGAAAATAGACGAAGCTCGATCGTCAACAAATTGAGATATTTAAAAAGAATCCTGGAAATGTTGACATGCTCAAAATAGGGACGCCATGGTTAATGTCGTTGTACACAACATAAAATTAAATATTAAGACTCACGTGCCGCAATGACAGAAGTTCAACAGGCAAAGTTGTAATGAGATTATTGTTGAGCAAAAGAACAGTTATGTTTTTTAATCTCGAAACCGAACTTCATACATTTTCTTTGAACTCAAATTAAGAGAAGTTGAATTTCCTTGTAATGCTCTAATAACTAGTTTAGCCATATTAACAGGACGTTTTTAACTTTTTACACTAGGTTTCCATGGATATGTGATGCTTTGAGACCTAAACTAAGCAGTTTGTCCAACAACAGTGCCATCTAGTGGCAACTTCTGGATATGGAATATTTAGCTTTTCTTTGTATCCAAGTACGGTATATAATATTACCATTAGTCAGGGGATATTATCAGAAAAAAATCCAATCTTAGAAGAAATTCCTTCAAAATAAATGTTTTCACCAATTTGTTTGATTGAAATTCAATAATTCAGTTTCCCTTAGTAGGGGAATCTGTGACAGATGCTGAAAGTTGGGGAACCATTATAAGTTAACCTATCCAGGCAAACCGTTAATAAAGTATTAAATCAATCAATCATATTATGGCAGCTGCCCAACCTACTTCAACAATGTATTTCGTTGTAGTGATGACGGTGATGGGGGAAAAAAACAAACAGCAATTAGCCAAAGAGTCTCTCTTCAGCTCATATCAGATTTTATTGTCGTTTATTTTCAATTCCACCCCAGCCCATCACTGCACAGCATTATCAAACATTCATCTATTTTTACATTCACTCTGCCTGTATATTCGTATATATTTTGTTTAATTTTATGACAGTGTTGCTTTGCATTACACGTGACATGACGATGCGATGACAAATCATTAATATTATATATTCTTTCTTACACAATGTGATACACAGCCAATGAGGAACAAATATTACTAAAACGTCATAATTGTATATTGTGTTAATGGTTTACAGTTAGTTATTTGTCTCTGTCATTTATCACATCAGTTGTACATACAATATACAAAGGTTTATGTTATACAGTTGACCAAAAAGGAAAGGGAAACAAGATTCAAGGTTGATGACAGTTTTCTAATATTTATTATCCCTTACCAACCAAATGTTTGCCCCTACCCTGCATGGACATGGACCTTTCGGACATACTATTCTAAATATGGTTTCCTCTTTTGTTAAGCAACATGTGGATCCAGAAATCAGGAAAAAGGGGTACCGAGGCCCAAAAGGTTTTTAAGATTCTCAAGACAGTTGAGAATAGGTTATCTTTTAACACTCGTGTTGTTCAAAACAGTCATGAGTAGCAAAACTCCTGTTTTCATAAATGCACATATTGTTTTTAGTAATACTGGGGATGATCGTGATACTAGAGGTTCCAGTAATGGGCAGCTTGTGTTACCTCGCCCAAAATAGAACTTTCTAAAGAGATCATTTATTTATAGATCATTGACACTTTGGAATAACCTGCCTCGGAACCTGTGTTGCATTTACAGTAAATTAACGTTTAAAAATCTAAAATTCCATTTGATACAGTGAAAGTGGGGGGGGGGGGGGGGGGGGGGGGGCGTTCACACTCTCACTTGTAATCTTAGCAATTTGTAATATTACTCTCAATAATACTATTAATATTAATGTCAATATCAATAATAATTTTACTACAATATTATGGTCTCCTCTTGTAGGCAGTATTTTTATCATATGTAATGTTTTTACTGGTTTGCAGCCTGCTATTCATTTTGTCTGCACCTCTAGACCTTTGGGTTCTAAAGAGTTGGCCTTAGTGCCACTACCTACAATTATAATAGAGTCCTTAGCTTTATATGCTCTTTATGCTGATTGCAGCCATATTCTGTCAGATGTGGTGGGCGTGTCTCGCTTATTTCCCTCATTGCAATAGAGCGCAGCAGTCCCGCCCCCTCTCAGAAAAGCGAGTGGCCCAGGAAATGAAACCCCAATGCATTCTTTCATCGGCACTTCGAATATAAATATATATATATAAATATAAATCATGACAATGAACACAATGTTTTGGGACGATCAAATCATTAGAAAGAAGAAAATAAAGGCAGGAGACAACACTATTTGTTTTGTTTTTCGTCTTATAAATTATTTGATCGTCCCAAAACATTGTGTTCATTGTCATGATCTGTCATGATCCGAATTGGCTTTGTCCGCGGCGTAACCGTCTTTAAATAAATTATATTCGAAGTGCCGATGAAAGAATGCATTGGGGTTTCATTTCCTGGGCCACTCGCTTTTCTGAGAGGGGGCGGGACTGCTGCGCTCTATAGAGCTTGTTCCCTGTTGACCTGCCCATATGTTGTTGTATAATTAAATATAACACGCCTACCTGATGCTTTGTACTCATACCTGACGAAGACCCACACGGGTCGAAACGTTGTACCACCAATAAAGACATTTTCCCTGGGAGCAGTGAAACAGTGTGCGGCCATCCCTTCCTTTTCAATATAATAATGACAATTAGTATTAATTATACTAATGATAATACTTAGTAATCATAATACTGATAACAATAATAATATTATTATTATAGGATCACTTTTTCTTTTATGTGTGCACACATATACACACCCATACACATATATATGATATGTTTATGAGACAACGCTAGCGTGCGTGGGGCTCCACGTTTTCCACAAATCGCAGAATTTAGAATTGGAACGTGGCCATACGTGGTTATTCGTTTTTATATATCGTCTTAAATCATGTGTTTGACATTTCCCGTTGTTTCAGACGTGCACATGTTGCCGGTGCCGCGGACGGTGTGCGAGAGGCGGGGGAAGGGCAGCAGCATTAGGAGGAGGTCCAGTCGTGTTCACATGCAGAAGTCATCGAGTGAGGGAAACCCTGGCACGCACCTGGAGGAGTCGTCAAGTGAGGGAAACCCTGGCACGCACCTGGAGGAGTCGTCAAGTGAGGGAAACCCTGGCACGCACCTGGAGGATTCGTCAAGTGAGGGGAAACCCTGGCACGCACCTGGAGGAGTCGTCAAGTGAGGGAAACCCTGGCACGCACCTGGAGGAGTCGTCAAGTGAGGGAAACCCTGGCACGCACCTGGAGGAGTCGTCAAGTGAGGGAAACCCTGGCACGCACCTGGAGGATTCGTCAAGTGAGGGGAAACCCTGGAACGCACCTGGAGGAGTCGTCAAGTGAGGGAAACCCTGGCACGCCCCTGGAGGAGTCGTCAAGTGAGGGAAACCCTGGCACGCCCCTGGAGGAGTCGTCAAGTGAGGGAAACCCTGGCACGCACCTGGAGGAGTCGTCAAGTGAGGGAAACCCTGGCACGCCCCTGGAGGAGTCGTCAAGTGAGGGAAACCCTGGCACGCCCCTGGAGGAGTCGGGCGCTCCTGGAGAGTTTCTGGAGGCCTTGACGGCGAGTCCCATTCGCCCCCCGGACGGTGACGCCAGGCTCCAGAACGAGACACGGCAACAGGCAGCTGAACCAGAGCCGTATGTTGTCGGCTCCAGAGGAGGGGGACCTCCGCTGCCTCAACACCTCGCAGGTAGGGATGTACCAATGAGTTATTTTGGCCCATATTGATATATCAGATTTAATGAATGCTGTTATGGCCGATAACCGATTAAACCGATGTCGATATGATCTCATTCTGTATTAAAAAGTATAATTTTGTCCATGACAAAAAGGATTATAAACACTGAATTTGTAAAAGGCAATGCCTCTTTATTCCAAAACTAGGGATGCACTGGCGTTATAATTGAGATGTATCCCCACATAGACGTATTGGGATATGTATTACTAGTGTGTAGTATTTTTATTTAAAAATGTTCCAACTTGTTGTCACGGCCTGCGAAGGTTGAGAGCCACTCTGGTAAGAGCATGTTATAAATACAATATTGAAGATGTAGCAGTGTGATATTAGAATAACATAAATTATTATTAACTGCTACATCAGCAGTGGCTGGAGGGCTTTTCCCTGCTTTTCCATTTAGTGTCAAGTAGTACTGCCTTAAGCTCTAGTCTAAAGTAAGCAGTATCTCCCCAAGTGTGTGTTCCATCTAGTGGGAGCGGTAAAAAAATGAGGTCTCCCACTTCATGGAAGTTCAAATCCCAGGTAGGACATGAAACTGACAGAGCTTTAAAGCCTGATTTATACTCAGTTGTAACACCAATGTCGCACGTTGTGGAAAACACAAAACAGCTGAACTTTAAGGTACACAACGCGTGCCGATGGCGATGGGACACGTTGTGAGCTCATAGATGGGTTCATGTTGGCCCGCGGCAGGCAGCGGTACACAACCAGGTATAAGCAGCATTATTATACCATGTATCTCTACATCACACACACGCCGATTCTGTCGTCTCTCAGCTGTCGTCTTCGTTGGCGCCGTCCTTAAGGCCCTCCACAGAGTTGTAGTGCTCTCCTAGTCCGTAGGCGTGACGCATGTATCTGCAGCGCAAGGACAGGATTTATCAAAGACGATTCTCCAAAACCCTCTTTTACGACACTAACGTATGTGTAAAGTCTGTGGTTTCTCCAACAGTCCAACCATATAAAACCATATACAGCAATACTTCTGTAGAGGTCCTACTCGACCACAGTGTACATTTCTCAATACAAGAGCAGGTACACCACCTTCAACCACCACACTCGTCTTAATTATATCGTAGGTCAAAATAACTTAAGTTATTCGCTAAAATAAGTTATGGATCGCAGGTTTAATATTGCTAAACATGAATTTTTATTTTTCAACACATTCCCACATAATAATTAAGAAAAGCGGCACACTTGAACAAAGATGAGCTCTTACATAAGGGTGATGGGGGCCTGTTTGTACTCCTCTCCGATCTTGATGGCAGGCGAGTCGGCCTGGATCACCTCTATTGGCTGCTGGAGGACTTGGGTCAGAGCTCGCAGCTGGTTGTTGGTGGAGGGGAGCACAGAAAAGCAGGAGACATGATGGCTCATTGGAAGGACATGATGCAGCGGCGACGTAGAAGCCAAAGCACAAACGACACCATTTGCATCACCTTGCTTGTATTGTAATGCTACGCCTGTGTTAAGTGCGTGTCCCACACCAAAAAAAGAATCCATATCTACAAGGTCACCTTAAAGATCTGCTACCGGGACACCGTTTAGTATACATTAGGCGTAACAGAGATGGTAGCCTGGCTCCAGCTCTGCAGCTACTAATTTACCATAAACAAAACTCGAGTTATTAAAAAGCACGATAATCCAAGGGCTGTCAAACTGAGAACACAGTATTTCTATTAACATGGTGAAATCAAATCTGTCTGTCTCGCTGTCTAAAATGTGTTGCTGGAGCGAATCTCACAAACCTATGGGACAACCAGCACTGAACTAAATATCTTGTGTAAACTGTCAGTAGGCAAATTCACATTTTCTTTTTCCCCCACACTTTATACTTTTAAAATATCTCTGTTGTCGGTCGGGCAGACACCAACTACTGGCATGTCCAAAATATTAACCAACTCATTTCTTAACTAATATTAATTCATGTTTTTAAACAACACAATACTGCCACATCAAAGTTGGTATGGCAACTTTATAACTTTATGGCTTTGTTCTAAAATAAGAACTCACTTCTAGTTGCCCGCCCCAAGCTGCTGTGTGCTCCGCGTCACTGCAGTATTTCTCAAACTCATCTGGGAAACACAGAGAACATCTCCATGAACTCACACACACATACTTTGTATCGTCTATATTTTGAGCAGTTTCAAAAACCTCATTGCTAAACACCACCGCTGCAGCCTGTGGCAAACAGTAAGATAAGACAATATCCAAATCAACTGTTGTGTTAATTTCCTAACTCCGACTAAAACTATGACGATTCTTTTTCTTCCGTCGACTAACTTTTTTCACTGACAAACAAAATATAAGCTAAGATAGGATGACTAAAACTAAGACTAAATACAGTATATTGACAATTTCGTCAACAAATATATTAACACAATTTGTGCCCAAGACGTAGACGTCCTAGGAATTATGGAGGGAGGGACTAGTAGAGAAGAGATCCAGTAGAACTAAAAGACACTTCATTTTATGTTTGGGTGTTACGCTCTGAAAATAGCAGATCTACAAGCTCACAACGCAACACATTGTGAGCTTGTAGATCTGATATTTTCAGTATGTGGCCAAGTGTAAAATCAGGCATCAAGGCCCGACAAAAACTCATAAACCAGACGAAAACCGAAAAAGAAATTCAGATGACTAAAATACGACTAAAAACTAAGTGGAATTTTATTCCAAAGACTACTGCTGTTGTCTTACCTGCTGTGTACATGTCACCAGTGTTTGTGTTGGTGAGGAAAGGGAGGAAGTCATCAGCATGCTGTCTCATATGTTCAGCAGTGCGAGACCGCAGTTCCTTCAAACTCAGAATCTAGAATAGAATAGAACCGGGCAGGATATTAACACATTTAGACCAGAGTGTCGCCTTATAGCTTTTAACCATTATTTTAAACTTTAGCTGTTGAAAAAATAGCAGATCTACAAGCTCATAGCACAGCACTGAGTGCCGCGCTACGAGCTTGTATATCTGCAATCTTTGAAAAATCATGAGCATCGTGTGCAAATCTTTGAATTATATTCTTTCACAGCAAACGATTTTTTTTTTTCACTTAATTTTTATTGAAGGAAGAACAGACAGACAAAAACTCAACTAACAAGACAATACGGGAAAGAAAAAGACAAAAAAAGACAAAAAGTAAAAGAAAAAAGGCTACATTTTTCATATTACAATAAACATTCAATGAAATATCGCAGCAAACGATTTTTAACTCAAATCTTTGCCTCTGGGGGGCTCCCTGGAACAACATATTTTCAGGTTGGGGTCAGCGACCAAAGTTCATATAATGTTTGGGGTCCTCGACATGAAAAAGTTTGATATTAAACCACTGACATAGAAACATTTCAGAAAACGGTCATGATTTAGAAGACATTTGTAGAATCTGTTCTCAGGTCTTAATGGGTGAAATCAACACGCTGTCTATCTAGCTCAGCAAACTGTGGCAACTGTAGATGTGAGAATATTTCAGGGGTTGACATTAACGGTTGCCCGAATGCCCGTGGTTAAGTAAATACATTTATGTTTGTGCAAGTGGAGTTTGCTTTCAGGTTGCCTGACGGGCAAGTGCATTCCGTCTTCATCAAATATTAATGGCTATTTATGAATAACAATGCTACCTTTTTACAACTACAACAATTGCACTCATTCTGTGAGAGTCTGTCGCCACTCTGCAGTTATCGATTGGATTTAGCATGAATTTGTTCTACAAGCACAGGTTTTACCCATCATTTTGTAATGGACAATCTACTTTGTCCATCTACTACAGGCAAGTGCCTCTGAGACCTCCGAGACCAACTGTGTAAGACTATAGATATAGATATTCTGTCCAGTTTTTAACATGTTATAGCAATTAAATGCAGCACTATACGCAGCATCAAATATAACCTAGAATATGTGCAATTGTGTATAGAGAGTTGAGCTGCATGGCTCATCAAAGACCTTGACCCTTTTTTCTCTCCCTAGCCAACATTTTGTAAACATGATATAATAACCCTCCCCACTCATTTCTGTATTTTGCCACTGCAATTTTTGTACTCGAGTCGAGTCGAGTGGCTCACCTGCAAGTGAGGAGCCCCCACTGGAAGGATGTAGCACCTCCGTCCCACTCCTCTCGTTCAACACTCCCCGATGACAGGCTGGTACCACCCCAGCCCTAGGAGTCGCTACTAGTGCAAGACCCCCTTCCCCTCCCTGCTTCCTTCCCCCTTCAACACCAACCTGCGTAGAATCAGTAAGCCCGGATGCACCATAGTGGATTCGAACCCCTAGACTCTGTGATGGTGGAAAGGTACTCTACTTTAGCCGTACCTGTGCTCGTTGGGCCAGCTGGTCTTGGACGGCGCGGTACATGCAGTGGCCGTCGGACGAGATCTCCTTGATCTGCAGCTGTCTCTGGGTCAGCTTCTGGGTCACTTTCAGGCCCTCCTGGTGCCTCAGACCCTGCAGGTTGTCCACCTCCGCCTCCGCTATGCGCATATCACGCTCCCTTTCCTGGGCCGCTCTCTTGTCCTGGAAGAAATTACGCATTTCATTTTGTAGAGAGCCTCCCAGCTCAGTGACAAAAACAATGTGAAACTAAATAAACTGCGACAAAAAGGCTGGGCGCAGTGGCAAAGTGCCCGCCCACCACCGTCTGGGGTTTCCAATCCACTGCGGCTTTGCACAATTGGACTGTTCAGTGACCTAAAAGGTTAAAACTATTTCTATCCACGTTGCAATGTTATGGCGTGGCTCTGCAGGGGTCTAGCCTCCTTGAAGACGGGCCTGTTTGTGTGTCCGACCAGCCATCAAAAGTGTGACTCCCTCACTACCCACTTTCAAAACCGGACCTGAACACAGCTTCTAGTAGCTTGTCAAAAATAATTTATTCTGTGACGCGTTGTGAGCTATTTTCAAAGTGAAACCAAGTGTTAGTTGGGAAGGAAGGGGGTTTACGATCTACTTTCACCAGCAAAACAAAAGTTCAGTAATGAGTTCAATATAAACATGTAATATATTGGATTAAGAATCGGCCGACATGACCCTGCAAATAATCGGATATCGGTGATCATTTCAATATCGTGCATCTCTACTTAGAGCATAAGTGGTTAAAAGGACATGAAGTACATCTCACCCGTCTCTTCTGGGCCTTGGTGACGCGCGGCTGCTTGCCGTCCTCTTCTTGTTCTTCATCGTCGTCTATCTTGGCGGACTCCACTCCATTGATCACCTCTTCCACCTGACCACATGGATTAAAGCCATGAACCACTGACTCCACTCCCTTGATCACCTTTTCCACCTGACCCCATGGATTAAAACCATGAACCACTGACTCCACTCCATTGATCACCTCTTCCACCTGACCACATGGATTAAAACCATGAACCAGTGACCACTGACAATGTGTGATTTGTGAGAAAGTAGGAAGGGAGACCTCCTCTCCCGCACACATACACTATAGCGCTGTTTCCTAACACAATATGTAAAATTATGTTTTAGTAATACCGTTCTTGTTATCAACCAGGGGAAGAAATCACAGATTTAGGCTTTAACCTTTGCTTTTACATGCAATTAAGGAATATTATGGAAGATGCTTCTGAACATATTGCTAGTCTGACAACTTCAAATGCTCCAATCTTTTTGTTTATTTATATAATTGAAAATATGCAACATGCTTCCATAATTTATTTAAATTTTTATTCCACCATTTTGCAACACATTTTTTCACCCATGTTCAATTATCTACTTTAATCCTGGGTGCTACACTTCCACTGCCAACCTGGGGAGGGCAGAAGACTGACCTCATGCTTCCTTCTATGCATGAATAGTCCAAGCTGCTTCTTTTCACCTGACAGGGGGAGTTTCCCCAGCCGGATGTATCGTGGAAGGAACATGTTATTCCAACCAGTTCCTTTCCCCTCCATCAGGCGCCCCGGCTGGCCAGGGGGAGGTAGTTTAGAGACAAGGATTAGGATTATTGCATGTTTTTGTGAGGGTACCTACTACCTACCCTAGGGGACACGGTCGGGGAGAACATGCAAACTCCACACAGAAAGGCACTTTCGCCAACCCCACTTCGGGTATGGGCACTGATGGAGCGGAGGAGAGAACACGCCCCCAGCGCCCACAGCGTCCCTAGCGGGAATCGAACCCAGGACCTTCTAGCCGGGAGGCGACAGCACTACCGACTGTGCCTAACATGCTTCCATAATGACTCCAAATGACTGAAATCAGTCTGAAATCAGTTGTGGTGACTGAAAACACAAATCCTCCTGGCCATATTGCGGTGCAAAAATAAAAAGGGGAATGTATTGCAACAGCACAAAACCAAGAAAAGACAACAATTTTCGCAATAATACGATTATCCAAAATATATGATTATTATCAATATCGCCCAGCCCAAAGCGGTTTACCTTTGTGTCGTCTGTACATGAGACCTGTCCCACCTCCTCTTGGTGTCTGCTTTGGAGTTCATCTTCTAGCTTGGCGACGTCCTCCATCAGCTGCTTCCTCCTCTTCTTGTCGTTTTTGGGGACAGCATTTTTCATGCTCTGGATCTTAGCTGTAGAAAAGAATGCCAGCACTCACACTATTATATCCAGTAGGATTCTTGTTTACTTTTGAGTGGTGCAACCACTCCAAGGAACAGCAATGTCCGTCCTAACCTATGTGACTAGGAGTACCAGTAGGGGCAAAAGTGGCGATGTTGTGCCAGAAACAGAGAGAGAGATAGTGTTGCACTGGTGCCTGCTAATTACAGAGAGAGAGAGAGAGAGAGAGAGGACTGGGGGAGAGGGGAGAAGGGAGTTGCACCACTCAGTTCACACAGGTGTGATTTTTTATTTTACATTCCACAGACCTCAAGACAGAGCGCTCTGGCCAGGTTCAGGTGTTTAGACAGATATCTTGTGTTGAAAGTTGCATGTACTTGCCAGGAGCAGGTGGGAAACCCTTAAGCAAAATTCCAATACCCAAAATCTCGGCCTCTCGCTCACTCACACTCGGCCACTACAGCATGGCAAATTATGGTGACCTGCCGAAATATGTGACCATCTTGTGGACTGGCATAACATGAGGATATGAGGATATGGTTTTCAATCAGTGGTCCGGGGACCACCAGTCAGTGGTCCTTGAGCGGGTTCCAGGTTGTCCCCTGCTAAATGATGGAGGAGGACCAAGATCTTTAATTCTTGAGAGCGTAAAATGAAACCAAATGGTTAAATTGGTTTAATGTTAATTACGCTCTCAGTTAAATTGTTGTTAAGCATCTGCATTACTTAATTTACAAGAAGTCTACACTCTATACAATTATAGAACGTATAATAATTGTTATTTTGATCAATGTTTGCCTGCCTGTTGTCTCTCCTAATGGTACAACAATGCAGAGTTTAGCCCTGAAACTAGCCATGGTTCACATGACGCTCGTACAATTCATGACAGTCATGTTTCAGGTCAGGGCTACCCTGAAACATGACTACTGTATGTGACAACCATGGCTAAGTTTGCATGTACACATACAGCATGGAATTGTGGACAAAATCTCACCGAACGATAACAATTAAAGTATTGCGGCTAAACGAATCTCATCAAATGGTGGTCCGTGGCTCAAATGCCAAAGAAATAATGGGCCTTGATTAGAAAACCACTGACATATATTGTGTTTTACTCATACCTTGCAGATCCTTCTTCTCTTTGCGGTGTCGCTTTGACAGCAGCTCTTCAGCAGTCTCTACCTCAGCATCCTCCATGACTGACTGACTCACTCAGTGGATCAGATTACACACGATAACAACAACTATGATGTTCCTGCACTATCATGCAGCCTGTAGAATGTCACAAAAACATCGAAACATGAAGCCCATAAAAATAAAAACATGTAAACAACGCGTCTATCTCAATGTTGATTAACGTGTGTGTGCGTGTGGTGCGGGACCGGGGCCCAACTGCTCTTCTTCTTCTTTGTTTTGCTTCCGGCAGGCTGTACACTGGCGAGTGTAATGCTGCCCTCCACAGGCGAATGGCGATGGGTTTACTTTCCCTACACTTTTGGAAGAGGCCCTGGTCTGCCAACATATTTTAAGAGTAAAGAGAACCTACAGTATATACTGCAGCTGTCCAGCAGACCAAATATTATTAAATTAAATTTCAGAATGGTAGACCTGAGGCCTACCATACCATTGCGTGGCACATCTATGCACGGAATGTCTATGTTCACAGGTGTGCGACCTAGAGGGCATCTGAGCATGGCTGCCTGGCACTACAAGTCTTACACTAAATGTGTTCGGGAAACCCAGCCATTACCTTTAATCCACCCGACACTGAAACATAAAATAATCTATCTTCATAATAACAGTACAACTATACAGTACATGTATATGTAAATTGTATATATGTATATGTAATTTGTAAGAGTAGTCTACTGTGGTTACTAGTTGTTTTATGCGTAAGCCGTGGCTGCATGATTCTGAGAGTGATGTAATGAAGATATGTAACAATGCCAGGGTATAACTGGCTTTTGATGGTGATGTAATAAAGATATGTTTCAGTGTCGGGTGGATTAAAGGTAATCTACCTGTGTGTAAACCTACCTTTACACACACACACACACACACACACACACACACACACACACACACACACACACACACACACACACAGTTGGACTCTCACTCAGGTTCTCCTTCTGTGACCTAATGTTGTTTTCTAACTAGGCTGGGTCACTAGCCTGACACTCAGCCTGAATTTTCATTTCGTTTCAATCGCCTGAACATACATTTTTAATGTGGCTAGGGATTTAGGGGCTGGAGCCAGGCTACTGGGTCACAGGTCATATGATTAAACGTTTTAAAATAATTGTAGTAGAGTAAAAGTGTACTATTTGCCTCTGAGATGTAGTGGAGTGGAGTGGCAGTAAAAGTATTTAAAATTGGAAATACTCCAGTAAAGTAAAAAAAAATGTATTGAGTATAGTACTTGAGTAAATGTACTTAGTTACTTAAATTGAACTGGCATAACACCTTCTATCGCGGAATCGCTGAAAAGCCAAACATATAGCATTGTTGCGAACACCATCAAGATGGATGGGCTGAGTGAGGTGCAGGGAAGTGTTTGGATTATGGAACCTATTACTGTATATTTTTACAAACTTTAGACCGAATGTGAGGTAAGAGTCTCTAGCCGGTGACGTATGGGTTAGGTTGTGTCGGCGTTAGATTCTGGAGGACGGGGGCTGTCGCCTATCCAACATGTGGGCCTTCAGTCTGGCCCACTCAACCAGCCTCTGGATGAAGCCTTTCTCCCGGGTGAGGATGTGAGCCGCCCTCTTCATCTTCTCCTCGTTCCTGTCCAGGTATTGGAGGCCCTCGGCCCGCAGCAAGGCAATCTTCTCTGGGCGGCTCTCGTCCAAATCGATCCCCTCGCTCATGATAGGGTTGAAGCGGAAGTAGGTGTCAGGAGGAAGGAGGACATTCAGTATGGTGTGGATCGCCTCAGTGTCTGTGGCACTGCTGATGACATTGTCCAGCTTGGTCTTGAGGCTGATGGAAGCGCTCGGCTTGCCGGGGGTTATGAAGTGGCCCGTTCCCACCGACACAACGCATTCCACAGGCGTGTTGGGCCACAGAGTCTTGCACTCATCGATAGCCAGTGCCGTGGGGTTGTTCATCAGCAAACCTCCATCCCCGTGCATATCGCCCCCCAAGGTTAACTCCTCGAAGTATCCAGGGGCAGCTGTCGAGGCACGGATCGCCTGCCACAGCTGGTGCTGGCAGCCTCCTAGGTAGCTGGAGTGTACCCCGGGCCGGAAGTTGTAGTTCCTGAACACGTAGGCCTTAAGTGGAGTGCCCCGGTTCACTATGGTGCTCACCGCTGCCACCTTGGGGCATTTGGGGTTTCTTGACGTCTCCACCATGCGATCACTGCCCACCTGTTCCTTGAGGGTGTTCTCCCAGGTCTCACTGCTGTAGAAGGCGTGGTTCCAGCCCATCTTCATCCTGCCAATGATGGCGTTCTGCTTGAAGACGTCGGGGCCCAGCTTCCTGTATCGCTCAATACATTCGTCCAGGGAGAGTTGGTTTATGCCCAACATGAAACCTATAAGTGCTCCTGTGCTGACACCACAGATGTAATCAAACTGCTCATAAATTGGTTTTCCTGTCAGGAATTCCAGCCTGTGTAGAGTCTCAAGGGCAACCAGTCCTCTTAACCCTCCCCCGTCTATGGTCAGAATACGTATTCCCCGGCCTTTCACAGGGTCGTTGTATCCGACCAGACTGAGTGCCTGTCTTACTGCTGCCCTCAGATCTGGCTCACTGTCCTGTCTCAGACGCAGCAGACATGCAATCACATTCTCCTTGACTGCCACACCACAGGTTTCTGGAAACTCCATCAAGTGGGAGTTTAAGTCCTCCACCATGTTGATGTGAACACTTTCATCTGAGGCCCTCTGCATGAGTAAATGGACCAGACACCGGGTTTGATTGTCCACACTTGCCCGGTCAAGTTTCTTTTCCCTTTGCAGGAGCACACTCTTGCCTTTATCCTCTTTTGCCTTTTGCTCTTCTGTGACAGTGGCCTCAGCAGCCAGGTTTTCTGGCTTCTTCTCAACAGTATCTCTGGACGCTGTTGCCCTGAACTTTGGGATCAGAGGAGCAATGTAGCTGCCTATAAAGTTCTGGTCAGACTGAGCTGCTTGCTCAATGCCCTTCTTTGGTGAGGATGGGGCGCTTGTCGTACCAGGCTCTGAGGCCAATTTATCAGTCTTTGACACAAGGTCACTAGTTTGTTCCTTCTCCCCCTGGGACTGTGTGGCGGCAGGTATGGTCTCACTTCCAGTCGATGATGCTGGCTTGTCGTCCAACCCTCTTGTGGTACCTTTTTCTTTAACAACGGAACCAGTGCGCCTTATCTTTTTCCCACGGCCACTTGCAGATGCAGCAGTTTCAGTTGCCTGGAAAAGGTTAGATAAAGTTGACTTGGGTGTAGGTGTTGCAACAGTGGCGTTTGGAGGTGAATGGTAGACAGTAGGTGCGTTTATTGTCTCTCTGTCCTTTGACTTAACTTCAAAGCTGGTCTCAACCTCCTTGTTCGCTTGAGAAGCATTGGGTTTGAGTCTAGCAATTTTAGAGAGGAGTTCTGTTAGGGTGTTCCTGATGTTTGACATGTATTGTCTTAGACCGGCAGACCAGCGAGAGGTCGACGTTTTCAAACATCTGACATTGGGGTGGAGTCTGAGCAGCAGTTTCGCTTCCTGACTTCCTTGAATCTGTGGGTTCTGGAAGTGCTTCCACTTGAGATAACCAAACTTGTGGCTAAAGGGCTGCTGTACACAAAGACTGTAATGAGGATTTACAAGTGATGATTTCAGAAGCTGAGCTTGCAGGTGCCACATATCAATGGCTCTGCTTACTTTCAGCACCCATGTTATTGGAGCCAGTCTGTAAACCATTGCTTTATAGGCCAATAAGGTCAGCTGTTCAAAGGGTTTATTGTTCCATCCAAACAAACATTGCGTCTAGAAGATCATAGAAACATTTCAAAGAAGTTCATTCATAAAAGTGTTGGTTATGAAGATGGGCATGGGTGTTCCACCTAGCAAATGATTTTGAAATATCTCCCATTATCAACCATGTGACGTCAACATTTCATCATCGATTACATCACCATCATCAAACATTCCATTTTTGACTCTATGTACAGCTTTTGTCCCCACACGGCTCATATTTGCCATTGACAATGAGAGAAATTAGGTCGTATGTGCCACAAATATGACGTACATTTGTGGCAACACAAACATTAAATGCCATTGATAATGAAGGGAAAATGTACGTCATATGTAGACGAGCAAATCGGCTAACCAATCACAGTTTATGAGATGATGTATGATGATGTATAATGATAAGAGCGCCCCTCACTTCACACGGGTGTGATGATTTTTTTAATGCACCAAGTCTCTGTACGTCTGTACGTACGTGTAACGTGTGTAATCCACGTAACTCGGGAACAGTTCGCCCCACCGACTTCAAATTCGACACACGCGTTCCACACCCCCACAGGGAGAGCAGTGCCTGGTGTCGAGTCGGGCAGACCCCACGTATGTCCAGAACCGCCACGCCTCTGCCCGGGATCTTTACAGGGCCCATGCCCAGGGTCCATCCATATATGGAGCCTCTTCTGACATCACAACACTCCATATTTGGGCATGCCTGACACAGAACTCCATAAAAGGTACACATACAGAATAACTGGGTGGGGCATGCATTCCAGGTTGGCCAGAACCAGCACACAAGCATCTGCCCGGGCTCTGGACTTCATCACCCCTATATCTCCATATATGGAACTGGCCTGTTCTGACATCACAACACGGCACCTCTCTAGTTTAATAAAATATAAGGATTTTATTACTGTGTAATTGAATCCATATAACAATGAGACAAATCCTCAGTGATAATAACTCTGAGAGTCAAAAAAAGGACAGGGTCTAATAACTATACTATTACTATATTGTTGTATGATTAGTATTAAAAATAAATAAAATAAACATATATATATATATAGTTTTCATAGAATCTCATTGTCACAGTGTTGTGGCTAGACGCCCTGTGTGTGTGACGTGGCACGGGAAAGGGAGGGGTGGTGGTGGTGCGATGGAGGGGTGGCGGAAGAGCTTCTTGTTTGTGTTTTGGTTCTGAGGGGAAGTTGTTGCGAGAAGAAGAAAGAAAAAGGAGGAGAGAGAGAGAGACGTCGGTTCAACATCATCGGGGCTTGTTGAGGAGGAAAAACATTCAATAAAAAGTGTCTTCTCTCTCCCCCATCATCATCATCATAACGACAACTGAACAACAACATAGGAGTCGATATTTTAGATCGTAGCGTCCGTACCGTGGGTTGGTTGGATCACTGGATCTCTCTCTTCTTCTCTCAGGTACAGTGAGTACAGTAGTTGTCAGTTCGATCCTTGCTTGTACAGCAGCTGCTGCCTGGCAGGCAGTGGCTTGCTTGCTTTGGGGCTAATAATGGCAAAATAAGTAAATAGACGATCTACAAGCTCACAGCGTATCGCGGAGGCCAAGCGCTGTGGGCTTGTAGATCGGCTATTTCCCCCCGCGCGCGACGCCGTCTTGCGGACGAAGTGTAACGTTCGTTATTATGATGTGGCTTCTTCGTACTAAATAAATGTGTGACAAGTCACAACAATAACATACATACACCGCAGCAGGCCAGCAGCACAACTCTAAGCTAGCGAACGAACGCTCGTTTCGTTTGGTTGTTGTGTTTCGGGTTGTTGTTTTATATTGTGTCTTCGCTTGGGTATTTTTTATTTTTTTATATTCTTGTCTTGTCTTGCCTTAAAGGCTCCGAACCGGGACGATCGCAGGACAGGACGCCCGATCCCTGTTCGGACAGCCTGGGTCGTTTTTAGTAGGCTTGTTTGTGGCTAACGAGCTAGCTAAATAAAGGGGCAGTGGTGTGTCGTTGGAATCGGTGACCTGTCGAATCGTGTGACTCCAGCAAATGCAAAAATATGTACTAGTCTTTTGGTCGTTCTGTCAGCATGTTAAAATGACTAAACTATACAATCAAAACTGGATAATTTCCCTATGTAATCGTTTTTCAAAAACAAAATGCTATCTAAGTTGCAAAGGCTCAACTTATGTAACTTAGATAGCATTTTATGTAGACATTTACCAATGCCATGTTTTGATCTTGCTTACTGTAAATCGCTCTGGATAATTGTAGAATGTGACATGACTGTCTGACAGTCTGTCACCTAATAAAAGATAACAATGGATTCGATTCTGGGGAAAAAACACAGGCAAACTAAACGGTGCCCCCGGGAGGCACCGTAATTGACAGGTCTCCATTGTGTGTGTAACGGTGGAAGCGGGTCAGTTCAGTGGGTGGAATGCTAATGATGCTAGCGACCTGAACGTCTGGCTGCTACACCCCGAACCAGAACAACAACATCCCCCTAAAACGACTTTGTTTAGCCGTCTAGCTGGTCAACGAGACCGGGGGGACACCGGGGACCTGTCGTTTTTTGTTGACATGTCAGCCTGAATGTGTTACCGCAGTGTGTAAAGTTGTAAAACTCAACAAAACTTTTATATTTGTATTATAGTCGCCTATTTTAGCAAGCTAGGTCGCTAACGTCACTAAAAAAACAAGAAAGCTAATATGCTCAAAACAGTTTTGGGTGGAAAATGGCGTCCTCTGTCCAAAACCAAAACACATAATATGAATCTAATCTAAACCTTTAGTGAGTTGAGATGACTGCATTCTTTTAACTGCCAGATGTTGTGGTGTTTTGGTCAGGACAGCACTGCAGTAAACATGTTGACACTTGACAGTCAGTTGACTTGTCAAGTCAACAAACAAACAAGGTTGTTAGTTTAACAGATTCAAATCCTCAAATGGATGCATAAACTTCTATTTGTTTCCTCTCTGAGTTGCAAACGGATAAAACTCATCTGTGTTTTAAATACTTAATTGTCTTCCAGTCAACAACAAAAGTTTGGAAAGTAAAAATGTAAACAAGCGTATGTCTAATGAGGTCTTCCTGTTGGAACTTGAAAATCGATTGTCTCCACTTACAGTACATCACAAACATTCATTTCTCCTAGAGAACCCTGGTGATGTGACAGCTATTTGAATACATGGTGTCAAAAGTCAACAATGACTGGTGCTTGTTTTGTTCTTTGTACAGCAGAGCTGTTGCCACTGCTGTGACATCATTTAAAGGGCTCTGTGAATTTGAGCCAAGCCACTTGCACATGTGACAGACATAACTGCAAATTACATTGACAAAAATACTGCTTTTTGGGAGTTATGTTTGCAGAGAAGCTATATAACTATCTTATTATATACTGTAGCAGAGTAGGCCTACCTCAGCATGAATCCCCAAAGCCTAATGTCTCCCCTGGCCAAGGGGGATTCCCTCCTGGGCCAAGCGGTTTCCCCATGATGCAGGAGGAGACCCAGGTTTCAATCTTTGGTGTTACATGTACGTGTATTAAAAATGTAGTGAGGGGCGCTCTTACTGAGGAAAATTATATGAAAATTATGTCTTCCCGGTGTATCGCCTATCGCATATATACACACACACAACATATCAATGTTTACCGTATGTTACGCAATGTTTGTGTTTACACGATCACTCAAAATTGTCCATTCATTGTCAATGGCATTTAATGCTTGTGTAGAACAAAGTTTGTGTACACTACACACACACACCAAAAGCTGGACGTAGGAGGGGATAGCGCCCCTCACAAAGGTATAGCTAGCTCATAAGCACCCTTTAAGAACCCCTTTGTGTTCACAGAGCCAACTACTTTGCAGGGTAACCCAGTTGCACTTATGTAAGGGATAATATCTAGCTAGGTGGTCACCTAGCCAGATATTATCCCACTTATTACATGGATACCTAACATAAATTAATAAAATTTGACCCAAAACACAACCAAAAAAGTATCCCATAAGTGTCCGCTGGCTGTATCTGGCGTCTGCCCAGCTGCAGGGCTGGAGCACTGTAGGAAAACAAGGAAGTGAGTTGATCAAATAGAATCAGTTTTCGGGTACTGCATTGTCTATTTCTCGCTCAAATGTTTTCAAACGGCAGTAAATCAAGCGGGGCGCAGCCGTTGCTCAGTGGGTTTGATTGGGCAGTGGAGCGGTCTGTTATCAAGAAATATAACACTGCTGAATTCAGTGATTCACCAATCGGAATCAAGCATTCAACCAAGCCATGTAATAATGCCATAGAACAGATAGATATACGCATGCATTACGGACTGGTGTCCTTTGACATTGCTATGAATCATGGACATGTCAGTTCTTGTTCTATACATTTATTTCTGTGGATTAGGCATTAGCCAGTTAGCCACACACTCCTCCGCCTCAAGAGAACGGCTGTTTGATGGACTCATTTTGTGTTTATTTTGACAACTTAACCATTTGGTGGAACCTAACCTTAGTGAAACATGGCAGATTACCAACTAGGCCTACTGTGTTTCTCTTACCTTGTTTGTTAGAGAAGTAAAGAGAGATCCAGCTCTATCCTTGTTCTTGATGGAGGAGGAAGGGCCAGATAAACATAAAGTCACGACATTCAGGTTTCGCTTTAGAGACAAATTGAACAAATCTGACTCATGACTCATGACAAATTGTTTCCTCCTCCCCGGAGAAACTAAGATATCTGCCACTCTTTCTATAACGGCTCAGTGTCGTGGGCGGATTAATGCACATAATTACACCCTAAACAAGTTACTAGACAATGGACTGTAAGAATGTATGGCATGTAGGCCGGCAGAGGTAGCCTACTAACTAAGAAACAATGATAATGGCCTGTAGTGCTGTGGGTAGATGAACTGAACTGCCCTCTGTTATGTGAACATGGTGGGCTCACCCATAAGCACAGAATCATGTTTATTATTACTACATTCTATAAATTCATGTCAAATAAATAGTTCTAACTGCATAGGCCTCAAATTATGTCACATCATGGTTCGTTATTTGCCCGTTATGCTCTCTGTAAAACATAACGTGACAGCACAGCGGCCAAATATTTTGTGTTGTTTCAAATGCGGTAAGGTACCACAGTATCTGCCACACAAAGCAGGAAGGAGCTTGTTGGCGTTGCCATTAGTTGCAGAAGGAATGGCTTAGATTAGAATGATAAGAGTTCTTTAAATAAGAAGAAGGGGGAGAAAAGGTTGTCACTGACTGTTGAATGTGACAAGTTAACTGTAAAAACCCCACTGTCACCGTCAGCCATCCGTTGTTGCACACAATGTCAGCTATGTGTTTTGTTTTCTTTCCGTAGGCTCTTGCAGCTGAAGTCCTGATCGTGACACACAGGACCCAGGGGATCTGACGAGGTCATGGCCAACCGGGGAGGAGCTACGAGACCCAACGGACCCAACGCCGGGAACAAGATCTGCCAGTTTAAGCTGGTGCTGCTGGGCGAGTCGGCCGTGGGCAAGTCCAGCCTGGTGCTCCGCTTCGTCAAGGGCCAGTTCCACGAGTTCCAGGAGAGCACGATAGGAGGTGAGCTCCACGCTGACTGGACACAGCCTGCTGACTGGACACAGCCTGCTCCCAGGGCGGTAGAAGCTTCACTGTCCTGCTACTAACAGATTTTGGCCAAATTCAAAGTCTGACGTTAATATCGGTAGAGGGCGCTAAGTCCACGGGTTCATGTACTTTTTTTGGTCTCTTTTGAGAGTATGTTTTGCACTTCGTCCGTGTGTGCGTCCATCTGTTACCAGATAATCTTCGGCACCGTTAACTCGGGCGATGCCAAATTTTGCACACACACACACACACACACTGGATGCCAACAACGAACCTCTGCCCCAAATGTCCACATTGGCCTATTATAGTGCCACCAGGAGGCCACACCCTGCCTGGCCTGGTGGAGACATGTGCCCCCGTCCCCATCAGGGGATTTAGATCGCCTCATATACTGTATGAACTGTGCTTGAAAAATATACAAATCATCCCAGCCGTTTCACTCATATGGACATGAAGAATCAACAACTGACTACAAGAAAACACTAATGTTACTGCTGCAGAATTTGTTACGTTTTCGCCAGAAACAGACTATGAAATATGAGTTACTGACCGTCATAAACCGTCATCGGCGCGCTATACTCACTGGGTGTCTGCGGGTCCTGAAAACGTCTTAAATTCATATTTATTTAAAAGTAGCCAAAAAGGTGTTGGAATTGAAATTGTCTTTGAAGAAGTGAGGTAGCGGTCTGCATTCTCTGTAAGAAAGCCAAGGTAGCAAGCGAACGGCTTCATAGTTAAGGATCAATGGCTTATTCACCGTGGTTAAAACCTGTGCCTATAGCCTATGTGTTTGCTTTTCTTGCAAGTTTGGTGTTAAATTTAATTACAGCCTAGGTGGCGTTAAAATTGCTAAATTAGATTTCCTGATGCACACGGACACCCTGAATCACCTAACCATATCCTGCTTTTCCCAAAGTCAACATCCGAACCACAATGTGTATTGCCAAGTGAAACGGGATACTGGAGAGTGCTAGGGTGTTGGTTCATTCATTGACAAAGTTACAGCCACTGCGCACGGCATTGTGAAAGAGTACTTGAACCACACTTTGTTTTCTGTCCTCAGCGGCCTTCCTGACCCAGACGGTGTGTCTAGACGACACCACGGTCAAGTTTGAGATCTGGGAGCGGGTCAGGAGCGCTACCACAGCCTGGCGCCCATGTACTACAGAGGGGCCCAGGCCGCCATCGTGGTCTACGACATCACAAACGAGGCATGTCTACAGCTCAAACCTGTTGTTTCTACATACGCATTGACCCATAAAGACCCGAGGCCGATTCTACAAAATGTCTTTTTCCAAGTAGTTTTCTGAAAAACCTGTTTATATGTCAGTGGTTCTCAAACTTTTTCATGTCAAGGACCCCCCAAATTATAATGTATTTGGCCGCCGACTGAGTGACGCGATATGAGCTTGTAGATCTGCTATTTTTGAATAGCAGATAAAGTATAAAATAATGCTTTTTAGCTCAAATCTAAAACATCAGACTTTCCCAGTCTTAATGGGTTAAGAATTCCTTTCTTAGCTTTTGCTCTTCAGCAGAGCACATCAACGTATTTAATCGGCGCGTACGATAAACTCAAGACTCAAGACTTCTTATACGTTGTATAGAAGTCTATACAACTTCTATACAACGGCACACCACCAGGCGGTTTCCTGTGAACATTGGTGGGTAGAAATGGCAAAAATGCAATTCATGCAAGAAAACTGTTGCGTGAAGGGGGAGTGATACCAGCATCCCCACGAAGACTAATGCAACATGGTATGAAAAACTATGAATGAAAGTGAAGCAGTGCAGTGTATTCCACTGTTTGAGTAATGGCTGCTGTGCGATGCCAAGCCACAAACCCCTGTCTCCCTGTCTTTACCCTCTTTACCTGGCTTTGACTAGTCAAGGTAACACTCCCTATCGAAGTGAACATGTCTATTAATTAGGGAGACCAATAACAGCCTTAGTTTTAAATGAGTTTCATTTATACAATCCTTCCAAATAGTTAACATTTACGAGTCTAACCAAATCCCTTAACGAGACAAGCAAAAAGAAAGGTTGGCAGAAAGGAAAGGTTGGCAGAATGCCACAGGGCTGTCGGCATGTTTATGTTCATGTTCAAAGACTTACAGTGGAGACCAATTGGTTTAGCTACGTTTGATATCCAAGCAATTGTCTGACGCAAATTTAACGTGTGGAATGATTTCATTCCAAAATGCCCGAGGACAAACTGTTGCTTATGCTCAACAATAACATACGTGTAATGGCATCAATCAATTTACCATTTTGTAAACAAACATTAAGTCTAGATAAGAGGGAGAATCCTATTTTTAAATACGGTATTTTAAAAGCATTTTGGAATTAAACTCCCATGTGTTAACCAGTAGTCAGGTCTGTACACATACACAGTTGATAACTGTAGGGACTCGGGAGGGTGACCGGGGCCCTCGGGATTCCGAAAGTCATAACAGACATCATCTTCCCTCGTAATAATAAAATAAGTGTTCATTCTTTTCACGTGATTTAGTTTACACTCCCAAGACATTAGTGAGAAGAAGTATCTCGCCAAGTTGCGTGTATTGATAAAATCCTAAGGATATCCATCCCTAATACCAACGCTGTGCGTTTTGCCTCTGTTCAGGAGTCCTTTGCACGGGCCAAGAACTGGGTGAAGGAGCTTCAGAGACAAGCTAGTCCCAACATCGTCATCGCTCTGTCGGGCAACAAGGCTGACCTCGCCAACAAGAGAGCCGTCGACTTCCAGGTCAGGACAACTTTTTTTCTTTCACTGAGTGTGACCCCATTTGATCATACTTGATCGACCCAATGCATGATACTGGCTCAACTTGACCTTGACCTGTTTGAGGTTTCCATGTGGAGAAAGGTGTGTAAAATCGGGGAGGGGGGGGGGCCCGATGGACGAAGGCTAAAGCAGCCCGACGGCGAGCCGCAGGTTCGACTCCCGGGCCTGGCCCTCCTTGTCTACTGTATTATCAAAATAAAGGATAGTACCTGGTATTTGTGAAAGTACCAAGGGAGCTGAGGCGACACCAGAAGGTGACGTGAACTGAAAACTAGCTTGCTGATATAACTTCATGTAAGCTCCTGACTTTTGCTAAACGTTAACTAGCCATTGTAAATGTGAAATTAATCAATACTGAACTGATTACTGAGCAACCATGGCCTATTTGTTGTCTAAACGTTATCAGAAACCGCCATTGTTCTTCAGCTCTCTCCTGTGCATGAGGCTTGGATGTTGTTGATCTGTGATCAGCTACATTGAGGTGGTAGAAAACCTGATAACTGGTACCAAACGCAGTGGTGAGTTGAGCCTGTACCACGCAGTGAAAAAGCTCATAGCGCGCCACTCTGTGGCACGCTATGAGCTATAAATATTTGAGAAATAAATATTTATTTCAGAAAACTGGAGGATTTAGAAGATTTTTTTTTAATTTCGATGTCAGGCCTAAATGGGTTAAATAGGTTTTACTTTCATGTACCCTTTCGACAAGCAGCTCTGGCTGTGACTTCCTTGTCTTCACCTATTTGAAGGGGGAAAAAATAAATAAGCCCTTTGCTCCTCTAGGAGTCTAGGGTGCATAGGCCGTTGATAAATGTCCTCCATTTAACTCCATGCACTTTTGTCCACAATATGAAAGCGTGGTACTGTATGTGTGTGTAATGTGCGTGCGTAACTGCGTATGTAGTTTGTGATGTAATTGCCGTGTGTCGACAGGACGCCCAGTCGTATGCAGACGACAACAGCTTACTGTTTATGGAGACGTCGGCGAAGACCTCTATGAATGTGAACGAGATCTTCATGGCCATCGGTAGGTGACTCCTGCCATTTGAGCCTGTGGTTGCTGTCGGGTGGGATGTCGGTGGCTGTCGGAGTTACACAGAGAGTATTAGCAAAAAAGTAATACAAAAAGTGAAAAGACTGGCAAATTCAAAGCCAACAGCACAGTTAATTTTTTTTTAAACAAACCCTGCTCTGAAATCATAACTGATAAAGAGACCAGTAGGAAACCACAAGGTGTGGAAATCCTTTTTTCTTTAAATGCGATGACTGTTTTAACTTTATTTTCTCTGTCATGAGACCATTGTCTTCTCATGCAGTGCAATTTGACGATACATTTTGCCGTGCACTGCAATTCTAATTTATATTACCATTGTTACGGCCTCCAAACAATACAACAACATCAGTGACTCAAATTGGAGACAACACAACATAAAGCATAAGACACCACAAAATGGGAAGATTTAACGGAAACGGAAACAGAAACATAAAGTAACTCAATGCAGGATACTTTACCAAAATTATGAAACAAAAAGTGAGGCCTGCAGATGCTGGTCAAACGCAAAAGAATAGAGGGGGGACCAGGCCACCCCTATAGAGGGTATGCACATGACATCATCGTACCTGGAAGTTATACAGGAACGCCCACTGAGTGGCAAAAAACTACTTTCTGGCCTTGACAGCCCATTCATCCAAACAGAAAAGTCCTGTCTGATTGCATTAAACAATGTTAAACTCACCAATATTGCAGCTGTACGAAAAGCTTGAATTATCCTCTATCTGCAAAGTTTTTGTTTCATAAAAATCCACCATAGAAACGTTATGAGATACTTTCTGTCAAGAAATGCCCTGCATTTGATTATTTTTCAATTTTTAAGAGTGTCAAGAGTTTGGAAGTGCTTGTTTTCAATAACACAACATTTTGTTGTCTCCTGCATAATGTGACATTTAGAAACAGGACGGTTGAGTGATTTCCAACGAGCGCTTCCAAACTATAACACTCCATGCTGCTCAATGTTTTGCCACTGAATCTAGATGAGTGTCCTGATGGGAAAATCATGCATGTGCATACTCTCTATACTATAGAGGGTTATTTAACAAAAAATAAATAACTGAAAGCCTAAATGATGAACAATGTGGGTTTAGTGCTGTTGCTGGGTCTGTGTATGAATTGGAACTGAAGCCAGCCAGCTTTTATAGCAGTAGGGCTGCGGCAGGTGATCATTGGGGAACCTGCTGCAGGTGTGCCAGTCTGAAGAGGAGAGACAGTGGGGGTTGGGAACAGCACAGTAATTGAGTGAGTGATGATGTCATGGCCACACGTCACCCTACACACATCATGCCCAAAGCTCGTCTCTAATGCACACCCACAAGTGGTTGTTTATGGTCCTGGGTCATACCAGGTCCAATATGGCTGATAAGGACATAACTAACTGGTTTATTGCAGTCATAGCATTTAGAAACTTGAGGACATGTTTGTTTATTTACGGTGACCTGAGGACACACCCGTGTCACATTATAGCTTTAACCACACAAGCTCATACAAGTAGAGATTGGCAGTATTTGAAATACTAACTATGTAATGCATTCGGTTTTTTTGGCCTTTTAACTAAAATATTTGCTTCTGGGGGGTCCCTGGAACAGCATATTTTCAGATGGGGTCGCCTGCCAAATACACAATTTTGGGAGTGCTTGACATGAAAGAGTTTAAGAACCACTGACATGGAAACATACGTTTCTCAGGATTTAGAAGACATTTTGTATAATCGGGTCTAAATGGGTTAACTGATGTTAATTTCTGCCCTTCAGCAAAGAGACTGCCTAAGAGCGAGCCTCAGCCTACAGGCGCCAACAGCGGGCGGAACCGGGGTGTGGACCTGACGGAAGCTGCCCAACCAGCCAAGGCCCCATGCTGCAGTACCTAAACGTGAAGAACCAACCCCCCCCCCCCCCCCCCCATCCCCTTCGTTTCCTCTCCTCCTCCGAGCCCAGTACAGTAGTAAAACTAATGCGACCGATGCCTCGAAACGCCACTGCGTTTACTCCACCCAGATCCCTTGGCGTGCAAAATGACAAAAGGTGCCCTCAGTCAAAACCCACACCCTCCTAAACCCATCACACTGACTTCTTTAACATTTTACCCCTCACCCCTATTGCCCCCTTGTGATTCTACTGTTGCTCATTGAGACCTAGCGATCATCCTTGCCTCTCTATAGCTTCTTTCCATATAATTGTTATTACTGATGATAACAGACCCCCCCCCCCCCCCCCCCCCATCTCCATGTGTTGGTTATGATGAGCAGATTTGAGAGGCAGGCTCTGAGTGGGCTCGTTATCTGTTCTGGGATAAACTAAAGACTCTGTCGCTGAATCTTTACTAACGGTCTTTTCTTTTCTTCCTCTTTTTTTTTAAACATTTTGTTTCAATTGTTTATTTTTGTTTGTTTGTTTTCTATGTTGGAATTATGGGTGCATGTGTAATTATGAGGCCTCAAAGAGAGTAAAGAAAAATAAAGTTTTTAACTTCTGTCTTCAGTAGCACAGAGAAGAAGAAGACAAATCTGTCAGAGAAGATGACTAGAAGAGGAGTGAATTGTTGTACGTGTGAGAGAGTGAGAGAAGATGGGGAAGGAGGAAGAGTTCCATAGCTCGCTCGCTATTTATCTGCAGCTCGGGGGGGGGGGGGGAAAGAATAACTGAGACTTTTGACGGCAAGGTTCTCTCTGTCTCCATCTCTCACACTCCCTCCCCCTCTGGTTTCTTTCTTACAAGTATATCTGTGCTCACTGCTCATCCCCCCCTCCCCCTCCTCCTAGTTCCTACTGGCCTCCCTTCAATGTCCAAGGTCCCTTCTGTTGGGCCGTGCCTGCTTTTTAGCTGTCCCCTAGTGGCATCGTGCAATGTCTCACAGTCACAGTATTTGGATCTGTGACTTCAGTGTCTGCAAAGGACCAATAACGCAACCCTAACTCCACAGGGTTGCGTGGGGTTAGGGTTAAATGGCCGATGCTAACCGCCTCAACTCGGAGTGATTGCGGTCGGGTCATTGCGGGTTATAGGTCACCAAGTCGGCTCATTTCTCATATCGTCTCCTGCCGTGGTTCCTGGATTATGCAGAAAATGTGATGGGCCAGGCTTTTTTTTGTTTTCCTTTTCTTTCAGGCTATTTGGGGTTATTTGTTTTTACACCCAGTGGCAAAAGACGGGTGATGCTATACTATAGCGAGCGTCGAGCAAGGACCTGCATTATCTTAAGATCAGTCGACGCCGACATTTGTCAGCCTCTCCAAGTTACAATCTCCCATCATCTTAACATTAGGAAGTGCTTTAGACACATTGGTTTGTGTCACCCGTGAACAGAGTGGACCCTGAAATCCATCCGTAGACTCGCTCAAACATATAGCCCACACCGATGTGCACGTTAATGACTTGATCTCTATTTTCAAGCTCGCAACGTGTTGTGTGATGTGACACGTTGTGAGTTTGTATATCACTTTACCCAGGTTTTACGTTTTAATTATTTCCCAGAGCCTATCCTTTCCTCGCTGACTTGTACATCATTGTACATAACGAACACACACACACAAACACGTATACAACCCGTTAGAGCACTTCCCGTCACTTAAGTTCCTATAGCCAGCCTCAAACTCTCACAACAACCATCATCATTATTGTACAGATGACAAACAAAAATCCCACAGCTGGTCAATAACTCTGTTCCACAGGTTTCTGTCTTACTCATGCCTTGCACTAATGACGCTCATGAATATATCTTGTCATAATTACAGCCAGTGTGATATAAATATATATAAATATATAAATAATAAACTGTAAATAGGGTGTTGCAATGTAGTCTACTTTTTTCGATTTACAATTGACAGGACTAATAATGCTTGCTAGGGAGTTGTCTAGATAATCATTAAAAAAAAACTGTACAGTTCGCAGAAAGATGAAAAAACTGCCTCGGTCTGGGTATGGAATTTTGTTGCTGATCTCTCTCACCTTTTTTTTTTTTTGTATTATTTTTCCCTTCCCACAAACAATTGTTAAATTATAATCAGTGGTGGTCTTTATAAATGTATGTAGTGTTATTAACAAATGAAATGGCATTTATTTAGTGGTATGTCTTGTACCTTTTTTTCAAAAAGTAGAAAAAACAAAAACTATGTCCAAACGTTTTGGTTTTTTAACATTCTTGACTTTTTTCCGCACTTCGCACTCCCCCCCCCCCCCCCCCCCCCCCTAGTCGGACACTCCTCATAACTAGAAGTGATCATCCAGAAATCATGGAGTCACAGGAATATAAGACTAACTATCGGATTGCCGTGTCTGTCGGAAATGTTGCAGGAACAATGCACAAACGTTTAGCCAGCTTGCTGGTGCATCAAAGAAATTAAACAGTTAACACATTATGTACTTCATGTTTTATTTTGTATTATTTCTGCGCCTCCCCCCCTCTTTTTTTTTGTTTTGTTGTTGCTGTGGACACTTAATTACAGCCGAAACATTTAAATGCAAGCATTTTGCAGTACTGTTATGTAATGACCAAATAAATACTGAAATAAATTTGATCATATATTATTGTACTCATGTTCATGTATGTATGTCAAATTGCGGAAATTACGAAATTGCGGAAATTGAAAATTGCGGAAATTGCGGAAATTGTGGAAATTGAAAATTGCAAAAATTGGAAATTGAAAATTGCGGAAATTGCGGATTTTTTTTTTAAACACTCAGCAATTTGCTAATGTTTCCCATCCTTTCCGGTAAATACAACACATTGAGTAGGGCACTGCAGGGAGTTGAACCCTGTTCCGGTAAACCAGAAGTCCGACACCAGTGCCTTAGTTTTTGTGTTGTTCATTTACAGGTCCAGGTGTGCGCCTGTGTGTGTGTAGGTGCACGCTTCAATATAACCCATCGTTTTTTTCATTTTTTCCAAATCCTCAAAAATGATGAAAAACGGCGTGCTATAGTATATATTTTTTCATGTATCCCCTATATGGGCTACTGGCCACATGTGGCCCCCACCTAGCTTCTTAATTTTGATCTCAAAGTGCACCAGATTGAAGCATTTTCATGGCAAATTTACAATTTTTTCTGGACCCCCCCCCCCCGGCGTGGCAAAGCAGGAGGGGGGGGGCCTCAGAAAAATATGTTGCCTAGGGCCTCAAAAGGCCTAGAACCGGCACTGTGTATGTGTGTGTCTGTCTGTGGTTATATGTATCCGCAATGTGTCCGCAGCAAGACTCCAGCTTGTCTGTGGCAAATCTTCACATTTTTGTTTTGTTTTTTTACATAACATGATAATGTTCTTATTTCATAAGACTTCAGAGATCTTCAGAATATGTATGACACTGATTTACTATGGCACATTAGAGGAGTCCATAATAACTGCATGAGAGTTACAGAATACAGACCTGTAAATGTCATTTAATGATCTTTATCTTTATGTAACTGGTAATATAATTGTGTGTTGATTTGTATATCCATGGCAAAAATATAATTTTGACAAATGTCCACCACAAGCCAGCATTGGTGATGACCTCTTCACTGTTAACCCCTTTTGGTGTTAGCATTATGTTATGCTTTAGCTATTGAATGCTATTTTTGCTAACGACTGGCTGGAGGTTTTTCAGAAAACTGTCAGGATTTTTAGAATCTGATCTCAGGTCAAAATGGATTCTTCTCTCATGTTTGGTCTTTGCGGTTGCAGTATAGGTGATGACAGAGCTGGGGGACCTGTCCTTCAACAGCACGACCCCCTTCTCTATTTTAACTTTTGACCTGCAGGTGTTTTATTGATAAAACATAAAATATTTGGTATACTTAACGTAACACTATGAGGTTTGAACAGATATATTTCCCCCAAAGCAAAGACTTGTTTTTATTGTGATCATGTTGCAGTTCATTTACAAGTTTAAATGCTGTTTAATATATTTAAGCCAATCTTTGGTTACTCGTTTTGGTGTTTGGTAATAGGGCCCATCATGGTCATACCAATACAAATATAATTGGTTCTTTTCATTGTTTTGAACAAGATTGTAGGTATTGTTTGTTCCAAGATAAAGTGATATATGGCTGAGTATTAACCACCTATCTATTCACCTGTGATAATCTGTTCAATATCTCTTCGGTCTTCGCATTTTGTGAATGAAGTCTCAATTTGTAACTTAATCATTAATCACAATGTTTTTGTTCATTGAGGTTTGGCCTTATAGATGGAAATGTGGCTTTTTACTGTGTTTCCTTAATATTTAGACTAGTTGTGTAGTCTGTTACAAAATACATTTGTAAACGTTTCAAAAATAATACTGGCATTTTTAGCTTGCGGCCCCATTTGACTTTTGGAATTTTGCCGAGTGGCCCCTGATAAGCCATCCTAGGTCGAGTAGCCCTGCTATATATAGCTCATCATACCACACACACACGCAACACAATTAAAGAGGTCTTTCAGATTCCATTTGACCTTGAGTTTTTGTCACAAACGGTGCGTTTTGTAACCTCTCTCCCGCGAGTTCTCTGTGGTGGATGATGATGATGATGGGCCTATCCCACTTTGAGTGAGTCCCCTAGTGGAGGAACAGGGGGCCTACAGCCGTATAAAAAATAAATAAAATAAGGATGAGCGCCATGTCTGATCCTCCGGTTGTGGAATAGAAAACACAGCCGGACACCAGAGAACCGAGCATTTCCCCCCGGCCGGGGGATCATCATCATCCCATCCCGTGTCGCCGGTTTCCCCCTCCCCCTCTCCAGGATGGCCGAGAGCGCCGGGATTCAGCAAGGTTCCCCGGCCATCGGAGCCGCGGGCTCGGTCCCGGCCGCTCCGGGAGCCGGGGCGACGGAGGGCTCCGGCGCCGCTGTGGGCTCCGCACGCATCGCGCTGAAGAAGGCGCAGCTCCGCTGCTCACCTCGCCCCAAGAAACTGGAGAAGCTCGGCGTGTATTCCTCCTGCAAAGTACGTTCTTTCTTCCCATTATTATTATTATTATTGTAATTTTTGCATTTTTCAACTTGTTCTTTATAATGTGTCGTATTTTCCGGGGGCTTGCGTTGCAATACTTTTTTTTTCTTTTGCAAAAAAGGAAAAAAAGGGGGCAAAGCACAGCACAGCAAAGGAAGCCATTGATTGCCGCACTTCATTTTTTCCACTTTTTTTTGCATTTAGCTAAAACACGAGACAGATTTATTAAATACCGCAATCGATTCTAATTCTAATATATGCATACATTTATGTATTTCTCGCATGCATCGCTCCAGTGTGTGTTCGTTAAAATGTATCAGTGGTGTGTGTAGGGGGGTGGGGGGGTGGTGAACCAACGTAAACAGTGTCTTTCTTGGCGCTCTGTCACAATCATCTGCCGTGTCACACATAAAGAGCAACAACAACAACCGCATAACTGTTTCTTCTCCACTTGCAGGAGTGACTGTGTTGTAGTCGCACGGTGCTAGTAAATTTATTTATTGGGTTTGTTGTTGATGATGATCATTCTGCAGAGAGAGAGAGAGAGAGAGAGAGGACGGTGGTGGTGGTGCCTTTGTTTTGACAGGGTGACAGCTGCCGGAGGGGCGGAGTTTGTTGTTGTTTCTAGGCGCATGCACGCAGAGGGCCGCTTCCAGCTGATAGTGACAAGGCCCTCACAGAGCCCCACCCCCCTATGGGGGGAGGAGGGGGAGGGGGGGGGGGGGGGGGGGGGGACACTGGGCCTGGCTTAAATAACAACAATGAATGTGTTATTGAAAATAATAACACATTTATATTATGTCAGAGACTCTCAGTTCTCAAACTTTTTCATGTTTTTGCTTTTAGGGCCAGCCATATTAACTCAAGAGTGTACAAAATGTGTCCCATCATTTGTACACTATACATTCTCTTGACTGAGTTTCAGATATACCTCACCTGTAAGGGTCAATTGGTTCCACATCCAAACGATCAAATATGGTAGCAAATGGACCTGTAATTTGGACCTGTTTTTGACCAGGGGGTTTCTACTATGGAAACCTAGGCTAGCCTCGGAAACCTAGGCATAGGCACCTTCATTTCTTTAACCACAGATAACTTGAAGATCTTTATAATCTGTAGCTACTAGGGGATTTCTCGGTCCGGTAGGATGTTAAAGTTAGTGTCATGTTTCCTATTTTGTAACTGAAAAAAAAGCGTGATTGTAATAAAATGAAAGTGTCAGTTCCCCAGATGACTGGGGGTTTATTTATATATTTAAAAGCGGCATCCCCCGCGGCCCATTTAGAAATGAACACCTTCTACGTTGTTCTCTCAAGTCAGGAACGCCTCAGTGACTCATGTTACTACACAGTATATAAAGCAAATTTGAGGTTTTTCAGAACACTAAGAAGACGTTTGTAGAATCTGCCTCAGGTCTAAACGAGTTAATAGATACTGTATGTATGTATGTTTTAGTTCATTAATTGTCTGTACGATTCGTTTACCTGACGTTAAACTCTTCTTCCCGGGCAGGCCGAAGGAGCCTGCAAGTGCAATGGCTGGAAGAGCCAGAACCCCCCTCCGACCCCCCCGCGAACTGACCAGCAGTCCAACGCCGTCAACCTGCAGGAGCCCTGTCGAAGCTGCTCACACACCCTGGGTACGTTCATGACCTCTCCGTCTGAGACGTCTGGGGGAGATGGGCCGAGTAGGGGATGAATAAGAAGATGACAGGAGAGGGAATGAGGAGAGGGTTTAGGTAGGGAAATGGAAGATGATGGTAGGATGTTAGTGTGAAACTGATGTGCCAAAAACACCATTACCGTAAATCATCAATCAGTTACTTTTGCGCGACAATGAATCATCAAGTAAAATGTAATGGTCGTGCCAGCCGTAGTCACATGCCTTATTTGATTTCCATCGCCTTCCTTTTGGTCAGGTGACCTGACCACGGGGCGAAGCCATCGTTCCTTCACTAGGGCACCCCTCCGCCTCCGCCTTCTGCCCAGTCAACACACACACACACACACACACACACACACGTCAATGAACATGCTCGGGCAACAGAGAAGAATATTAATAGATGGAATGAAAATAACACGACGCTTGCGTTTAGAAAAATCAGATATCACCATTTTGTAATTAATGCACAGAACGCATTTGTTTCTTTGTCCATGTTGTTGCCTATTGTGCTGTAACATTGGGGGGATATAGCCTCTAATATTAGCTACACGGTACGGTAGGCCTACATTTCTATCTATCTTTGAAGAAAGAAGAAAAAAAAACAACAACAGAGAAATACATATTGCTATTTCAATGGAATTAGGTGCATGTAGCCTAGAAGGGGGGGGGCATATAGACTCTAATATTCGCTACACAGTATATTTCTATCTATCTTTTGAACAAAATAGAGATAGATATTGCAATTTTAATGTAATTAGAGACGGGGGAGGTGGAGGAGCGGGGCGTGGTGCGCTGCCTGGGCTAGTGTACTAGGAACGACTGCTTCACGACCACGTGACCCAGCGCAGAGAGAGCGCAGTTTGTCTGACCAATCAAAGATAAGTCTGTCCTTAGGCAAGGCGTTGTTATCACCACACATATCAATAATAGCCAGAGGACGTTTCCTTCCCACTGCCCTGCGTCTCATGTCTAATAGCCAGAGGACGTGCCCTTCCCACTGCCCTGACATGTCTCATGCAGCCAGATTTGAGCCAAGAACGGGACAGCCTGACCTGAAGCATTCTGTTCTCTGTACACGTGATCCCACTCGGCTAAAGATATCAGCCCATTCCTTCCTTCACTGCAGCATAACACTCATCAAACTGTTGAAATCACATCGCTCAGCCCGTGTTCAGGCCTGTAGAGCAGGGGTGTCCAAAAGGTAGATCACAACATGACAGGTCCCTAAAGAATAGTTAATTTAAATATAAACAATTTTTTGCATCTGCCACATCTGCAACTTGACATAAAAAAGCCTGTCAGCTCAAACCCACAACAATACTTTGTTTTCAAGAGTGTTGCTGCGCCCAAATACAAAATCTCAAACTATTCCATTTCTCCCTTCCCATTCCAATTGTATTTGTTTTACCAGCGTCGCTATTCCAAAGTCATTTTCAGCAATGGTATTATAATCTTTTCAGTGGGTAGATCTTGTTGAGTTGATCATTTTGAAAGTAGCTCTCAAGTTAAAAAAAAAAAGTGTGGGCACCCCTGCTGTAGAGTCACACTCATGTTAGCAGTATTACATTTTTAACAAAAACAATTACATTCATTAGATTTCTACGCCCTCCCTTCTGGACAGGTGACCACGTGACGCACCTGGAGAACGTGTCCGAGGAGGAGATGAACAGACTGCTGGGCATCGTCCTGGACGTGGAATACCTCTACACGTGTGTCCACAAAGAGGAGGACGCCGACACTAAACAAGTCTACTTCTCGCTCTTCAAAGTAAGAGCGCTGCCTGCCGCGCCAAAACTGTTCCTTTCTTGCTAAACATGATCACTTGAACAAATGCACGGTGCGGTTGTACGTTACCGTTATTACGGTATTATTATTATTATTACTATAAATATCCATATTATAAATTATCACAGAGGCATTTGTTTGTCGCCACAAGCTTGCCAAATGCATATCAGCCTGCCTGACTTTGGCTTAACAGGGCAACATTGAATGCATGGCGATAATTAGTTTATATCACCGATCCATAGCGTTATTTATTCAATAAGCCAACGAGAGAAAAAAAGGTTAAATTGAAATTTGTTGTCCACCCGTCTGTCTATAATTATGCCCATATATGGAGATTTCTGGATCTGTCTCTCTGTGTCCCTTTATTCCTACATATGAAGTTCTGTGTCAGGTATGCGTTGTGATGTCAGAACAGGCCAGCTCCATATATGGACACTGGGCAGGGGTCCTGTCCAGTGGGTCGGTGGGGCGAACGGGATTACAGCCGCACACACGTACGTACAGACAGACGTACAGTACATAGACATGGTGCATTCATAGATAGATAGGACTCGAATGGAAACAAGACCGCAACGATGGTGCTAGACCAAGTGTCTTGACTGTATTCTATAGTGTTTACATTTCTGTCAAATAAAGTACTCTCAACAACAATATAACAATGTTATTGTTATATAGCCTAGTCCTGTTGGGATTTACTAACCGTGTCGGGAGAGCGTTCGCTGAGACCACAAAAGTTGTTACTGGCTTGTTGCCTGTATCTTTTTGACGGTAACAAAGTCATATGTTATGTTGCCGATTCCCGGCGTTCTGTATTTTGGATCATTTTATGCACAGATCAAGTCCAGTGTCTCTTCTGCGGTGACTTATGCCAAACAACCATTCAGAGGTTTTAGGTACCCTGTGTTGGGTACCTTTTTATCAAATACAAACTACTACTTCTTTTCAAATGCGCTTGTTAGGCGATTGATGCTCACCTGATTGCTTCTCTTCTGTTTGGTCATCAGCTGCTGAGAAAGTCCATCCTACAGATGGGTAAACCCGCATTAGAAGCACAGGAGAGTCCTCCCTTTGAGAAACCCGGCATAGAACAGGTACGTTTTCCTGCACAAAATCCACACACATCATTTAGACAACTGCACAAAAGTCTCCATATTACTTCTTAGACCCCTTTTACACGAGAATGGTGTTCATGGAATACGGCAAAATAAAGTATTGTTTTGCGGGTGTCTTTTTAGACGAGAACAGCGTTTTTAGGGGGTGAAAACTCAACAAAGTGAAAACACCCTCCAGAGTGGAAATCTTTGAAAACGCTGTTCCTGTCTCCATGTAAACAGGCAAAACGGTGAATCTGCAAAACTTGTGACATCATGGCTCACAGCGCATAATTATGTTACATTGATGCAGAGCCATAATTATGTGATATAATATTTGGAGTTCCTACAATGAGCAAGCACTCCCTCCTCGCCTACAAAGCGCCGCTCATCGGCGATGGTGAATGTGAAACCATGATGTAAATAAAAAGGCTTGTGATAGGCGGCAGCAGCGTTTATGTATAGTCTAATGTATGTATAAAATATAACCATCCCGTGGCGCGCTCTGCCTGCATGCCTCTGGGCTGCCTGTCAGCCTGTGTGTCACTCGATGCGGTTAGTAGAAACCAGGCAGAGACGGCCAAAACTCCGTTGTGGTCTGGACTCTGGAAGTGTCATTCAAAACCCTGTTTTTTGTTGCGTGAAGGGGGGAGCTACCTAGTTCTTCTTCTCGTACGTGGGTGACTGGTCTATCTGGCAGTCCGTTACTGCCACCTAGCGACATTATAGTGTTTTCATAAAGTGTGCGTTCTCGTGTAAAGGGTAAAAAAAAAAAGAGAACGCAACGGGACTTTACCGTTTTCTCTGGCGACCGCTCTCATGTAAAGGTGGGGTCTTACTGTGTTGACCAATCAGGGGGTGAACAACTTTGTCCAGTACAAGTTCAGCCACTTGCCGTCTAAGGAGCGCCAGACCATCGTGGAGCTGGCCAAGATGTTCCTGAACCAGATCAACTACTGGCAGCTGGAGACGCCGTCCCAAAGACGCCAGCGAGCGCCCACCGGCACCGACGACGCCGCGGGATACAAGATCAACTACACCAGGTACCGTACCGGCGCACTTCTACCCAATTTAAACCATTTCACGTTCATCGACTGCTACAATTTACAATTTAGGCATTTAGCAGACGCTCTTAATCCAGAGCGATTTACATTAAGCAAAAACAGAAGCATGGCATACATCACATATATAAAAAGTAGTTATCAAGAAACATGTATAAACTAAGAACGTAACAGTAGAGTATCTATGTCAACTATACATACTATACTATATTATACAATATACATGTGTACTATAAAGTGCTATGACTACATAAAATGCAATTCTAGTGCTGTCTAATACTATCTATCTAAGTCTACATAAGGGGCTAGGCTAGGGCAAGTGCTACGGGCCATGGTGGAGTCTGAAGAGGTGGGTTTTCAGACTACGGCGGCAGTTGGGGCAGTCAGCTAGGTATAAAGTGCTTGGAAGCCATTATCGGTAATATGGCCGAATGGTTCATCAAAGCACCATGTCCCGTAACGGAGATGTCCCTATAGTTTTCTAACCCTGTGACAAGCCACTGACTGAACTCCGTGAACCCGTTCACTTTTCTCCTTGTAAAGACCTCATTTACACTTTGTCGTATGACGTGTCACTCGCCGTGAATAACAGATTTTCAAGCATACGGCGTAGCTTGAAAATGTGTTCTTTTCTTGGCCTCGCATGACAGCCTCAGCTGTCACTTAACGATTTGATTGGATTATCTCCCTTTGTGTGGATTTGTTCCCTATGGCAGACTGCTTTTCTTTGTGGATCTACCATGTGGAGTTTACCTGTGGAGTTTTGCCTTATGTCTGTCTAACCTCATGTACACACCTGCTGCTTTTTATGCTGTGTTTCTTTGACATGTTTTCTGTTTTCTCCTCTCCTTTTTAACTTTCCTGAAAAAACTGAATGGTGGACATACACACACACACACACACACACACACACACACACACAAAGAAAACGTCACCCCCTTTTCTTTGCACCTGTAAACGGGTGCGTAGCGTTAGTCCGACGTCCCAATAATGATCCGACACCCATAAATCCGACTACCCAATATTTCAACCATAGAGACCCATACGAACCCTATCCCCAAACCTTAACCCTAATCTCACATGGAAGCCTCTGGGAGTCTTAACCGGCCACGTAGTCAGACTAATGGGATGTCGGACTAACGCGTGCGTGCCCACGCCCCACCTGTAAACGTGTAATTTAACATTAAAATGTATTCTTGCTTCCAGGTGGCTGTGTTACTGCAACGTGCCTCAGTTCTGTGACAGTCTGCCGCGGTACGAGACCACACAGATCTTCGGCCGGACGCTGCTGCGCTCGGTGTTCACCGTGATGAGGAAACAGCTGCTGGAGCAGGCCAGGCAGGAGAAGGACAAGCTACCTCCTGAGAAACGCACGCTCATTCTCACACACTTCCCCAAGTACGAACAACTACTCACTCCTATACTTACACACCTGCGTGCCGTTACACAGCCTCTTGTGCAGCTGACTTAACCCATTCTGAACGGGAACCCATTTTGGTGTTAGCATCATGTTATGCTTTAGCTATTGAAAAATAGCAGATCTACAAGCTCATATCGCGCCACCGAGTGGCGCGATACGAGCTTGTAGGTCTGCTATTTTTGAAAAATTCGAAGAACGACTGACATTTTTAGAATCTGATCTCAGGTCAGAATGGGTTAATCAGACCAGTATGTGGTCCAGTGGAAACCTCGTATGAATCTGATCTCAGGTCAGAATGGGTTAAGCCCCGTTTTATTCTGCGTTCGACAGACGATAGTGTTGCACATAAAACTATAGACGATGTAATATAGATGTTGCAAACGCTGTGAATGTTGTAGATTGGCCATTTCCACAATTAGTTTTAGATTTATTTAGAACATTTTCACCTATAATGACCGAAATGGGTGTGCCAGGTTGAAAGTGGTTGGCCTATGTTGTGAAAAGTGGCTCAGGGCCTCTGCCCCGGCCAAGGGAGGACTTCCTTCCCAAGTTACTACTGGTTAAGATGTTAGTTGGCTTTACTTCAATTTACAATTTGGGCATTTAGCAGACGCTCTTATCCAAAGTGACTTAACAATAAGCAAGTTAGACACATACAGTACATCAATGCAGAGAGACAGTGTGTAGTGCCTCAGTAAGGTAAAACAAGAACCTAGTGTCATTCTAAAGTTTAGACAATATACTATCAAAATAAGAATCTGTACATCGAAGCTATTGGATAGCAGGTAAACAATGAACGTAGTAGCATCTGTCTAAATAACATTGAACCTTTTAACCCATTCTGACCGGGCACCCATTTTGGTGTTGGCATCATGTTATGCTTTAGCTATTGAAAAATAGCAGATCTACAAGCTCATATCGCGCCACCGAGTGGCGCGATACGAGCTTGTAGGTCTGCTATTTTTGAAAAATTCGAAGAACGACTGACATTTTTAGAATCTGATCTCAGGTCAGAATGGGTTAATCAGACCAGTGTGTGTCCCGTGGAAACCTCGTATGAATCTGATCTCAGGTCAGAATGGGTTAACCTTGTGGACAAAAACACGACGAGCCTACGTAACTGTGGATGTTTGCGTGTCAGGTTCCTGTCCATGCTGGAGGAGGAGGTGTACAGCCAGAGCTCACCCATCTGGAGTCAGGACTTCTCCTCTGGGTCCACAGGGGGACAGATCCCCATCATCCACACAGGTGAGCCTCTCATCTGGGTCCACAGGGGGACAGATCCCCATCATCCACACAGGTGAGCCCAAAGGAACCCACTGGGTCCACAGGGGGACAGATCCCCATCATCCACACAGGTGAGCCCAAAGGAACCCACTGGGTCCACAGGGGGACAGATCCCCATCATCCACACAGGTGAGCCCAAAGGAACCCACTGGGTCCACAGGGGGACAGATCCCCATCATCCACACAGGTGAGCCCAAAGGAACCCACTGGGTCCACAGGGGGACAGATCCCCATCATCCACACAGGTGAGCCCAAAGGAACCCACTGGGTCCACAGGGGGACAGATCCCCATCATCCACACAGGTGAGCCCAAAGGAACCCACTGGGTCCACAGGGGGACAGATCCCCATCATCCACACAGGTGAGCCCAAAGGAACCCACTGGGTCCACAGGGGGACAGATCCCCATCATCCACACAGGTGAGCCCAAAGGAACCCACTGGGTCCACAGGGGGACAGATCCCCATCATCCACACAGGTGAGCCCAAAGGAACCCACTGGGTCCACAGGGGGACAGATCCCCATCATCCACACAGGTGAGCCCAAAGGAACCCACTGGGTCCACAGGGGGACAGATCCCCATCATCCACACAGGTGAGCCCAAAGGAACCCACTGGGTCCACAGGGGGACAGATCCCCATCATCCACACAGGTGAGCCCAAAGGAACCCACTGGGTCCACAGGGGGACAGATCCCCATCATCCACACAGGTGAGCCCAAAGGAACCCACTGGGTCCACAGGGGGACAGATCCCCATCATCCACACAGGTGAGCCCAAAGGAGCCCACTGGGTCCACAGGGGGACAGATCCCCATCATCCACACAGGTGAGCCCGAAGGAACCCACTGGGTCCACAGGGGGACAGATCCCCATCATCCACACAGGTGAGCCCAAAGGAACCCACTGGGTCCACAGGGGGACAGATCCCCATCATCCACACAGGTGAGCCCAAAGGAACCCACTGGGTCCACAGGGGGACAGATCCCCATCATCCACACAGGTGAGCCCAAAGGAGCCCACTGGGTCCACAGGGGGACAGATCCCCATCATCCACACAGGTGAGCCCAAAGGAGCCCACTGGGTCCACAGGGGGACAGATCCCCATCATCCACACAGGTGAGCCCAAAGGAGCCCACTGGGTCCACAGGGGGACAGATCCCCATCATCCACACAGGTGAGCCCAAAGGAGCCCACTGGGTCCACAGGGGGACAGATCCCCATCATCCACACAGGTGAGCCCAAAGGAACCCACTGGGTCACACACATCTGCTATTTTCAACAACAGAAAGGAAAAAACACAGGGAAAAAAAAAGTTACAAATTCGGAAAGTTTTGGAACACAAATCTGGTGCAGGGGCACAAACTATTCCCCATATCTAACTGAATCTAGAACAAAGCTGAATCAGAAATTACTGGATTACTGCAATTAAAAATAATCCCGTTATGTTAGTAAACGTTACAAAAAAAACATTACCCACTGAGAAAAGTAACTTACGTTATCCGACAATTAAAACCCATTTTCGAATCCTTACGCAAGTTGGTTATAGTAAATAGTAACGCCCAGTGCTCAGGACGGAGATTAAGGATAGAGATTTATGAATGAATGAACCATTGTAAAGCGCTTTGAGCACTTGGAAAAGCGCTATAAAAATGCAATTAATTATTATTGATATCAAAACCGATCTCCACAGGCTGGGAGCGTCTGTTGGGCAACATTCGATGTAATTTCTGGTTGGGAAGTCATCCAAAATGTTTCCCCCCATTTCAGACCGAAAGTCTTAAAACGTGAATAACTCTTGATCTAAATCATTACGTCCAATTCTAAGCAAAGATTAGATTAGATTTAATGGTCCTAAATACCCCCGGGCGTTCGTGGTGTTAACTCTGTGGTCAAAAACAAGAATGATCCTCTCTCGACATTCAACAACACACTCTTGTGCACGATCTGAGTGCAAGTATCGAAGACTCAGAGGTATATTTTAACAGCTGCCTCTATGAAAATAAAACACAGGCTCATACAGTAGAGTAGGCTGTCGCTGGTCCCATGGTCGCAAACCCGCGACCATGGAAGTGGTCGCGGGATTGCGTAAGGACGCGCTGTGATTGGCCAGCCACTCACACACCCCTTTCTTCAGGCAAGAGACATGCGTCAGATCGCGTCAGATAATCCCCACATAGCCTACAATAACTTCCGTGAACCGAATTATCACAAATAATATTTGGCTGTGGTAGCAAACTGGACATTGAACGTATCCTTTATCCCCGTGTTGGAGTTCTGTTTTCTCTGAAGTTAGGGTCAAGGTTCACTCCGCTCGTATGACAGTTCTCGCCCAGGTGTTTATTTCTCCTTTGAAAACAAAACACCTGTGGCTGTGATCACACCTGAGACACAGCGTGCTCCCTGGCTGTCTTCTGCCCTCCTCTCCCCCATTGAACAAGGGCTGTCTCGTCAAACCACGTGACTCCCATTGAAAATGCATTGCGAGCCGCGCGACACACAGAAGAGACACCGAGGAGGAGACCGCTGTCTCTCAGGTGTGAAAAAGGCGCCTATAAAAAAGTGTCAACTGTGTTTGTTTGCTTTGTTGTAGTGATCAGTGCGCCCCCCCCGGTGGCCAGGCCGCTGTACTACAGCACCAGTCCTGTGTCTGTGGTGGACCCGGCAGGGCCGGCGTCCAGCTGTGGCACCACTGGCAGTGTCAGTCCTGCCAGGAAGACGGCCTCTGTACTGGAGCCAAGCCCAGGTAGGACCCCCCCCCCTTATCCCATATGATATCCTCTGTACTGGAGCCAAGCCCAGGTAGGACCCCCCTCTTATCCCATATGATATCCTCTGTACTAGAGCCAAGCCCAGGTAGGACTCCCCCTTATGCAATATGATATCCTCTGGACTGGAACGAAGCCCAGGTAGGACTTATCCCATATTATATCCTCTGTACTGGAGCGGAGCCAAGCCCAGGTAGGACTCCCCCCTTATGCAATATGATATCCTCTGGAGCGGAGCCAAGCCCAGGTAGGACTCCCCCTTATGCAATATGATATCCTCTGTACTGGAACCAAGCCCAGGTAGGACTCCCCCTTATGCAATATGATATCCTCTGTACTGGAACCAAGCCCAGGTAGGACTTATCCCATATGATATCCTCTGTACTGGAGCGGAGCCAAGCCCAGGTAGGACTCCCCCCTTATGCAATATGATATCCTCTGGAGCGGAGCCAAGCCCAGGTAGGACTCCCCCTTATGCAATATGATATCCTCTGTACTGGAACCAAGCCCAGGTAGGACTCCCCCCTTATGCAATATGATATCCTCTGTACTGGAACCAAGCCCAGGTAGGACTTATCCCATATGATATCCTCTGTACTGGAGCGGAGCCAAGCCCAGGTAGGACTCCCCCCTTATGCAATATGATATCCTCTGGAGCGGAGCCAAGCCCAGGTAGGACTCCCCCTTATGCAATATGATATCCTCTGTACTGGAGCCAAGCCCAGGTAGGACTCCCCCTTATGCAATATGATATCCTCTGTACTGGAGCCAAGCCCAGGTAGGACTCCCCCTTATGCAATATGATATCCTCTGGAGCGGAGCCAAGCCCAGGTAGGACTCCCCCCTTATGCAATATGATATCCTCTGTACTGGAACCAAGCCCAGGTAGGACTCCCCCCTTATGCAATATGATATCCTCTGGAGCGGAGCCAAGCCCAGGTAGGACTCCCCCTTATGCAATATGATATCCTCTGTATTGGAGCCAAGCCCAGGTAGGACCCCCCTCTTATCCCATATGACATCCTCTGTACTAGAGCCAAGCCCAGGTAGGACCCCCCTCTTATCCCATATTATATCCTCTGTACTGGAACCAAGCCCAGGTAGGACTCCCCCCTTATGCAATATGATATCCTCTGGACTGGAACCAAGCCCAGGTAGGACTCCCCCCTTATGCAATATGATATCCTCTGTACTGGAGCCAAGCCCAGGTAGGACTCCCCCCTTATGCAATATGATATCCTCTGTACTAGAGCCAAGCCCAGGTAGGACTCCCCCCTTATGCAATATGATATCCTCTGTACTAGAGCCAAGCCCAGGTAGGACTCCCCCCTTATGCAATATGATATCCTCTGTACTGGAACCAAGCCCAGGTAGGACTCCCCCTTATGCAATATGATATCCTCTGTACTGGAACCAAGCCCAGGTAGGACTCCCCCCTTATCCCATATGATATCCTCTGGACTGGAACCAAGCCCAGGTAGGACTCCTTATGCAACGTGATATCTACAAAAAAACTGGTCTACCAGGTTCTAGCAGTCAGGAAGGATCAGAATTAGCTTTTAGTTATTTATAAATCCATTTGAGGAATGTTCCCCCACTGTCTGTCAGCTATGCTTTGCTGGAATATTGCCATTCGCTGTACTGTACCCGCTCCCAAACATGGCAACACTTATAAGTTCCAAAAATGCGTTCAGAAAGAACCAGATCTGCTCTTCAGAATCAGTATGAATGGCCCACAGTAATCACGCTGAGTCTGTTCTTTGGATCTGTTCTTTGCAGATTCTGTTGATTTGTACCGTCATTGCTGTTAGCCTTATTCATGTGTTATGTTATTTTTTGTGTGATTTTAGTGCATTGTCAAATTTATACTGTTCCATTTATTTTGTGCTTTTTCTGGCCGATCTTCAAGCTCACAACGCATCGCGACAAGGTGTGACGTGAACTTGTAGATCTGCGATTTTCAATACTTTTGCACGACACGCATAGGACGGAATAGGCCATTCATTTGAGACATTGACGATGCTTGCGTGCGTGTGTGTTTGTAGTTGGGGAGAAGCGTAAGCTGTCGGAGCCTGCTGTCTCCCAGGAGGAGAACAAGAGGCCCAAGGTGGTGGGAGACATCCCCATGGACCTCATCAATGAAGTCATGGCCACCATGGCGGACCCCGCTGCCATTCCAGAGGTACACACGCACACATGTGCGCACGCACGCAGAGACAAATAACAGAGGGCACTGGAAATCCCCTTCCTATTCACTTGCATGGAGTTGTGCAGTGATGTCACCTCCGTGCGCTACCCTGTGCGCGAGCCCATTGGACGAAACAAGTTTTGCTCGTTCATGTGTCTGGCCCCAGCCGTAATACCCATGTTGTACCCATAATCGACCCCAAAAACATCGGATAAGGTCGGGTTCGGGCAGAATTTGAGAACTCTAATAACCTGAATTTATGCTCCTCTCCTCTCCTCTCAGACCAGCCTGCTGTCGGCACACTCGGCGCGAGACGAGGCCGCCCGCCTGGAGGAGCGGCGAGGCGTGATCGAGTTCCATGTCATCGGGAACTCCCTCAACCAGAAGCCCAACAAGCGCATCCTCATGTGGCTGGTGGGCCTCCAGAACGTCTTCTCTCACCAGCTGCCCCGCATGCCCAAGGAGTACATCACTAGGCTGGTGTTTGACCCGTGAGTAGTACCGCACGCACGCACAAGCGCACACACACAGGTTTTTGGGTTTTTTTGGGAATTGATTACATGACCTGCACCTGCGAGTGCAGTTTGTAAAGCCAAAATATGTCTATAAAATCTTAGGTCAGTAACATCATGTTAAATACTGACACTTTGCTCGCTCTTATAAACAACCCACTAACTGTGAACAGTGAGCGGCCATTTTCAGAGGAAACATTTATTCATTCATACTTCTCCCAACAGGAAGCACAAGACTCTGTCGCTGATCAAAGACGGCCGCGTGATCGGAGGGATCTGCTTCCGGATGTTCCCGTCGCAGGGCTTCACGGAGATCGTCTTCTGCGCCGTCACCTCCAACGAGCAGGTCAAGGTGGGTCACCTCCAACCAGCAGGTCAAGGTGGGAGGACCGTTCCTGCTTTTCACCCTGCTGGTCAACATGTCCGAGAGAGCTGGGGCGCTCGGGTTGGGGCAGGGGCAAAGTTACCTGTCCGAGAGAGCTGGGGGCGCTCGGGTTGGGGCAGGGGCAAAGTTACCTGCTCTCACCACTGTGGAGAGAGCTGGGGGGCGCTCAGATTGGGGCAGGGGCAAAGTTACCTGTCCGAGAGAGCTGGGGTGCTCGGGGTGGGGCAGGGGAAAAGTTACCTGCTCACCACTGTGGAGAGAGAGTCCTCAGTTATTCTTCTACCCGTTGGCCGTGCGCTTCCCGGCGCCCCGTCTCCCCGCACCCACCTCCGAGGTGGACAGTCTGGTGACACCAAGGTTACTCCGTGGTGGTAAATAAATATTGCTCAGTGTTGGCATTGCCTTGGGGGAATGCCAATCCGGAAAAGGCAACCACAGTAATGTACGGAGCCTACTGGCCGTGTTCGCGGCAGGGAAGCCGGGGCGGGGAAGGTCATCGAATAACTGTAGGCAGTAACAAGGGACTGTACACAGAGAATTGGAAATCAATCACCAGAAGAGAAGGTTTCCGTTCAAAAATAGCAGATGTACAAAGTACAAACTGGCAGTGCGCTGTGAGCTTGTACATCTGCTTGTATATTTTGCTTTATGCTAGAGTTAAGCTTTTATAGCTCAAATCTAAAATGACACGGACTCTTTCCCGCTGTCCGACCAGTCAGCATTTGACATGTGACTATGGTTCTGTTGTCTTGTCTGCCGGCAGGGATACGGTACACATCTGATGAACCACCTGAAGGAATACCACATCAAGCACCAAATCCTCAACTTCCTCACCTACGCCGACGAGTACGCCATCGGTTACTTTAAGAAGCAGGTCAGTGTGTGTGTGCTGCGCTGTCTGTCAGGGCGCAGTTCAGTGCCTTGGATCTTTCTTTCTTTCTTTTTAATAGATAGATCTATCTATCTATCTATCTAAGGAACTTAAATGTATTATTGACCTACACACAAAACAGAAATGTAAAAACGATCTAAGAGATTCCGTAGATAAAATGGAAATAAAATAAACGAATACTTAGTGGAAAATAAGCAGATGCTGTAGATCTGCTATTTTCACTAGTTTGGCCCGGGGGAGACATTTCTCCTTTGTGTCTCTGGCTAAAACGTTTGGGACCCACTGACCCCACCCACCTCTTATCGTCCTACATGTCCTGCTGGAACACATGCTGTTCTTATTTACAGTAGTGTGTGTATGTTCTGCATCTGCATGCATATAATCACAGATATACAACTCTTTGACTCTCTCTCTCTCTCTCTCTGTATTTATTCTCAGGGTTTTTCGAAAGACATCAAGGTAGCCAAGGCCAAGTACGTGGGCTACATCAAGGACTACGAGGGAGCCACACTAATGGGCTGTGAGCTCAACCCCAGCATCCCCTACACAGAGTTCTCTGTCATCATCAAGAAGCAGAAGGAGGTGTGTGTGTGTGTGTGTGTGTGTGTGTGTTTGTGTGTTAGAGGTTAGCTCTTGGGCTTTGTACTGAAAATAGGCGATCTACAAGCTCACAACGTGCCACGATGTGATGCGTTGTGAGCTTGTAGATCACCTATTTTTGTCTTTAGATCAAAATAAAAAAATTGGCATTCATAAAATCAGCATCCTAAAATGTTGATGTCCTTCCAATACAAACATGTGCGTTTGTGTGTCTGTGATTGTAGCGTTTGATAGATTTTTTAAATTGACATAAAATCATCGTCTTTTCGGCTGGGCTGGCCGAGCGGTCCAGGCACCTAGCCTGACAGCGTGCTGCGGGTTCGAGTCCCGATCCCAACAACCTATGCTGCGTGTGTGTGTCCCCCCCCCCCATCTCTCTCCCCCTTTCCTGTCTAACTACTGTAAAATCTATCAATAAAGGCAAAAAGCCCCCAAGAAATATCTTTTAAAAAAGTTTTAAAAACAAATCATTTTCTTTCAAACGTACCTTCTTCAGATCATCAAGAAGCTGATCGAGAGGAAGCAGGCTCAGATCAGAAAGGTGTATCCTGGACTTTCCTGTTTTAAGGAAGGCGTTCGGCAGATTCCCATCGAGAGCATTCCTGGCATCCGTACGTAACGTCTGACCTCTCTCTCTCTCTCTCGCCTGTTTTAGCATACAGAGTAACAAAGTACATTTACTGAAGTACCGTACTTATGTACAATTTTTAGATATTTGTACTTTACTTCAGTATTTCCAATTTCTAATACTTTTACTTGTACTCCACTACATCTCATCTTAAGTTACTAGTTACTTTGTAGAGTTTATTATTACAAAACATACATTAAGCACCATATACATTTCGGCCATTTGAAAACAGACTATCTACATCTACAGGCTTGGCGATCTGCTATTTTCAAAAGTACTTTTGGTGCTCCAAGTACATTTTGATGCCAAAACTTTTGGCTGTATTTCCGTGTTGTCCGGAATTTAAGACGACTGATTATAAGACGACCCACATTTTTCAAGACTCATTTGTGGAAAAATAACATTGAATGTCAAATAGTCTAGTCCCCCATTATAATATGACCCTGTTTTTAGGATATTTCCATTGGAAAAAAAACATAGTCTTATATTCAGGCCAATAGGGTAAAACTTTTACCTAAGTAAAATCACACCCGTGTGAACTGAGTGGTGCAACTCCCCTCTCCCCCTGCCCCTCTCTCTCTCTCGCTCTCTCTCTCTCATTAGCAGGCAACAGTGCTGCACATATATCTCTCTCTGTTTCTGGCACAACAGCGCCACTTTTGCCCCTACTGGTATTCTAAACATAGTAACAGTCACATAGGTTAGGAGTCGGACATTGCTGTTCCTTGGAGTGGTTGCACCACTCAAACATTGTGAGTTGACATCACACATTGTGAGTCGACACTGACATCTAGTGGCAGTTACGATCAAGGACTTAAATGGGTCTCTTCATGTCAACAGGTGAAACTGGCTGGAAACCGATAGCTAAAGGGTAAGTTGGGTGACCACCATCTCCTCTCTTGTCTGTCGGTTTCACGAAACGTCCCCAAAGAGCCTCCGGGTCGCTGCACACGTTTGAGTCTGCAAGGGAACTAGCAGCGCCCAAGGTTTCTAAATGTGAGGACCCCAGTGCGCCTTGATATTTGGCTGTGTGTGTGTGTGTGTGTGCTGGGGTCCCGAGTGGATCTACAACCTCACAACGTGTTGCAGACAGTGCAACACGTGAGATTGTAGATCCACTGTTTTTCTTGCGGAGACACCCGGACGGAACGCAGCCAAGTATAAGATCACCCTTAAGTGCAGTCATGACTCACTGGGCTCCATTTCCGTCACCGCTAAACCCCTTATCCCTAAACTCCTTTGCCTTTTTTTTTTTTTTACTATTTTGAAAAACATTTTTGAATAGTTCAACTAGCCAATCTAGATTGACACGTTGTGAGCTTGTAGACTGGCCACTTTTAACTATTCAAAAATGTTTTGCAAAATAGTAAAGAAAAAGGCAAAGAAGTTTAGGGATAAAGGGTTTAGCGGTGACGAAAATGGAGCCCATAGTCTCTTGATTAGTTTCATGACTAAAGATGCGGACCCAGAGGTCAATACTTTCTATTTTGTTCTCCTCTCAATCAAAGCCGTCATCAGTCCAAAACCAATCATGAATTACGATTGTATTCATAGGGTTTGCAAGTTTACAGACAGGGAAAACATATACCGGTATAGAGCATCGGCCCCTTTCATGACCACGAGAGACCCGGAAAATAAATAATTCCCTGTTCATTTTCCTCATAGACTTTTCAGAAAGTATTTATTTAAAGACGTTTACGCCGCGGACAAAGCCAACTCGAGTTGTGACAAATCATGACAATAAACACAATGTTTTGGGCCGATCAAATAATTAGTAAAGTAAAAGTAAGTAAAACAAAACAAAAAGTGTTGTATCCTGCCTTTTTTTCTTCTTTCTAATTATTTGATCGGCCCAAAACATTGTGTTTATTGTCATGATTTGTCACAACTCCAGTTGGCTTTGTCCGCGGCGTAAACGTCTTTAAATAAATACTTTTTTAAAATTATTTTCCGGGTCTCTCGAGGGTGGGGGACCCCCAAGTTAACCTCCCCATAATACAGAAAAGAAAAGAAAAACTGAAATCCTAATATCTTTAGTAGGTTTACATACAATATTATGTCACAATTACAGTAGTTTTCTAACTACCAAGAGAACTATAAAGCTTCTCGTGTTTATCCTACCTTTGCTGATGTTCTGCTGCTCAGCTTCATGTTGTCTGTCTCTGTAGAAAGGAGCTGAAAGACCCAGAACAGTTGTATAGCACTTTGAAGACCATCCTCCAACATGTGAAGGTGAGTCCCCTCACCTTACTGCACGCACGCACGGACACACAAACGCACACAGTCACACGGGGGGGCGCACACACACACACACACACACAACTGCCCAGGAATCGAACTCTGGCACGCACACACACACACACGCGCAGACTTTTGTCTTACCAGGTGGGTTTGTGTTCTTCAGAGTCACCAGAATGCCTGGCCTTTCATGGAGCCTGTGAAGAAAACGGAGGCTCCTGGTTATTACCAAGTCATTCGCTTCCCCATGGGTATGTATGTATGTATGTATTTGGTTAAAATGGGTGGGGTTTTAAAAAAGGCAAAAGCTTGCTCTGGTGCACTGGCCTAAAAGTGGGTCCTTAAAAACTGCTAAAACGTCTGAAATGTATGTATGTAGGTATGTATATGTATGTATGTGTGTAGTATTTAAAAGGGGGGGCTTTTTAGTAAAAAGCCCAGCCCACAAAACCTTCATATATTTAAAACAAATCCAAAATAGGGTTACCAGTGAAGGGCAAAATGCCTATTCACTGGGGACTATGCAAGGCAGAGGCGTCCACCCCCCTGAGTCCAAGTTAAGCTAGACCGCATACCTAAACCAATGTCCGAAATGTCCTCTAAAACCCAAGGGTAAAATGGATATAAAAATAGACAGTAAGTATGTATGTATGTATGTATGTATGTATGATGTATGTAGTTATATGTATACTCTACTACAGGAAACCCCCATTGTATGTATATACTGTACTGGAATACTACCTTGTGTGTTTTAACGGTGCTTTACAAAATGGTATCAACAATGTACTAGGGCATTAAGCAACTAAATCCACTAGTCGACCATGTTGGTACTAGTTGAAATACAAATATTAGTACAAATATTTATTTCCCCCAAAATATATATATTTTTTTACATAATAGGTAGTTAAACAACTAGTCAACTAGTCGACTAGTAAACTAGGCAACTAGTATGACTAGAAGTGAATGCCCTACCATGTCCGCTGCGTTCCTGCTCCCTCAGACCTGAAGACGATGAGCGAGCGGCTGAAGAGCAGGTACTACACCACGCGGAAGCTCTTCATGGCGGACATGCAGCGCATCTTCACCAACTGCCGCGAGTACAACCCGCCGGAGAGCGAGTACTACAAGTGTGCCAACCTACTGGAGAAGTTCTTCTACACCAAGATCAAAGAAGCAGGCCTCATCGAGAAGTAAGAGGAACGGCACAGAGGTGGAAGAGGAGGAGGAGGAGGAGGAGGACGTGATGGTGGCCTCCGGGCGCCAAAGAGGACCATCGGGGTCGTCCTTTCCTGCTGTCGGGATGTCGTGACGAAGAGGACGATGAGGTGGATCAGGACCCGTAACGCATCAGCAGACCGAGGAACGGGATCGACGGTCTGCTCTCGTGGACCCCCGACTGGCCGATCAGCAGCGTCGACTTCTGAAGAAGTGTCGATCTGGAATCGGTTGATATTTACTTTGAAGAGAGAGAGAGATTGGAAAGGATGAGTGAGAGTGGAAGATGGAAGGTTTTCTTTGACTGATACGGGAAGATTGAAAATTTGCCAATAACATACAGTAGTAAGTACAGTAAAGGTCTCATAGGAAGTGATGACAAACAGGAGGTCAAATAACATTAAGTAGAGCGCTTTGCTTGTCTGCATTGTCATTGTGCTAGATCAGTGGTTTTCAACCCTTTTCATATCAAGGTCCATTATTTATTCAGCATGATTTGAGCCACGGATCACCATTTGAGGAGTTCTTTTACCTCTCAGACCCAAAACGTGGGTCAACTGTACTGACGTCGATAGCATTAGGAGAGATAACGGGCAGACGTTGATCACAATAACAACTCTTCTACATTCTCTAATTGTGTAGACTTCTTGTAAAGTAAGTAATGCAGATGGTTTAACAATACTTTAAACTCTTGAGAGCGGATTTATGAAACCAAATTCATTTTACAGTTAAAGATCTATAAGGGTCTGTTTGGTTACCAACTCTCCCATCATTTAGCCCCAGGGACCACCTGGAACCCCCTCGAGGACCGCTGGTGGGCCCCGGACCACTGTTTGAGAACCACTGTGCTAGATGCTAAAAGGCAGCATGAGCTGAGGGTATGATGCGAGGTGTACAGGCACACGTACCGTACACCTCAACGTTCTTACAGTCATTCAGCTGATGCTCGGTCCAGATGGCAGGTGGAGGGTTCCACCGTCTTGCGGCGAGGGGCAGAATGCATGCCTTGCTGATGGACACGCAGTATATAGTCATTCCGTGGATCTAGCCCCGGCCGCGACCTTCTCAGTTACTCTTAACCGCTGGGTTTCTCCCCGTGCAAAGCCTCTCCCTTAAAAGGGCCACTTCACCCCTTTTGCAACCAGATCTTATTTTAATTATGTTTGGGAGACAAGAAACACTTTCGTGGGGTTTTTATGTGTGTAATATGTGTTTTTAGATATTTTAGTATTTCAAAGTGCCAGTGATGTCATGCACTGGACACCGGTCTCACTCCCTTCCTGGACTACATGTTGTCTCAGTAAGACAGCCCCTCTCCCTCTCCACAAGGTGGGGTGAGCGCTGCAAAGCATCATGGTCATTGTAGTAATCCAGCAGTGAGGAGACCAGTGTCCATGACATCACAGACACTTTGAAATACTAAAATATCTAAAAACACAAATTACCCACATTAAAAAAAAACCCAGGAAAGTGTTTCTTGTCTACCCAAACATCATTAAAATAAGATCTGGATGCAAAAGGCCCAAGGGTCACCCCTTTTTGCAGTAATCACCCCCTGGCCTCACATGTTGTGTCATAATTATAGGCAAACATTTCTTTTTTTTAAATAGGGCTTAACATGGTTGACGTCTTCAAGTGTTCTTTCTGGTCTTGTCGTAGCCTACTGTCCTTGGTTTCCTTAGCGTACATGCCTCTTTCCTACTCTCCCTCTCTCCTTTTGACTCAGGTAAAAGATAATGTCACACGCCCACAAACCACATTTGTACGGAGTCGTAGTTTTTACAAGTTTGTTTGTTGCCCGTGAAGAACTGGACTGAGAGATCAGGATTTTTTCCCGTCTGTCTCTGGTTGTTGTTGAGTCTGTTTCCTAATTATTGTCACGCTGGAAATGGTGGGCTATTGAATTTTGCGATGCCGAGATGTCACTGTATTTACATTCAAAACTATTTTCACTAATGATGATAATAATAGCCTTCAGGACACGTGACATGTAACTTAATCGATTTAGACCTGAGGACGATTCTACAAATGCCTTCTAAATTTAAACAGTTTTCTATGTCAGTCGTTCTCAGACATTTTCATGTCAAGGACCCCCAAACATATACAGTATGCAATTGGCCACGGACCCTCATCTGAAAATAGGTTGTTCCAGGGACACCCCCCCCCCCCCCAACCCCCCAGAAGCAAAGATTTGAGTTAAAAGCGTTCGTTCTGAAATAGATTTGCGCCACATTTTCACGATTAAAAAAAAATAGCAGATCTACAAGCTCGTATCGCGGCACTTGGTGCCGCGCTATGAGCTTGTAGATCTGCTATTTTTCAATAGCTAAAAGTATGACATAATGCTTAAAACGCCAATAGGGGGTTCCCGTCCTAAATGGGTTAAAATAAACAAATCTAAAACACTCAAAATTAAATATATACTATTTATATGCTATTTATTTTTGTTGGTAAAGCGCAGAACAGCTACCTCTGGCATCACAGAATTCCATAATTCCACAGGTCACCCGTTTCCGTGTAAAAGCTTACTGCATTACCCCATCGTGTGAGTGCAAAAGCGTCTGAGGTCAAAATCTGTCTGTTACTAGAGTTCATCCTGCCAAAAAATAAAAAAATAACTACACATATTTTAAATTTGTACAAATTTTAACTCTTTTAAAGCACTTAAAACGGCTCAATGTATATTTATAATGTAAATATATACATATATATTTTCTTTGTTTCAAAACTCAAAAAGCTCCTTTTTCTTTCAATAAGCCACATAGGGCGACATTTGATCATCAAAATGCACTATTATTTTTTTAAACAAGTATTCTTTAACATGGCAAAAGAGCAACTTTTTTTTCCTTCAAAATCCGTTTGAGATTTTAAAAGACTATTGCTGTTGACTAATGGCTAACTTAATTATCTAGAGTTTATTCTTATTTATGTGCTGTAATTTAAAAAAAAAGAATAATGCTTAAGAAATGGTCTTAATTTATTCTGTCTTATTTTGTGTGTATTTGCTGATGGAGATTGATACCTTTGTACTTTGGAGATACATGAAAAGATATTGTGCAATACTATGTAGTTTTGCTGTTTTGTAAAAATATGTTTGTACTTTTCAAACTTTAGGAAAAAAAATCTGGATTTTTTTAAAAGTCTGGAAAAGCTATTTCATGCTCTTTGTACTATTGGTTTTAATGAATAGTATTAGCCTATTTTCTAGACTGAATAAAATAGAAGCTCAAGTAACTTCTTGCCCTTTCTGTGATTGATTCCATTTTTGACAGCAGTGCTTTTGTTAGTATGTTATTCACTAACATAGAACACAAATTAACTTCCACAATGTGGAAAGTCTCTCTCCATGACCACATAGAAATTCACAGCATAGCCCATTAGCTGACAGGAACACAGCCGGGGCGCCTGATGGAGGGGAAAGGAACTGGTTGGAATAACGTGTTCCTTCCACGCTCTATGTTCAACCAGGGAAACTCCCCCCTGTCAGGTGTAAAGGAGCGACTTGGACACTCATGCATGAAGGAAGCATGAGTTCAAGTCCGTTGCTCTCCCCAGGTTGGCGGAGGGTGTGTACAGCCCAGGATCACATTAGATAATTGACACAGGGGTTAAAAATGTGTTACAAAATCGTGAAAAAAAGAACACTGTTGTGTAACCTATATAACACGGAAACTCCTTACTGTCCCCCACTGGCCCCGATGTCAGGCCCTGTCACATACATACATGATACAGATATACTGACTGACACTGACCATGATACCATTACTGATATAGAGGGTATGCGTGTGACATCATCGTACCTGGCTGGAAGTTATGCGGGAACGCCCACTGAGTGGCAAAAAACAACTTTCTGGCCTTGACAGCCCCATACATCCAAACAGAAAAGTCCTGTCTGATTGCATTAAACAATGTTAAACTCACCAACATTGCAGCTGTACGAAAAGCTTGAATTATCCTCTATCTGCAAAGTTTGTGTTTCATAAAAATCCACCATAGACATGTTATGAGCTACTTTCTGTCAAGAAATGCCCTGCATTTGATTGTTTTCTAAGTGTCAGAAGTGCTTGTTTTCAAAAACACATGTTGCTGCCTCCTGCATTATGTGACATTTAGAAACAGGTGGTTGAGTGATTTCCAACGAGCGCTTCCAAACTCCAACACTCCATGCTGCTCAATGTTTTGCCACTCAGTCTAGATGAGGAGGGCGTGTCCTGATGGGAAAATCATGCATGTGCATACTTGACCATGATTACTGGCCATGATACTGACATCAGTATGTTGTCAGTAGTATCACATCGTCAGTCCCTGGTGTGGTAAGAACCAGTTGGTGTGCAAGCTTTGAAATAGCATGAATTTGGGTAAATGACTTGACACTTATTTTGGTGTTTCCATATGGTTTAAGTTTAAAAAGGGACTACATTTGAAAATGTTGGATATTGTGCAAGACGGCATTGACCCCATCCAAAACTGCATACAGACATTTACAGTACTATTTAGAATTTAATTTATTATGCCAAATTACTTTTTTAGTATGTCCTAAAACTTTGTAGCTTACTAACTGGTATGTCAGATTCATACTAAAGTCAGGCCCCATCCAAAATTGCCTAACATACTATGAATTATGATTACCGGTAAATGTATTTGGGATCGTCAACCAGGACTTGGAAATAAACACCCAATCATGTAACGATATTTAAAAAGACAAATTTATACTTTTATGTTAAGAGGGGAAAATTATTTCCTATAACAGTTTTGTTTATTTGTGCTGTTGGCACCTATAGCCGCCTGCGGCCTGGCCTAATGGAAACCACTGTAATTATGAGTGAATAGAACAGTGAGTGAAGGGGTTTGTGGGGTCATTATAGACTGGGCTGCCTTGTTATTTGTTGTATACAGCCATAGGTTCTCAAAGTGTTGTCCTTGAGTGAAAGTCCAAATTGAACAGAACTAAATGGTGCATTTGCACACTCTCAGACTCAGAGTTAGCACTTTATAGTGTAGATTTGGGATTGCAGATATAGAAAATACCTTCCAATGGGTGTCTGTGGCATCAAATTGGGAGTCCTGAAGTTAAAACAAATTAAATAAAATTAAATAACAAAACTCCAAGGAATTACAGACATCGGTATGAAGGCAAGGTTGAGCAGCTGAACTGGAGCCTCGCTGTGAGGGGACGGTCCAATGCTGCCACCTCCTGGCAGAGGCTGAAACAACAGGTGGCGGCTGGTCTGTTGGTCTCTCATAGGTCTGGTGTCAAATGGTTGTCAGTCATTGATATTTTGTCGTTTAAAACAAAACAAAAGCTCTATATTCTGATAATCATTGTAACACTAACAATGTAACAGGAACAGGGGTCTGCACATCTTCCCAGCACTTTAATGAACATAATTTCTCATCAGAAGAGAAGAGATCCCATTTTATATTGTTAGAATTATTTTTCCTGCACATTTCTTTGCGTCATAAATTCCAAGTTAACATTTATCCTACTGTATGAGTTCTCTGCTCTCCTGATTGGATACAATTCTATCCTTAACTAAAATAATATTTTCTGTTTTCTAAAGAGCTGGAGAGACTGAACGAACATGCTAGCAATGATTACCATCATAACACATTTTTTTAATCTGATTAACTGTTAATCAGATCAGACCAATCGATTTAGTTGATTATAAACTAACAGCCTACACATTCTTTCATGTTGATATAATTAGGCTATAATAAAATAAAACTGTTTCTCGGTCAATCAATTAATTAACCTACAAAATCGAGATTCAGTAATTGGTTTTTAAACATGGGTTTTGATATATGTTTTGATTAGCTGCCCAGCCACAGTGTAGTGTGTGTGTGTGTGTGTGTGTGTGTGTGTACATACTCTCGCATCGATGGTAACTTGTTGTAATCCACCCTCTTGGTGCAGCGGGAGGGCATCAGGCGTGGCTGGCCACAGGTGAAAACGCCAGAGGTTTCAGGGGACGTATTTGTGACATCACAAAGACCCGTACCCCCGATGTCAAGCCCACCTGAGGAACCGTGAGGGAGGAGGAAGTGATCTGGACCAGGGGTTACCAAATCTTTTCAGCAGAAAACCAAGAAACATTTGGTGTCTCCTCCGGGACCCCCCAGAGGACCTCGAGGGGTGCCCCCAGCAAAATGAGGCACAGTTTAAACACGTACACCAATCTCCAATGCTACCAACGGCGGTTGTGAAATGGCCATTAAAAAAAAAAGAAAAAAAAAGAAAAGGGTGACAAATATTCCCTTATGGCACAAACCCTTTTCTAACAGAGGCCAAATACTTCTATAAATAAGGCTTTGTGCATAACTGTAGTAACGGGTTTCCAGAAAGTGGCAAAACCATTTTCTCATAGCTTCGATTGGCTCGGTAGCAGATTTAAACTGAAATGACATAAGGTGTCATTTAGTTTCCCCATTCCAATCTGCAGCCGAGCAATGAACAGGGGGGAGAGGAAAAAAAATAGTATGTCAACTTCTGAAAACCTGCAGGGCTACAGTTGTGCAGAGGTAGATAGTAGTCAGGGCGAGGGGTATGAAAACCTTTCAGAAGAACCATAGACTTTTTTTACACACCAGTGGTCAGCTCAAGTGGAAACGTGCAGTTAGTGCATAGAGCAGGGATTCTCAACCTTTTCTGGAGAAGGGCCCACTTGGAAATCTCAATAGCGTCCACCAATGAACACGGCAGCCGATAGAGGTAGTGGGCCACGATGCCGCGTTCATTTTAAGAGCACATTAACTTTAATGACCAATCGATTGCATTCCGCCTCAACGGAACTAACCCAGTATAACATTTATTGGCATCACTATGAAACCAGTCCCCAGGGTTTTAAAGAAGATATCGTAACTTATGATTATCATTACAATCTTTAATGTTTTGCCAATTTGCTGGGGCATTCGGCTGGGTAAGAGAAGAGTCGCAAGTCAAACATGTCAACACATTGATTTGACCATGTATGAGGTTGACTCATTTGACCATGTATGAGGTTGATTAAAGGTTGACTCATTTGACCATGTATGAGGTTGATTAAAGGTTGACTCATTTGACCATGTATGAGGTTGACTCATTTGACCATGTATGAGGTCGCAACAGAAGACAATGAGAGGCACCGGTCAGAAAACCCTAAATGGTCTCGGGATATTTCATTAAAGCAAAACAAAAATGTTTAGTCCCGAGACTTGTTTTAGGTTTAATCCCTTGAATCACATACAAGAGGTTAGATGGGGATACAATTCATGAGATAATACAATAATATTCACAGTGATGAATCTAAAGAATGATTCTGATCTCATGTTATTTGCTCAAATAAAACAGCGTTAACTATGAGTAATTTCTAATAGGGTGTTTATTAAGCAACAAAAGGGGTCTCCATCTCTTTAGTGACGAGACAAGACAACTCTTACGGTATAAGCATGGAAATGCATTTTGTTTATTAAAGAGATGGAGAGAATCCTGTTACTTAAACGAACACTCCAAGCTCTACAGTCATAACTCGGTCTTCAAAAAAAAAAGGAAATGGATATGAATTTTTAAAAAAAACTTAAAGACCTTAAAATTGCCTCAAACAAGCCTTGAAGTTAAAAAGAATCACTTTTAAAAGTCCAAGGAATTACAGACATCCAACAAACGACTCATTGTATTTCTGAAATGGCTGCTGAGTGTTTGTGGATTTTCTGTTGGTGGATTTTCTGGAGTTCTGCACACTGTGCACAGACCTCCTAGCACTGCTAGCAGACTGCTGCGCAGACCTCCTGCCCCTGGCAGACTGCTTGAAGATCGGCGAGCTGAGGAACTGCACGTCTGTGAACTTGTCTCCACGCCGGAGTTTCCTGGAGCGATGGAGAAACGAAAGGACAAAGATGAGACGCAGCCGGACAAGAAAAACAAATCATGTTTAACCACATGAACCCCTAGCATCCATATTTTAGGCATTTAGATTTTGTTATTGGTGATTTTCATTAATATCATTACTTAATTTTACAAGAAATAGCACCCAATGGATTTAGATTACAATCAATGTACGCGTTTGGATTAGCTGTGTTGGTTGTACACTGCAAATCTAAATATTGCGCTGCTCTCAATTCGCACCAGCGCCACAGATAAGACGACCAACAAGCTGGTCTTAAGTTGGCGCGCCAAGTCTGTATGGAAGACAGGTTGGCGCCCAGTGTAATTTCTCAATGACACCTCCATGCACAAAGTGGCATCTAGAAAATGTAGAGCGCATGAGTTTAAGCCAAAGTATAAAATAAGGTTCAGAGTGAGTAAGGCAAGCGATATTTGGTTCAAACTAAAATAATCTGATAGTAATCATTGCTATAGTGTTCAGTAAGAGGGTCTCCCTGTCTAGTAAACAGAAAATACATTTTCAGGTGGGTTGACAAATTTCAGCCAATCAGAAAACTTGTGTTCCAGTTCTAATTGTGTCTGCTCATTTCTTTGTGCCATCTCTTCCTATTTCACTCGGTTATCCTGCGAGTTCTCTCCTGAAAATTAGTATCCCTACCTGAAAATGTAGAGCTAGAGACCCGTTTCTGAACAAGTTGACTATTGCAATGAGTACAAAAGTACAGAATATAGCTATTTAATACTTATTTTTAGCACAGAAATATCACTTATGTCTCCGTGTGTGTGTACGTACTTCCCCAAGGACGGCTCCTTGTAGTCCACCGTCATGGTAGAACGACGCTTGCGCGGCTCCGCGACGGGGGTGGAGCACCGCGCGTCTGAGGGGCGGGACTTGCCGAGCGAGAAGTCGCGATAGGCTGCAGGGGTCAGATGATTGGTCACGTCACACAGACTCAAGCCCCGCCCTGCCATCCTGATGCCGAGCCCGCCTGAGGAACCGTGAGGGAGGGGGAGGGGAGGGAGTGAGGGAGGGAGGGAGGGGGGAGACCACAGGTGAGGGGGGTGAGTTTCTAGAGACACTGGTTCCCAAAATATATACACCGGGACCCATCTTTAAGTCATGGGTAAAAAACTAAATAATATTTCTCATGACGGCTCCGCCAACAATAACTACTAACATAAAAAACCCACTATCCCAGTGGGTTTTTCTCTCTCCATCCTTTTATCCATGATGGCATAACGGCTATTTTGACTATTAAATATTGCTCAGCAAGTAAATCCAAAAAGATTTGTTCAGTTTGGGCCCTGGTCCGGGACACGCGTGCCAAATGTATCTTTTGGGTCCTGAGTTTAAACGTTTGGGAACCAGCGTTCTAGAGACAGTTTTACACACCAGTGACCAGCTTAAGGGGAAACGTAGTGCACAGTGAAGTGTATAAAGACAGGGTTTCAATTAAACCAGTGCATAGAGAAGTGTACACCAGAGTTTTAAAAAGGGGAGCAATTGTAAAGGAGAGGTCAAAACGAATTAATTACAAAGATACTCCAGAACAGGGGTGCCTTACCCTTTTTGCAGGTTTTGGCCCTCTGGGGCATCTGGCGGGGAGGGGTCTCGACGTTGGGAGGGGTCTCAGCGGTGGACAGGGAGTCTCCGAAGCTGGACAACACCTCCTCTAACCGTCTCATGTCAGCCTCCACACCCGGAGTGACTGGGAGCTCTTCATGCTCTGCAATATAAAACACACAATTTATTAGGTTAACAGACGTTTTGTTTAAGCCATACCAAATGGGACAGGTGATCAATATCAGAGATGGGAATATGATTAGTGACAAAACAAATAGTGATACACAATATATAAATTGGTAGCATATAGAACGGTAGCATATCGAAATAAATCGGCCATAAAAATGATCTGTATTGGATTGGTCTCAAAATAATAAATAAGGCCTCTGATAAGCAATTTTGTGGGAAAGTGAAATGGCTGTACTATATTATACTACCCTTGGAAGTTGGCACATCAAAACTCATCACCAATATGGATGTAAATGTGAGCAGCGGGGCCAGCCTACGAATATATATATAAATAATTAACCCATTCTCACCAGGTGCATTCCGTTCCGGGGAGACGGACAACACCTGTGCGTTCCGTTCCGGGGAGCTGGACAACACCTCCTCTAACCGTCTAATCTCAGCCTGCACACCTGGAGTGACTGGGAGCTCTTCATGCTCTGCAATATAAAACACACAATTTATTAGGTTAACAAACGTTTTGTTTAAGCCATACCAAATGGGACAGGTGATCAATATCAGAGATGGGAATATGATTAGTGACAAAACAAATAGTGATACACGATATATAAAATCGGTAGCATATAGAACGGTAGCATATCGAAATCGGCCATAAAAATTATCGGATTGGTCTCAAAATAATAAATAATAATGAATGAGGACTCTGATAAGCAATTTTGTGGGAAAGTGAAATGGCTGTACTATATTATACTACCCTTGGAAGTTTGTACTATATTATACTACCCTTGGAAGTTAGCACATCAAAACTCGTCACCAATATGGATGTAAATGTGAGCAGCGGGGCCAGCCTACGAATGAACCCATTCTCACCAGGTGCGTTCCGTTCCGGGGAGACGTTCTCCTTCTGCCTGGTCGCCCTGGAGGGCCGCCGGCTGCGAGTCGGCATGACCTCCTTCTGCTCGGACAAGCGGCGCGTCTTGTGTGGAACGTAGGGACTGTCCTCGTCCTCCGAGTCGGTCGAGGGGTCATCCGGCGTGGCCTCCATGGAAGGTCGTTTCCGCGACGACCTTTCCCGGACGGGCGTAGCTGTAGCCGCCGGCTGACTGTTGGCGTCGGCCGGCTTGCCCTTGAAGGGCGTGAGGTGAACCCCGTCCTCGCAGTCGAAGTCGAACGTGTCGTTGAAGCCCTGCGAGGAGGGATGGGCCATTAGCTTTTAGCAGATATTTTAGTTTATAATTAATAATCATTTTGGAAAAAAAAGCCTTGTTATGATGAAGGCTGCAAATTATATCAGTGTACTGTTTTCTATGGAAGCTTTCAAAAGAGTCAACAAGTTGGAACATTTTTAAATAAAAATACTACACAGTAGTAGTACATAATTATGCCAACACGTTGATGTTAGGATATGGGCCAACATCTCAATAACGCCTGTGCATCCCTAGTTTTGGAATAAAGGAGGCATTTATAAGCCTTTTTTCAGAATAGACAGAAATACTTTTTAATACAGAACGAGATCATATCGACAACGGTTTAATCGGTTATCGGCCATAACATCAATTAATCAAATCTGATATATCGATATGGGCCAAAACGTCTGATTGGTACATCCCTACCTGCGAGGTGTTGAGCGAGGTGTTGAGCGGAGGTCCCCCTCCCTTGGCTGCCCGCGTGGCCGACCGGTCGCGGCTCTTGGAGCGGGCTCTGGGTTCGCGGCTCTTGGAGCGGGCTCTGGGTTTGGGATTATCCCACGGTTTCTTCAGAGGGGCCCGCTCCGGCTTGCGGCCCCTCTCCGGTTTCCGAGCGGGCGCTACCGGGGCCGGGACCGGGGCCGGCGTGTCCCGCGGCTGCATGGCCTTCCTGCGTGGTTGCTGCCGACCTTCGGGTTTGGCCTCCGATGCGTTTTTGCGCCGTGGCGGCTCCAAGGAGCCGCCACGGACAACAACACACGGCTCTGGTTCAGCTGCCTGTTGCCGTGTCTCGTTCTGGAGCCTGGCGTCACCGTCCGGGGGGCGAATGGGACTCGCCGTCAAGGCCTCCAAGACCTCCAGAAACTCTGCGGGAGCGCCCGACTCCTCCAGGGGCGCGCCGGGGTTTCCCTCACTGGCAGACTCCTCCTGGGACGCGCCGGGGTCACTCGATGACCTCTGCATGTGAACACGACTGGACCTCCTCCTGACGCTGCCGCCGCCGCCGCCACGCTCCGTGCTCTTCCCCCGCCTCACGCACACCGTCCGCGGCACCGGCAACATGTGCACGTCTGAAACAACGGGAAATGACAAACACATGATTTAAAACAATATAAAATCTAATAACCGATTTGACACACACACACACGAGCGCTGTCTCATAAACCATTAACACAATATAAAAATATGACGTTTTAGTAATACGTGTTCCTGATGTTCTACATACAGCCAACCAGGTGAAGAAATCACATTGAGGCTTTAACTTAAAATAACCAAACATGGCACATCTACAAGCTCTCAATGTGGCGGCTGAGAAATGTCATCCATGCAAACATAAATATGGCAGCAACGTCCAGCAAGCAACACATCCAAGGATATTTTTCATGTTGTACGGATATCTTGTCACATGTGGATGTCAAAAATTAACTGATGAAATCTCCATGTCAGATTGTCAGATCTATCAACAATAATTGCGATTACAGATTTAATTGTGTTTTTGGCATTGGCCATTAGGAATGTATGAATAAAAAAAAAGATACAACTAAATTGCAATTATCTCAAAGAATTGCAATTGGGACGATTATAGAGGGTATGCACGTGACATCATCATCAAACCGGAGTGGCAAAAAACTACTTTCTGGCCTTGACAGCCCATACATCCAAACAGAAAAGTCCTATCTAATTCCATTAAACAACGTTAAACTCAATTTGCCTGTCGCTTTGCCATTCACTTTATGCATGCGCATACCCTCCATCTATATGAAACTTGTGACAGGCCTGTTGGCGTACCTGCAGATGTGGCCACAGGCTCACACCGGAGGGGCTCGGTGAGTCTCGGGGTGCTCTGGAGTCTGTCAAATTAGAGGAGAGGGGTCATAAAAAAAGTCTGGCGTAATGGAAGCCAGAAAATATTACAAGTTTTAAGTTTTACTAGTCGTCTCATTTTTTTTAATTACCTGGATGGATCCCTGCCCGCGGGCTCAGCGGTGATCTCCACAGGTCCACTCTGTGCATTGGAAATACATGGCAATGTTTCTTTGCAAGTTTTGGCTGCTAGGTTATTTCCACATTAAAATGAGGTCAGGTCACATACGGTACGTTTGGCTCCCTTGTGCAATAAATACGTATGCACCGACTTACTTCCTTGTGCTGGTAAATCGTGTCGCGTGGCCTAGAACCTCAGCATGCAACACAAGCACATTTTATTGAAATCTGTACGGTAGAGATGGGGCCCCTGAAATCTGTACGGTAGAGATGGGGCCCCTGAAATCTGTACGGTAGAGATGGGGCCCCTGAAATCTGTACGGTAGAGAGGGGGCCCCTGAAATCTGTACGGTAGAGATGGGGCCCCTGAAATCTGTACGGTAGAGATGGGGCCCCTGACATCTGTATGGTAGAGATGGGGCCCCTGACATCTGTACGGTAGAGATGGGGCCCCTGAAATCTGTACGGTAGAGATGGGGCCCCTGAAATCTGTACGGTAGAGATGGGGCCCCTGAAATCTGTACGGTAGAGATGGGGCCCCTGAGAGCCACACAGTAGAGCCCTGCATCAGGACCCAACGCAAATGTTGCGGGCGCGGGCAAAAATTTAAATACCTGCGGTCAGGAACAGGCCGCAGTCAAGATAAAAACAGACGTGCTCCGCAAAATCCAGAAATTAACCAGATACAGAGCTTATTATACACTAGCAATATATGAATACTGTATGTCTGAGAAGAACATAATTTGGACATCGCACATGTGTAGTCTTTCATTCTCATGGCTCACGCTGCAACCCGTGTGCGCAGCTCGTTGCGGTGTCCATGACATGTCACAATATATATAAATAACATAATAGGCCTACCTATATTATGTCCCATCAAAATAATATAAACACTTTCTCTCTATCTGAGAGAAACTCCACACAAATAAACCACCCCTCTCTCGTGCACGCCTGCTCAATCTCACTCAGTTAGGGACTTGATGCTAGAGAGTAGGCTCACCTTGGCCTTCTGCTCGCTCAGCACCCTTTTGAGGACGAGCAGATGTCCGAACAGAGCCTGGCGGTCCCCCTTCAGCTTCAGGTTGATGTCGCTGAGCTGCCTCACCTTCTCCTTCTCCCCCTGCAGAGCTACAGCCAGCTCCTTGTTATTGCCCTGCAGGCCCGTCAGGATACGGTCGTCTGGTGGTGGTGGTGGGGGGGACACGCATTCAACATGGCCAGATTATGCACTGAAATGTTGGTGTGGGAGGCTCCGTTGGTTACACCAATGCTTACCTACTTAATAAAGTTATAAGTCATAATGTATGCATACACAAATGTGAGGCAAAAAAAAGTGTTTTTATGATCGATATACATCATGTATGCATGCAATGCAATGCATGTAGGCAAAATTAATGATATTCCTACTGCTGGTTTTGTTGACCAGTATCCGTCGTCCTGGCTTGCCGCTCTTGGCTCTGTCCACCAGGGTGGCACGACGGGCCCTTTTCTCAACCATCTTGTTTTTAATGTCCTCTAGGCTGTTCTTGAAGGACTTCTTCTGGCCGGGTTCCCTGGTCGCCATGGCAGCTGGTCAGACAGAAGACTTTACTTTAACCCATTCTGACCCGAGATCAGATTCATACGAGGTTTCCACCTGGACACACACTGGTCTGATGAACCCATTCTGACCTGAGATCAGATTCTAAAAATGTCAGTCGTTCTTCGAATTTTTCAAAAATAGCAGACCTACAAGCTCATAGCGCGCCACTCGGTGGCGCGCTATGAGCTTGTAGGTCTGCTATTTTTCAATAGCTAAAGCTACATGATGCTAACACCAAAATGGGTGCCCGCCCAGAATGGGTTAAAAGAATGCAGAGTCTGTTGACATTTTTAAGAAGTCACTGAAAACATATCTATTTCGTTTGTATTTTGAGCTGTGATTTGTCGCTTTTAATTGATTGTTTTTTACTTTGTTGTACAGCACTTTGTAACTGTTGTTTTGAAAAGTGCTTTATAAATAAAAATGTACTTACTTTAACCACACACACAAATACACCGCTACGCAAATGTTCTACAAAAAAACTAGTAACTAAAAGTTTTCAAATAATTGTAGTGGCGTAAAAGTACAATATTTCGATCCGGGATGTAGTGGAGTAGAAGTAAAAATATTGGAAATAGTACAAATATCTCAACATTGTACATAAGTACAGTACTTGAGTAAATGTACTTTGTTACTTTAGTTTACACCACTGCTAGCTACAGTTAAAACTAAGAGAGACCGAGGTCACACGTTGCATACGGATGCCAGGAATGCTCTCGATGAGTCGATGGGACACACAATTGTTTTCTTTCTTCATTTTTAGACCCTAGTAACCTTAAAGCTGACAATAGGCGATATACAAGCTCACAACGAGTCACATCGTGAGCTTGTGCACGCACACACCTTCTTGACGATAGAGAACTCTAGGGGATGCTGGGGTTGAGCTCACAGCCCATTAGTGTGGCTCCCTCGTAGTCCTTGATGTAGCCCACGTACTTGGCCACCTTGATGTCTTTCGAAAAACCCTGAGAATAAATACAGAGAGAGAGAGAGTGTCAAAGAGTTGTACATCTGATGATATGCATGCAGAACATACACACAGTACTGTAAATAAGAACAGCACGTGTTCCAGCAGGACATGTAGGATAATAGAGGTGGGTGGGCCCTGGGATCAGTGGGTCCCAAACACAAAGGAGAAATGTCTCCCCAAGACCAAAACTAGTGAAGATTGCATAGATTATGAAGTCAGCGTCAGCCAGTACCATGTTTTCCCAATTAAATCTTACGGAAGCAGTACTGGGCATGTGGACTCACTGGCCACAGGCTGACTAAATAAGCAATTTAAGCCTGATTTAAGCAGTCGTTTCACTCCCCCGTCTAAAAATGTTAAGTGCCTGTCCTAGGTTTATCATAATAGCTCGTCAGAAATAACTTTACTTTTTGGAAACGATAGCTACTGCAAAAAGGGGTTTTCAACACCGTTCTTGGAAGGCTCAAACCCCTTTCTACCAATGCAGGGATACCTCTATACAGAACCTCTTCTCTGTGCTAAAAGCATAAAGGCAGGTTCCAATTCCAAACAGAGCTAGAGTTGTACCTGTCATTGTCAACGAAGTCCACGATCACAACATCAGAGGGAGTTCAACAAACCACATGCAACCCAGATTCAGGAACAAACAAGGGACTAAATTATTTGCGCTAGTATGCCACCAAAATGTGGAACGCCCTACCAACTGTCATTAAGACATGCGAATCCCTTGGCTCTCAAGGGCACCTATAGGGACGGCTGTAATTCGAAACTGACCCCATAACATTCAAATCCCCCACCCACCACTTTCCCCCCTCCCTGCATGTTTCTTTTCCCCGTTTTACCTCTGATGATTTCCCGTTTTTGGTATATATATATTGGTGTATATTTGTACTTCTCTAAATGTTATGAATTGAACATGGTGGACCTTATTGTAAACAAGTGTAATGCTTTGTGGTGTGTCCACAGTTAACAGTTGTGCTAGAATCGTACTGTAATTCTGCAATGCAATCTGTTAAATACTTCACAATCAAAGAAATGTGAATCCCTAGACTCCTTCAAAACCACCGCCCCTTTTTCTAGAATGTAAACGTTTCTCTTTTATCTTACTTTCTTAAACTGTATGATTTCCTTTCTGCATAGCAGTGCATATTTTTTAAATGTCCGTCCTGGTGAATTGAAAATGGACGACCGTGATGTAAACACGTCTTAGTGCTTTTTCTGGTTTTATCCTCGTAGTTGTATTGACCTGTACTTTTGTTTGAATTGAACTGTACCCGATAAATACCCATGATTGATTCTACAAACGAATGAAATGTTCAATCAGTTGTTGTAAACAGACGTTGGCAGTGACGCGAGCACAACAAGTTAGCATGCATGCTAAGTTAACTAAGTAGTCACGCCACGCCAAACAAACGTACCTGTCTGTCTCCTTCCGCAGAACGTCGAAAAACAACCGTTGGCGTCGACCGGTGACAGGAGTACTTTACAGTTTACACCGAGAAGTATGGTAGAGACAGAGAAATAAGAGTCAAGAGACCTTTGTTAGTTAGTAATATGTTTCTTCTCTCGCATACACACTAGCACATCGTCTCGGCCGAGGCTCGCCGATTCAAAATGTGCAACTGGCGCAGTGACGCTGCCTGATTGGTGGACGTTTAGTAGTAGTACGCTCTCAACGGCCGGCGCTGATTGGCGGAGGACACGCAGACGACAGCTTACCCCAGAGTAAACTAGTATTGATTGATTGATTGAAATATTTATTAACAGTTTGCAGAATTACAGTATATTTCAAGCACAAACTCAATACAAAGACTGTTAACTGTGAGTGGACGACCCAATTAAGCCTTACACTTGTTTACAACAGGGTCCACATTGTTCAATTCATCAAAACATTTAGAGACAAACAAATAGACACTTCTATGTAGTTAAAGAACAGAACAGGAATTCATCATATAGGAAGCAAAAAGGGGAAAAATACATATACAGTGTGGGGAAAAGGGGGGTAAAAGAAAAAGAAAGACAGAGTACACAACACCATGCGTTGATGCCATGTGTGCACAATGTGCAGGCACCCAACACCACGTCCATACAAAAACATAGTACAATCCAGATAAAAGTATGAGAGTGGCGACACGACTATAGTTCCACTTCCAAACATTATTTGGAACTATGCTACCCCATTGAGATAGAATGAGCACTTTACCGAACCGTCTTGCTGCCTGGCTGCCTTCAACCACACGATGGCGAGCTTTCCTTTCTCAGCTCAAAATCTGTATTTATTTTATTACAGTAGTTTTCAACCCTTTTCATGTCAGACAAGGTTAATTATTTATTCTGCATTTAAGCCACGGACAGCCATTTGATGACTTTTAGCCTATAGTATCCAGTATCTCCTCACTGGTCAACAAAAACACATTGAAGACCCTAACAGGAGCCCTCGTACAAGGTTTCTTCGACTATGCATTCACCTCCTGGTACCACAGTACCTCTAAGGCCCTTAAAACAAGGCTTCCCAAAACAAACTAGTCAGGCTACTATACTTGGCCTCACTCCCCGAACCCACCTCACCCCTGCCCACTTTGACAGGCTGGAATGGCTTAGGGTTGACGACAGAGTACAGCACCTTGCAATGGGTCTGGTCCACAAGATTCGCTACACCAGGGGTCTGCGACCTTTTTTAAATGAAGTGCCATGTTTTTATTTTCTAGATCGTCAGTGTGCCATATCAACATTAATTAATTTTAATGACACTACGTGACAAATTCCAACATATTTTGCTTGTCCACAAATAAAAAGTTTTTCCTTATTTTTTTATCTTTCACGTTGTTATAATGATCATTAGACTCAGGGCAATAAGTAACAGAGTTCAGTTTTAATGAATGTAGAACGCAGGGTGTAATTTACACACAAATGAGAGGGACTTAATTTATTTGACTGCATTATTTAAAACCAAAAATACTCTCTCACACACTTGCCAGTGTGCCAGTGATCACCATCCTTTGTGCCAATGTTGGCACTGGTGCCTAAGGATGCCTACCCCTGCGCTACACCACCAAGATACCCATGTACCTTTCTAAATACTTGCTTAATGTCAACGAAGTCCACACACCCACAACACCAGAGGGAGTTCAACAAACCATGTCCAACCCAGATTCGGCACAAACAAGGGACTAAATTCATTTAGTTCCTAAGCCACCAAAATGTGGAACGCCATACCAGCAGTCATTAAGACATTAAGACAAAACTGCTCTCAAAGGGCACCTATGGACGGCTGAAATTGGAAACTGGCCCCCGTAAAATCTGAATCCCACCCACCCCTTTTCCCACTGTATATGTTTCCTTTCCCTTTTTACCTCCTCTATGATTTCCTGTTTTGACTATATAGTTGTCTATATTGGTACGTCTCTAAATGTTTTGATGAATTGAAAATGGTGGACCCTATTGTAAACAAGTGTAATGCTTTATGGTGTCGTCCACTCACAGTTAAGAGTTTTTCTATTGAGTTGTACTTGTAATGTACTGTAATGCGGCAAACTGTTAATCAATCAATCAATCAATCAAAAAGCCTCTCAGACCCAAAACGTGTCTTTAGAACATTTTGTTGTCTTTTAAATGATAGAAACAGGTTGATCAAAATAACAATTCTTCTACATTCTCTAATTGTGTAGACTTCTATCTATAAGGGTCCATTTGGTTATCAACTCTTGCATCATTTAACTTTAACAGGGGACCACCCTGGAATGCCCTCAAGGACCACTGGTGGTCCCCGGACCACTTGTTGAGAACAACTACCGGTATATTACATCAATATGATATTATTAACCATGCACTGATAGGCTTATTACATCATAGGCCTTCTCTCTCTCTCCTGTCAGTCTTCACTTGAAACTATCAATAAAGGCAGAAATGCCAAAAACTAATCTTACAAACAAACAAGCCAATACTTTTGTACTTTGAATACAGGTACTTTACACTAATGCACCATTAGTGTAAAATGTTATTAGATTTGTTAGCTGCGGCATGTTGAACGGATGGAGCAATACAAGTATTTATTATGCTACCAGTTAAGCAGTGTTAATGGAGGGAAGGAACTGATTCATATAGTGCTGGGTGGGGTCAAACCTGAAGAAAGTTAAAGCCCACAAAGGAACTAGGACATCATACTTTAATATTAATACGCACACGCACGCACGCACAGAGAATACATAAGGTATGCATCAGAGCAGTCATTAAGGGCCTGCTGTGAGGCGACAGGCAGCCATAACTTTAGGCCTGCAGGTAACCAGATGGAGGAGGAATAGAAGGGATCCTATTAGTATTTATAGCGCTTAGTCGAGGGTCTGTCCAACTCAATTGGTTAAAGCGTTCACACCTTCACAGTGGAACGCTCAGACCACCCATTGCAGTAAAACACTGGATATAGCCTACAAATGTTAGTCTACCAGTAAGACGCCCTGAGGGCGAGAAGCGCACACATCCGCCTGGGTGACGGCAGACTTTTGGGCGAGCGCTGGCGCTTTGGCATGGGGTCTGACCGATCAATGATGGGGGTGAATCAACATTTGGGCTTAACACCCAAACTGCCATGATGGACGGTCTCCCGGGGGGCCAAGTTTAGTTTAGTTTATTTCATCATCTTCACAGTAACAATACAACGTATTTGTCAACACAAGGTTACAATAACATAAATGGAGGTGATCAAAAGGAACAGGCTGAAGCTGAAAGCTTATAAATGCCTATCCTACGAACAACAAAAGAAAAAATCCTCAAGTGGTTACAAAAATGGAAGGAATTGCAATAAACAATCCAAACAATTGATTACCATATAAGAAGATTCACAAACCAAATGACAAGGGTGACACATAATGGGGGGAGGGACTCAATCTGAGGTAACTGGATAAAAGGGATGAAACGTGTGCATCTGTATACTGACCTGACGAAGATCCGTCAAGATCGAAACGTTGTCTTTTTTCAATAAAGTGATTCTTTACCAAAAGAACGGTGTGCGGGCCCTATACCTCCTTCCATGATTGCCTTATTGGCCCTGCACCCACTGTCGAGGTGCGTGTAAATAGGTATGCCCCAAGAATGAAGGCGGCGCCATCGACAGAAGGCTGATCAAAGGTGTGTCATGTCAGGTTCAATAATGGTACCGTAGAAAAGGTTTCCTTCCTTGTGCCGTGCCGTGCCGTGCCGAGCACTGCCCCGCGGTGTGAATATTGATGTATTATTTATGGAAGGAGGACTATCAAGCACAAGCTGGGGGTGGGGAGAGGAAGTGCTATTTATGGCATATGGAAGGAAGAGGGATAGGATTGAATATGCAGCGTGCCTGTGTGTGTGAGTGTGAGTGTGAGTGTGAGTGTGAGTGTGAGTGTGAGTGTGAGTGTGTGTGTGTGTGTGTGTGTGTGTGTGTGTGTGTGTGTGTGTGTGTGTGTGTGTGTGTGTGTGAGTGCATGTGCACGTGCATTCGTGAGCGTGTGTGCGTGCATGCAGGAAAGAGTGGTGGAAAAAGTATACTCACATTTTTCACTTAAGTAATACTGGTATACTGCAATATAGAAATACAAGTAAGACGAAATAAAAGTCCGGATTTCAAAATGTACTTGAGAAAAAGTACCAAAGTATTGGCATCAAAATGTACTTAAAGTACCAAAAGTAAAAGTATTCATTGTGCAGAATGTCACATTTCAGTTCAGTTTTCAAATGTATAAAAATATTTTGAAGATTATTTTTAAATTGGCCGAAATGTATAGCCTATACTATAGGGTTGAAGTGGATAATGTATAGCCTATACTATAGGGTTGAAGTGGATAATGTATAGCCTATACTATAGGGTTGAAGTGGATAATGTATAGCCTATACTATAGGGTTGAAGTGGATAATGTATAGCCTATACTATAGGGTTGAAGTGGATAATGTATAGCCTATACTATAGGGTTGAAGTGGATAATGTATAGCCTATACTATAGGGTTGAAGTGGATAATGTATGTTTTGTAATAATTATAATCCAAATCTACAAAGTAACTAGTAACTAAATAAAAGTTTTCAAATAAATGTAGTGGAATAAAAGTACAATATTTGGATCCGAGATGTAATGGAGAAAGTAGAAGTAAAAGTATTGGGAATTGGTAATATATACTCAGTAGTGCACAGCAGTGCACATACCTCAACATTGTACTGGTAAATGGTAAATGGTGCATTTATATTGCGCCAAGGCGCTTTACATAGATTGTGCATTACATTCACCCATTCATACACCGATTGTGGCGGAAGCCATGCAAGGTACCAACCAGAACATCGGGAGCAATTTGGGGTTCATTGTCTTGCTCAAGGACACTTCGACATGTAGACAGGAGGAGGAGCCGGGATTCGAACCGCCGACCCAGGGATCATTGGACGACCTGCTCTACCTCCTAAGCCACAGTCGCCCCTTAACCCATTCTGACCTGAGATCAGGTTCTAAAAATGTCTTCTACATCCTGACAGTTTTCCATTCTGACCTGAGATCAGATTCTATAAATGTCTTTATATGTCAGTCGCTCTTCGATTTCTCAAAAAATAGCAGACCTACAAGCTCATAGCGCGCCACTCGGTGGCGCGCTATGAGCTTGTAGATCTGCTATTTTTCAATAGCTAAAGCATAATATTAATGCTAACACCAAAATGGGTTCCCGCCCAGAATGGGTTAAGTACAGTACTTAAATAAATGTACTTAGTTACGTTCCACGACGGGCGTACGTGCTGGGACATCTTAAAGATTTACTAGGTGGAATTAAAATGACTAAACTTTCCAACTAAATGCTTTACGTGATTCTCCAGCCGCCGTAGGCTGTATAGGAAGAGTTTAAGAAAACCACCGTGGCTTCGTTCGTGCACCAGACGGTACCATAACCAACACCGGGGGAATGAAAACCTAATTAAATTAACTGCCTGCTATTGGATTGTGGTACTGGCGAACAAAACAATCAGCCACATCCACATGCAGGCAGCACTGCTCATTAGAGACAGACACGCCGCTCAAAGGTCTTATCCTCAGCCGTCGATAATTACATATGAATAAGTTAGAGGTGCCGAATGAAAGTGCACTGTGGAAACTGCAGATTAGTTTTGAAACCTTTCTTGGGGTTTAGTTTGTGGCCATTAAACCCCATGCGTGCAACGTCCGTGTACTTACAGTACTTTTTAAACATTTGTTTGGGATTTGTTTGATTTTTGCTTTGATTTCTCCATGAAACGACAAAAAAAAATCATTGCATTTTGTTATTAATTCATGATTTATTTTGCTTTTTTAGGGATTTATTGAAATGTGTAATATCCCGGGATCAATAAACATGTAATAAACATGTACACATGCTTGTAGTGCGTAGACACATCTTTATCAAATTGACAGACTACATTTTCAGCTTCTTAAGTATCATTTCAGTATAACTGTCTTACTTTCTTTTTTTACTAAAGTCTAGTTTTTATATTGTATTTTCAGATAATTCTTTCCCCCCACACCTAGCTTTTGTTTGCCGGGGGGCTCAAGTGGTTAATCAGAGCGTGTGGATAATAAGTCCAGCGTGGTTGTGTGGATGACATGCAGCGTGTATTATACGGAAGGCAGGGAATTTATGGGGCGCACTGCAGCTTCAATCAAAGCAACGACTGCAGGCACAGATGAACAGCACTCTGCCTTTTTCTACTCCATAAACACAGCATCCTGCAGCATGCAGCCTTTATATCTACTGGCACCCATGCATCATTATTAAGAGATCATAAACTGGCACAATCAGCCCACCAAGACACCCCCACGACCCTCCCCCGTGTTCAGCCAGAAGTCTACAGTGGGCCAATGAGCAGGTCAGGTCTCCTCTCACAAACACCACCAGATGAAACGCATTAGCTGTAATCTGCTGCACTGGCCTCGCCACATATAACGGCCCGAGAATATACAGCCCCTGCTTTCTTTTAATGTGGAAAAACGTGCAAAGCCAAACTAGCCCTAAAATTTATGATAATGAAATCATAACGCGCGGGGGCAAATAATCAGCCCCCAAAGCAAACATTAAAACGGCTCAGAAAATACAGGGATTAAGGTTTGTTTTATGGGACCTGGCTTGACGTCAGGACTTTAGCCTACAGATACGTCCCTCTGTAGAAGGAGGAGCCGCCTACATTCACTTCTATTAATAGCAAATATTCACAAGCAACGATCACATATCTTACATTGGACTAGCGTGGTTGATCGAGCACGTATAAATGAGTAGCTTCAGATGAGATGCGGTGTAAGCATACAGTTCATTTGTCTATAGTGCTTAACCACATGAACTCTAGCATCCCTATTCTGGGCGTGTCATAACAGAGCATTCCATTCAGCTAAAATAGCAGCTCGTGTTGTGAGCTTATACAGTATAGCTTTCGGCTATTTTCCGTGTTTGACATGCAACAACGTGTAAGTAGTGGTGAATGCACACATTCTATAGACTATAACAGTCGTCAGCATTACGACCATAACATCCTGCTGGTGTCGATGTTCCAACAGTACATGTAGCCTCAACATGTGTGTGTCTGTGTGAATGTGGTGGAAGGTGGTTGGGCGGGACGGCATGGATTCTACTCCTCCTGTGCCTTCTAGAGTGGGACCCTGCAGAGATGCATCTGGCTCCATGTTGCCTTCTAGCCTGCACCTGAAAACCCAGCTCCATATCTAATTTCACCTCGGTCTCTTAACATTAACATTGGTGTCCCTGTTACAAAAACAAACATGATGTGACCTTCATGGTCATCATCACATCTAGGGTGTCAGGAAGGGGTACATGGTGAAGTGTGAGGGGGTGAGTTGGAGTCTGAAGAGGTGAGAGAACTGCACTGCTGTCACCCGCTTCAGTTCAGATCTAGGCAGCTGTATATAGGCTGCCTTAACACTGAATGAGATGGAGGTGTTTATTCCCTGGTCCAGTGTGATGTATATATAATACGGTACGGTAAATCCAGGTTTCTTGGATGAGGTGGCTGTAACGGTGCAGAATGACGATGTCTCCGCGTAGATCATCGCCGAGCGCTGGCTTCCTGTGGGTCGACGGGACGGATAGCCTGCTTCCTGTGGGACTGAGAAGCAGAGAGAGATACAGATAGAGCGTTCTTTTCCTAAGCAATCAACCGGGCCTTATCGTGCGTATAAATCTCAGGCCTCGCAAAAAGGAGACAGTCGCAATAAGCAAAGTCATTGCAAAGCTATAGCATTACATAATATGATTCACTGACTTTAATGAACTCAATTCATTGGCCTCACACTTTTCCATTTGCAAGAATGGCGGGAGTGGAGAACAGGTTGAAGTTTCACTTCATCCCGTGCTCGAGCTGAGCACATAGAATGTTTATGTTTCTCATCCTTATCTTTAGACGCACAGGCTCGCTGTTTTAATCATTCATGAATGGCAACCTCCTGCACAGCTCTGCGCCGTAGCTGTGCTCCCCAGGTAGGACGGAGGAACCAAGAGCCCTCTGGGTGTCTTTTGTTTTTCTGACACATTTGGTGTGTGTGTGTGTGTGTGTGTGTGTGTGTGTGTGTGTGTGCGTGTGTGTGTGTGTGTGTGTGTGTGTGTGTGTGTGCAGGAGAGGACATGAGCGTGCTATGCATTTCTATTGTATGTGCAAGGAGAGACAGGTTAGGGAGAGAGAGAGTGCAGATGATACCCTTTGAATGTACTGGAGAGAGAGAGAGAGAGAGAGAGAGAGAGAGAGAGAGAGAGATAACAGCATAAATATGACAGAAACTGAAGGGGAAAGATTAGCTAGGGAACCAAACGGCCTCTGCCTTCTGACAGCCTGTGGAATATTAAGTGCGACGCTGTTCGACTCCCACACACAGATGTTCACAATCACCAGACAATTAATGAGAGCATGTGACGTTGCCGCCATGATTTTCAGACGACGAAGATACAGTGACTGATTGGATGACAGTTGTCTGGATTGTCCAATAGAAACATTTGCTTTGGACGGCGCGGAGGGAAACGGGAACGAATATTGCCAGTTTTAATATCGCAGGAATCCAGTCAGCGTCAGGAGCTTCGGCGTCATTTGGCTGATGTGAAACAGCAAAGGAAGAAAAACAAGTTTTTTTTTAGGCGCTGCTAGAAGGAGGGTGAACTTGCACGACCGCTGACTGCGCTGGCCGCTGGGGACACAAAAGGCCCACAACAGTATGCTTGGGCACACAAAAGGGTTACAACAATGAGCTCATGCTAAGCCCAGTGTTGGCTGCTCACAATAAAGTCAACCGTGAAAGGGAGGTTGTGTTTACCATGTTTTATTCCTGAACCAGAGACACTCTCATAGAGCCAGGAGACAGACTGACGAGGAAATGAAGCCGAGAGCACAGGGGCAGAGCTGTGAACCTTGAGTCGAGTCAGACTGAAAAACAGTGCCAATCAAAAATCGAGACTTCACTCAAGACTGCAGTTAAGGCTCAACTTGCTTGAAGCAAAAACTTGGAAATGTATCGCCATCACAGGACTATAGTTTACTTTAGGCTTTACTGCTTCGCACACAATTCTGCCTTTCTGTAGTGTTTGTTTTGGAGTAACCGTGGCGATGTTTGCTGGGCAATGCCAAACTGGCATCGATTGTCCCATAACGGGGACGGGTAGAGCTGCAGGAGTTGAGACTTGTCTTGGACACGAATTGGACTTTAAGTTTAAGGCTCGGTTTTCGGGTTACTTTTAGACTCGTCTTTACTTGGACTGGCACCAAAAGCCAGCAGCTCTGCATGCATAGAGGCAACCTGTAGACTCACAGAGGTCATGCGCGGTATCTCATAACCACAGCAGCATAGTGGTTTGGCACCTGTGCCATGAGTACACATTATCTATACCCTCACATTCTTTTCACAGCGCTGTGTAGCAGGGCACAACGGCAACTACTTAAATTAATAGATGGGAAACAAGCTTATATCCCGTAGAGTACACGTAGAGTATATATTAAATCCCTATGACTAACAGTCCTCCTTAGTTCAGTGGCACAGTAGCTAGGCTGCTGCAGTTTAGACAATCAGTACAGGAGTGCTGAACACGTTACCTCTGAGCCTTCAACAGTAAAAAAAAAAATCAATTTCCTCCGAAACAGGAGCTCCGCTCCGCTAACATGAGCTTCACGCACACAGCCCAAGGTTAACGTGAAGCTCATCAGCTTCACGCACACAGCCCTGGGTTATGTGAAGCTCATCAGCTTCACGCACACAGCCCCGGGTTAACGTGAATTTCATCAGCTTCACGCACACAGCCCCGGGTTAACGTGAATTTCATCAGCTTCACGCACACAGCCCCGGGTTAACGTGAAGCTCATCACACTGACAGACAATAAAGTTGTGCAGAAGAACATTCCTCCTGCACTGATTTATCTCTGAGAGCTAAAGCCGGCATGGAGGAGGGGACGACGAAGGATTATCTGTACTCTAAGTAATAAATAATTGGGAGAAAAGGCTTCATCTGAGGCCAAATACAGGATATGTTTTTTTTTTTTTACATAAACTCTTATTTCATTTTCCCTCTCAGGAAAATACCTGAACGGGTACCAAGGAGAGATTATTGTATACGTGATGTTTCAGTGAGTGTGTACGGAGGGGGGGGGGGGGGGGGGGGGGGGATAAATGGTTTTTAGATAGGAGTGAGAGTACACAGTGAGTTATGGCTTGACTCCTCCTGTCGCAGGTCCATCTGTCTGTGTTCCTCCTAACTCAATCTGGATGAACTTGTGCTCCATGAGCAAAAACAACAAGCAAAAAAAGGAAAGGAAACCAGAGCGGGTCCAGCAACAGCCCTGCAGGCTAGACGTGGCTCTCTCTATGACATGTCTCTGACGTATGCAGTGGCCGAAAGTACGTACCTTTTTAATTGGTACAGATCCCTAAAAGTTGGTTCGGAACTGGAACCAAAAAGTACTTCTTCTTGCCCTGTAGTGGGAATCAAAGTGGCCGTGTCACTATTCAGGTTGGAAGATGCAGATGTGATATAATAAACTATCGTGAAAAATTAAGAACGGAACCAGTTCTAGGACCAAAGACAGACAGACCAACATTATTACATTGCTCCCGTTTATGCATTTTATTCAACAAAGACACCGTTTGGCAGAAACAATTAGAATCACCACTTTTCTTTTTTTGAATAAAAAGGACATTTGTGCAGCTGTTCAAAGAGTCAAGCGGGAATATTTCTGTTTGTTTACGGAGTTATTTATTGTTGTCCTTCAAACAACATATCCGTCTAGTCCTGGAGGTCTACCGTGAGTCCTAGTCCTGGAGGTCTACCGTGAGTCCTAGTCCTGGAGGTCTACCGTGAGTCCTAGTCCTGGAGGTCTACCGTGAGTCCTAGTCCTGGAGGTCTACCGTGAGTCCTTAGTCCTGGAGGTCTACCGTGAGTCCTTGACAGATGGAATATAATTATGTTTCTTTTTTTTGCAATCGGTGCGAGCAATGCATCCACAGTATGTTTATTGGAAAATAATAAACATCTTGATCAAGCATGCGCTGATGTACAATCTCACGTGCGTGCACACGTGAGCACGCACGCACGTGCACACACACACACACACACACACACACACACACCACGTGCACGTTTCCTGCCTTCCACATACACTGCAAAATCCTGAGCATTAACATTTTTTATACTTAGGTCTTACAGCGAATAATGAAAATAGCAGATCTACAAGCTCAAAACGCGTGTTGTGGCAAAGAAATTTGGTGTAGACGGAAAAAAAAACACGGTGCATGTACAGTTGCAATTTAAGATTATAGAGGGTTTAAAAGATGCCCCGACACTGTATCGGTATCGGAAATGTATCGGCCCTTATTTGGTCATATCGGTATCTGCAAATATGCCAGTCTAACCACACCTCCGACACAGGGGTAAGAGATTGACACTATAGCAGGTACATAAAATGTTGGGGCATGTGGAGTTTGCTTTGGAGTTGCCCAAACTGCAAGACAGTGCACATTTGAATGAGGAGTCTGCTATAAACACAACACGAGATATATAGCTAGATAGCTATAAACACTATTCTCTTTTTGTATTATTATAAATTAGAAATTATTCTCTGGTATCGTTATTCGGTATCGGCTAACACAGAAATGGTGGTATCGGGATCGGATCGGAAACGAAAAAAGTGTAACGGGACATCCCTAGTTTAAACTATGGTAGGGTAAGTGATATCTTTTGGTTAAAAGTACAAACAGGTCGGGGCGCCCGCTGGCCTAGTGGTCCAGGTGCAGGCCAAATATAGGCTTTGGCCTGACAGCGCGTCGCGCGTTCGAGTCCTGCTCATGACGATCCTTGCTGCATGTCTGTCTCTCCCCTTCTCTCTCTCTCTCCCTCTTTCCTGTCTATCTTCACTTGTCACTATCAATAAAGGCAAAAAGCCAAAAACAAATCTTTAAAAAAAGAAGTTCAAACTGGTTCAAAGGTTAAAGCACTGTATTCTGATTGAGTGTGTGTGTGTTCAGAAATAGGAGTCTCCCTGTCTCTCCAGCTCTTTAGTAAACAGAAAATACATTTTCAGCCAATCAGGAGAGAGTACTCATGTATCACTTTAAGGGCTCTATTTTCGTTGGAGCATTCTAAATACACTATTGCAATGCATTGGGGAAGGGGTGTTCCCCCACTAAAGTTGGTATTTTGGTTACCTGTCGAATCCCTAAATCCCTAAAGCACCTCCGTTACCCGTTACATTATGCATAGGTGTGGTTTGGGCGTTACAATAATGAAACCAATCACCGTGCCACATATGTTATGATTTAGCTATTTATGAAAAATCGAAGAACGACTGACATAGAAACATAGCTTTTTCAGAAAACTGTCAGGATGTAGAAGACATTTTTAGATCCCTTATCATCCGTTGCCCGTTATGCCCAGTGCTATATTGCTTCATAGCCTTATACGGTCTATACGGTCATAGCCCATGGAAGAGTGATGCGTTGCTGCCTTGAAGTCTCACTTGTGCTGCACCCCCCCGTGCAAGTCACAACTCGCTCAGATCTCACTATCTTTTAAATTTCAAAGTACTACGTAAACTACGAAATTCGGGCTTTCATTTGGTATATATCGTGCATGTAGGATGTAGCAATTTAGGGGAAAGCGTGCCAACACGCCCATGACCACACCAGACCTCTAGGCGCAAATACCGGTGTCGGCATAATACTGTAGATAGCAGGTGATGCTGGACCAAAATACCATTAAGGGACAGAGCAAGCTCCTATACTTTTGGGCAGCGGCTGACTTGCGGATTCTGATTGTGTCTGCTCATTTCTGCATTCCCTCTGCATGTTCCCTCTCCTGACTGGATAAAATTAGTATTCCCCGACTTGAAAATGTTTGAATATATTAAAGATAATCAGGACTAAGTTTAACAAAACAAATTACCGCAAGGAAGGAAAGAAAATTATTTATTTTTTACCCCCATGGAACCCAAGGTAGGGTCGGGCTTTGGCAGAATTTGAGAACTCTAGTTTATTGAGCGTTAAATTGACATTCAGGGTCTTGCTGTGCAGTGCCAGTGATCCACGCCGTCCTTTCTGACAAGTCAAAGTGTTGACAGACGGGACGAGTCATCCCGTCTGACACGAAAACATTAACAAAAGGCAGGCGGCACGCTGTCGGAAGCGGACCCAAGCTCCCGGGAATGTAGACATGAACTCCCGGAAGCGCACCGGAGCGAGGGCGAGGCCGTAGCCGAGTGAGCGGCCGCGGCGAGAAGCGTCGATGCCTGCTTCTGCCGACTCAACGCCATTCAAGTGACGGTACGCATCGATAGGTTTGGAATCATAATTCACGTCGTCCTTGTTGACGTTACACGACTCGTGACACCTGTTCTCCCCGTGTCCCCTAGGGGTAGGTACCCTCACAAAAAAACATGCAGTAATCCTGGTCTCTATACTGCCTCCCCCTGGCCAGTCGGGGTGCCTGCTGGAGGGGAAAGGAACTGGTTGGAATAACGTGTTCCTTCCACTCGTTCCGTCCTACCGGGGAAACTTATCACCCTGTCAGGTGATAAGAAGCGGCCTGCTCACTCTTCACGCATTGAAGGATGCATGAGCTCAGTTCGGGGCTCTCCTCAGGTTGGCAGAGTTTAGGCAATTGGCACCGGCAGGAAAAATGTGTTACAGAAATCGTGGGATGAAATACAAAAAAAAAAAAAAGATGTTGCACGACTCGTCACCACGGTACGACCTCGGAGTGACAATGCGCTGTCCTCTCCTCTGATTGGACGGTTCGTAGGGCCCGTAGGGGTCAGTAGGGCGAGAACAGGACGGGCGCGTGGTGCGCCGTGCAGACGGGCGTGCTGGCGGGGGCGTGGTGGTGCAGCAGGGCCTGGGGGAGGGGCTGGGCGCGGAACAGGGCGGGGCCGGCGTTGGAGGCGGGCCGCAGGTGGAAGGCGGACGTCAGGGACGACATGGCGGCGGCGACAGACAGGTGGCGCTGCAGCAGACAGGACGCCAGAGGCTGCTTGGTCAGGAGTTCCTGCTCCTTCCTCAGGGCCAGACCAACCTGATGGGCAGCACACACACACACACACACACGCACGCACGCACACAGAAACACACACACACAGACACACACACACACGCGTGCGCCAAAACACACACAGACCGACACACACACACACACACACACACACACACTAAAATGTATTTGTCGACTATAACTAACTATATATTCACAATTTTGTCAACAAATAAAAACTAGACCAAAATGTTAGGGAGGTTAGATATACCAACAGTCATTAGTCAGACAAACCCGTCATGCGGGATAAAAATCACCCGTACTGCAGGTTAAACATCACCTGTGGCTCCTGATATGCGTGGCGGGTTAAAACGATGGTGTCTGACTACCGGTAATGGTGTCTGACTGTTGGTAGCCGCTATGTCTAACTAAACACGACGCCATCAAGGCCTGCCAATATATATTCTGACGACACAATCAACTATAGACTAAAAGTAAAACATTTCAGATTACTTAAATATGACTAAAACTAAAATGACATTTGATTTGATCAAAACAAAATGTAGGAAGTCTGGCTCTAAGCATAATTTTAACATTACTCAAATACTAAACTCAAATGCACGCCAGGGTGTACTTTCTTGGCTTCTCTCTTGCAGTGGACCCTGGTTCTGCTGCTGTGTGTATTAAGAAGAACTTGAACAACATCCAGACTTCCACGTAGCGAGGCTGTGGAAGGCTGCCCGAGAAGGACAGTCCCTCGGGGAGTTCCTGACAGCGCAGGGAGGGAGTTGTCTGAATACAAGCATGTGCTGCTGGCTGCCGGCCTCCGCGTTAATAAGCAGCCCCTTTCTGAGAAACGCTGACCGCCTCTGTTTTCTGTTTTGTTTCCTTTGGGGCCTAAAAAACAAACTCCAAGGTCTCCTCTGCCAAGACTTCTATCTCACCACCCACAAGCGGCCGTGTTATGTTATGCGTACAGGTTTAGTCTGTGTCTGCCATGATGAGTACAGCTCCTCATCCGGCCAAAAAGCACTAGATCTCATGGGGCTTTAGTTTAGACTAGAGCAGTGGTTCCCAAACTTTTCGAGACACAAAAGAGAGTTTAGACGTTTGCCCAAATAATAATAGTAACAACACCAACACCAACACCAGAAGAAAAGGAGGAAAAAATGGACAAAATGGGCCCTTATGTAACTCCGAGAGTGTATACGAATGGAACCAAGTGGACCCTTACGGTTCCATTTGGTTCCATTTAAATACACTCTCAGAGTTAAATAAGCACAGAGTATTTTACAGTGTAGACTGGGGTCCCAGAGATTTGAAATGCTATCAGATGCATAAAATGCATATCAAATTGGGTGTCCTTGAAATGAAGAAGTGTGAGAATCACTGTTATAGAGCCACATCATAAAAATCATCTCTTTATATGTGGGTCCCTGGCATTTAACTTTTCAAGTGGTCCGCGGTATAAATGTGGGGGTCCTTGGCAGGAAAAGGTTTGAGAACCACTGTTTTAGAGGTTGCGTGCGGTGCCAGTTCAGCCTGTCATGTCACTTTAGCTGCGCTGGTTGGTCTGATGGGAGTGTGATTTGTTTATTTAATGGTGAGGCCTGCCAGCAGCAACTGTCATATTCTCTGCCAACTCCCTCCCTACACGGTTCAGGAAATCTCAACAAGACTAGATTGCTGTTTGCCAGGCAGATCCTCCTTGACAACAGTCATGTTTATCCATTCATTGAATTGAATTGTTGATCAAATGCAATTTCCTTGTTTTCTTCGTGAATAAGTAACCTGGGCATGCCCCAGTTCAGCGTGCTGTTGGGATTATGAGTGAATCTGTTGGTGAACTGTCATGGGCATTAATGTCTTTTTGGGGAAACTGACTCACTCTATTCTGAGAACTGCCCTTTTTTCTTTTTTTCTGGGGGACTTTTGCACTGAACAGCCCGTAACAAATGTAGTGTTCAAAACATCTGAGTAGTATTTATTTCATTGTATTGCCCAAGACTTATTGCTAAATAAAATACATAAATAAATAAAACGAAATCCTTCCTTTCACATCTTAAGAATGAAAATGAAAGAAGGTGCGTTCTTTCATATTGTGGGGAAACTCGAACTAAGATATGATGACTATCCAAGTATGCAGTCAGACCTTGGATATTAAGTTCTCATGTTTTTGGCTTGTTGTTCTTGACCACAATGATGCAATACAATAAAATGCACCTTAGGTATGTTATTTAAAACAGATGCTATAGGTTCATTTGTTTACCTATAGATTATTATTTTGACAGCATATTGTAGAACAGTGGTTCCCAAACTTGTTCATGTCAAGGACCCCCAAATTGACACTAATTAGCCCGCGGACCCCCATTTGAAGAGATATGCCAGGGACCCCCATAAGAGAAGACTTTTACAGCTCTAGCAGTGATTCTCAACCCGTTTTAATTTCAAGGACCCCCAGTTTGACATGCATTACTCTACGGATCCCCATTTAATGGCATTTCTATCTCTGGGACCCCCAATTTATATTGTAAAATCAATGTTAATTTAACTCGCGAGAGTGTACAAATGAAACCAAATCCATTTGTACACTCTCTCAGAGTTACAGACACATAAGGGTCCATTTGGTTACAAACTATCATTTAGCTGGGGGGGGGGCCCCGGAACTCCCTCCTGGACCCCTGGGGGTCCCCGGAGCCCACTTTGAGAACCACTGTTTTAGAACGATGCCATACTGTAGGTTCCTGGCTACCCGCCAGGCTGCGATCCTAGTTACGTTTCCTGAGGCACTACAACTACACTGTCTCTGCATTTGATGTACAGTATGTTGTTTACCTAAGTCTCTCTGGACAACAGCTAAGTCTCCTATGTAAATGCCCACATTGTAAATTGTATGGTGTTGAAAATGAAGATGTCACTATCGCACACAGGCCTTATTATAGTAACCATCTGCTGATCCAGCCAACAAGTTTGAGTAAGTACTGTACTTTCGAAACAATGTTACAAAGTGCCGTACAAATTTTTGGACACAAATCAAAGTTAAAAAGAAATTAACATAATAGTGTAAGGAAACAACATGGGAAAAATGTTTACGAAACAAATATGTTTTAACCCGCTCTTAAAACTGTCAATTGACTCAGCATTTTTTAAAGCCAAAAGGTATGGCGTTCCACATTGCACCACTGCAAAGGCGCGGTCGGTCACCCTTTGTTTTGAGCTTGGTTGCAGGTATTTCTAGAAGACCTTCAGAGCGTCAGAGGACCTGAAAGGTTTCCCATTGGTCTTAGGGGGCGGTAGGTCAATAATATGAAGACCTGAAAGGTCTCCCATTGGTCTTAGGGGGCAGTAGGTCAATAATATGAAGCAGAGCTAGTGTAGGCCGAGGCATTCTCTGTCGCAAAACCCTGCGTGTCGACTGAACTCTGAGTGAGTGTGTTAAAAATGGACCCTTATGGATCCATTTACTCTCAGAGTTTGCTGCGCAGATTGCCGCACGGGAAGGATGCCCCAAACTATAAACACTGTACCCTAGTAGTATTAGGCCTCACTCAGACCTTCGCATCTAGCATACAACATTGTTGGATGCTAGATGTAAACAAAGGGTAAGTGTCAAGGCCGCCCCAATGCATTTCCAATGGAAGTCACATGGTTTGACACAACGTTTTTGTTGTGCGGCTTTCGGCTGTGTTTCGACTGCCCCCCCTCCCCCTCATACAACAAAAATGTTGTGTCAAACCATGTGACTCCCATTGGAAATTAATTGCGAGCTTGCACAGGTAAACAAGTCTCATGCATCAGCTATACATCAATCTGTTGCAGGGCTGGACTGGCCACAGGGCATACAGGGCATTTTCGCGGTGGGCAACGACCGTTTTTTTTGACAGGCAGGCAGGCCAATAGGTGGCAGGCCACCAGGAAAGGTCCAGGCGTGCTGCCATTCTGCCAGTGCCATCATGATAATTTCACTGTACCTGTATCAGTGAGTTACAAATAAACCCTCTACAAAGGGTTGTGTAGTTTGTATCATTTAGGCCTACTGTATGTTGTTCTGTAAAAGTGGTGGTATTAGGGCTTGTTTGTTTGTGTGTGTGTGTGTGTGTGTGTGTGTGTGTGCCGTGACGGAGCGGGCGGTAGAGTTTCTGCTATCTGCGCGCTGGCTGTGGTGGGCCGGTCTGGGCCAAATTCACCCGGGCTGAATTTTTGTCCCAGTCCAGCCCTGATCTGTTGTGACCGTGTGAGTGAAGCCAGGGTTTCTGGTTCTACCATACTGGGAAGTTAATTGAATCCACCTGGTGTCCTTGTCTAACTCGTGTTGTTCAGCGACCCGGGGTGCCATGTGGGTGCAATTAGCTTCCAGATGGGAGAGAGAAGCAGCCGCACCGGGTGGCCCAGCCTGGGCACCAGCGGGCAAATACACTCATTCTTTTTTAATCGTCGAGTCGCACCTGATGTATTTTGTTATTACCGGTAAATGTGCTTGAGTTTGATTCATTGAGAAATTTATATACTTGGCTGCACGGTGGTGTCGTGCACCAGCCAATGGACTGTTTTGGTGCCCGGCGCCAATATAAATCAGTCATTAACCCATTCTGACCTGAGATCAGATTCATACGAGGTTTCCACTGGACACACACTGGTCTGATGAACCCATTCTGACCTGAGATCAGATTCTAAAAATGTCAGTCGTTCTTCGATTTTTCAAAAATAGCAGACCTACAAGCTCGTAGCGCGCCACTCGGTGGCGCGCTATGAGCTTGTAGATCTGCTATTTTTCAATAGCTAAAGCATAACATGATGCTAACACCAAAAGGGGTTCCCGTTCAGAATGGGTTAAATGGACGACGGTGGGCCTTTTTATGACTCATCACAGCCCGCGTTCCGCCCTGCGTCTCCCTCACAAGAACCCCCTGCAAGCGAAGGCCGGAAGTGGAGGATAATTTCCTGGGCCTTCCTGTTTTGACGATGCCAGGCTAAGATATAGGATGCCCAGAGGACAGCTCAGGATTGCTCCGTGTGTGTGTGTGTGTGTGTGTGTGTGTGCATGTGCGTGTGTGTACAGTACTGTATATAAATGTGAGAGAGCAGGAAAGCCAACCACGGCACGGCACTCACCGCCTGCAGGCTCTGGAGGCGCTGAGGGGGCGTGGCGTACGGACTGAACTTGGGCTTGGCTGGTTTGCCCGCCGCTCTGTCCTTGTGTCTCCTGCTGCTGATGTGCTGGGGGGGGAGGGGGGGGGGGGGGGGGGGGGGGGGGAGAGATTACATTAGTTTCTCTTGACTACAAAATGTTAAGAATGTCATTCTTAAGATAGAATGTTGTTTAGACCAATGCCTAGGTTTGATATTTGCCATTCATGTGTCACTATTAATTAATGTTCGTTCCTGCACTTAAAAGTTGTGAGTTGCTCTAGGATAGAGGGTCTGCTAAATAACTAAATTATAATTAGACAGACAGGCTACCAAAGAGAGAGAGAGAGAGAGAGAGAGAGAGAGAGAGAGAGAGAGAGAGACAATACAATACAGCCACATCTCTTAACCCATTCTGAACGGGAACCCATTTTGGTGTTAGCATCATGTTATGCTTTAGCTATTGAAAAATAGCAGATCTACAAGCTCATAGCGCGCCACCGAGTGGCGCGCTATGAGCTTGTAGGTCTGCTATTTTTTTTAAATCGAAGAACGACTGACAATTTTTAAAATCTGATCTCAGGTCAGAATGGGTTCATCAGACCAGTGCGTGTGTCCAGTGGAAACCTCGTATGAATCTGATCTCAGGTCAGAATGGGTTAATAAAGCGGTTGAGGGACCTTAATGTCCATCCTCTTATTATTAGGTGGTACTATATTCATTTTTAACTAAACGTACACAATGAATGGCACTATGTCAGAGCACAGAACCCTGAGTCCTGGAGCACCTCAGGGCTGCGTCAGCTCACCTGTCCTTTTAACTCTGTATACAAATGAGTGTAGAAGTGGCAACCCGAACAATTACATCATTACATTATCGGATGATACTGCCATCTTACTGTTGTAGCCCTTCTGGATAAGGATAGGGATTTAGCCGACTACTTTTTAGAGGTACAGAACTTTGTAAAGTGGTGTGACGACAACCACCTTATTCTGAACGTTAAGAAGACACAGGAGATGGTGTTTGACCCCAAGAGTATTGGTGACCACAGGCCTGCGGTCAGACAGGCAGATAGATTGATTTGATACACAATACACAGAGTATCGTAAGCGGTGTTGAGTGTTCAGCTGTGTTTGCTTCGAAAAGTGCCAATGAGCGCATGAAGGAATTACAGGGATACCAGTAACCAGTGACACAACGCTACTGCTGCTCATTGCGTCGCCATGTGAACGGTGGAATATTCATAAGAAGAAGAGGTGGCTTTCCATTTCCAAGTGTGTTTTGGAGGGCAGATGGCTTTACGGATAGCAACACACAGAGATCGGCAGTGAAACACTGAATATGCATGAACACCTGGGCGAAAGTTAACAGCAGTGAAGTAAGTACGATACACAGTCCTGATCACAGAACACCACGGCGGAGCTTGTTTTGTTATACGTCACAACCAGGGGGGCAGTCAGACAGATATTTTGTGAAGCCACTAAGGAAATGAAAGTTCATATAATGGCCTGTTGTGGCGCTGTCATTGGGCTCAAAAAAACCCATAGCCCCATAGAAGTCCATGTATTTTGGCCCAACTTCACCTAGACTGTATTACCTTAATAAACATGGTCATGAATACTTTTTGCTTCCAGTCACTAGTTTAAAGTCTCATTTCTAATGTCATAATATTCTTTTTGGAAAATTATGGTCCCATTTATAAAAAAAATGACCATAAAAGTTGCGCATGTTCTGAGGGGCGTGGCTACCGTTACAGTCTATGAACGGGATCCCCCACCCACTCGAGTCAAAATATAAACCAACAAAGAAGAAGGGGGGAAGTCCCGCCTCGTTGTGTGGGCCAGCCAATGGGCCAGCTGGGCCCAAACGGATCTAGAAAGATGGCGACTTCCAGTGCAAGGACTGACAGGCTTCATTTTATGTTCATGTTAGACCCGCGGAACACTTTGTCCATATTTTTTACAGTCTATGGTCACAACACAGAGACGTGTAGACAGGGGGAGCCGGGATTCGAACCGCCGACCCACGGATCAATGGACGACCTGTTGCTCTACCTCCTGAGCCACAGCCGCCCCCAAAAAAAAAAAAAAGTTAAAATATTAAATCTTTTTACCGTTCCGTGCCGTCTAGCAGCAGGTTTTGCCGTTTGCTGTCTAACACTTGCCCGGTTCCATGTGAACGATGCAGCATACCACTTTCTCATTATACATTTTTAAAGATATATTTTTAACCCATTCTGACCGGGAACCCGTTTTGGTGTTAGCATCATGTTATGCTTTAGCTATTGAAAAATAGCAGATCTACAAGCTCATAGCGCGCCACCGAGTGGCGCGCTACGAGCTTGTAGGTCTGCTATTTTTGAAAAATCGAAGAACGACTGACATTTTTTAGAATCTGATCTCAGGTCAGAATGGGTTAATCAGACCAGTGTGTGTCCAGTGGGAAACCTCGTATGAATCTGATCTCAGGTCAGAATGGGTTAAAGATATAGTGTTACACACAGAAGCTGTGAAACATGTTACGGTGTTACGGTAAGGTCCTTTTAGCTCTTGCTGTGGAACAGAGCCATAATAACAGGTAATGGAGACACTTTGGGACACGATGGGACGACGTGTAGACGGTGTTTCTCAGCCGGGGTCGTTGTGACACAGCTGTGGGAAATGAGACATTTCCACACGCAAACAAGGTCAAGGCACCCTGTGATTACCCAGCGGGGGTGGAAAGAGTACAAGAACAGATTCACATTTAGTAGAAAAATGTTGCATATTACAGGAATTATAACCACTTAAGACTCACAACAGCTTGTAGATGTGGTATTTTGGGGGAAATGTTTTGACTATAATTGACTAAAAATGTATTTTCTGAGTGAAACGAAAAATCAGGCTAGCCTGACAGAAAAAGATGCAAGTTTGGTTCGTGAGCACGACGACATTTTCTGCGTGTCACTCGCCGTCTCCCTCTCCCTACTTCCTGTCACTCCTCAACTGTATACCGTTCAAATAATGGCAGAAAAGCCCCCCAAATAAAGCAGACAAACTTAAAAAAAAAATAGTTCATGGCCCACAGTTCAATCGATTTAGTTTTAGAACACTTATAACATTTATTATTAAATAATGGCGAGACAAAGTAAAACAATGCCACAGCTGCCAGCGCGTTTCGGATCAAAGCCACGGCCCACCATGCAGTGGACCTGCGCGCTGCAGAACCAAACAGATCTCAACGTTTTGTTCTGACGCTGATGGAGGCTTTTTCTACGGGAAACATTTGTTTCTACTGAACAGTGTGCCTTTGATCTCTTTTTAAGTTCGACCTGCTCTACCTGCTTATATCGCTGCTGTCGGGCAGAATTAACCTCCTATAACGCCATATTGGAACTTTTCGTGTTTCTGTTTCCCCGTGAATTAACGCCCCACTTGATCACACAAAACATCAAAAGGAGCAGATCCACTTGAAGTGGGGCGTTTTGGACAGGTTTCCAACCCAACAGAGACGATATATACTCTCTACAGAGGAACACGGGATATGTTTGCTATGCGACGATAAACCTCTCCAAAGAACACCCGTCTCCAGCTGTGTGTAATTATAAGGAATGCGAACGCTCCTATCTCGCTTATGTGTAAGCAAGATTGCTTGTCTTGAAAACTACTCCAGTAAAACGTGTCTCCTTTTGAAGACTATAGGAATTTCCGTATGAATACCAATCATTCTCCAGTGATTTTCTTTAATTTCGACTTAAGATTGACTTTGGGGGGGAAGGTGTTTTTTATTAATATATTTTTTTATCCCACGATTTTGTAACCCATTTTTCACCCCTGTGTCAATCATCTAATGTGATCCTGGGCTCTACACACCCTCCGCCAACCTGGGGAGAGCAACGGACTTAACTCATGCTTCCTTCATGCTTGAGTGTCCAAGTTGCTCCTTTACACCTGACAGGGGGGAGTTTCCCTGGTTGGACGTAGCGCATGGAAGGAACACGTTATTCCAACCACTTTCCCCTCCATCAGGCGCCCCGGCTGGCCAGGGGGAGGCAGTTTAGAGACCAGGATTAACGCATGTTTTTGTGAGGGTACCTACCCTAGGGGAAGGTGGTTTTAAGCAAACTTAAACGGATCGTGAGTGTGATGTAAAAGCATATCTGGAGGCTACTCTGCAATTCTTACCTTTCAAAAGTTACCTTGGTACTAAATTTAACTTTAGTGAAAGCTACATGACCACATGAGTTACTTATTTTCCATTATTTTACAGAGATGGAATGAGAAATTTGGGTCCCAAGCCAACAAATATCTGGCTGATGGCTGATATCTAATCTAAGTCTTTATTTTTATTGTGTCAGAATTGGAATTCAGAACTCAACAGAATTGTACAGTTGACATACTTGACAGCTACTCTGTAGAGCGTGCTATTGCGTGCGCTTTCTGGGAAGAGTTCACTTAGGAATGTGAATCCATTGTCGTGCAATTTCCAACTTTCAGTGCTGCGTGCTCAACTCTTAATCCTAGTCTTTCAGTGTTTGGGTGGCCAAAATATATGAGCACGAGAAAAAAAACACTCCTTGGCCTAAATTCGGCCATAGCCACTTGCCCAAATGTGCTGACCTGACCATCACATTTGTGAGGGTCATAGCGTGTGGAAGGAACACGTTATTCCAACCAGTTCCTTTCCCCTCCATCAGGCGCCCCGGCTGGCCAGGGGGAGGCAGTATAGAGACCAGGATTACTGCAGGTTTTTTGTGAGGGAACAATGGGAGAACATGCAAACTCCAGACAGAAAGGCCCTTTCGCCAACCCCACCCAGGGTATGGGCACTGATGACGCAGAGGAGAGAACACGCCGCCCAACGTCCCAAGCAGGGAATTGAACCCAGGACCTTCTAGCTGTGAGGCGACAGCACTACCGACTACGCCACCGTGCGCAGTCTCAGAGTGGATGTGCGCGTCGCAGGTGTGCTTTACCTGCTTCAACTGCGTCTCAGAGTTGACGTGCGCGTCGCAGGTGTGGTTTACCTGCTTCAGCTGCGTCTCAGAGTTGACGTGCACGTCGCAGATCTCACAGTGGAACGTCTTGTTCTGCAGGCCGGTGTTGGACACCTCCGGTGGGGCGGCCGCCAACTTGGCCTTGACCCCCGACCCCCGGGGGAAGGACTTGATGGCTCCGTCGCCGCTGCGCGCCTCCAGCATGGTCTTGTGCTTGGTGCCTGAAATGAGACGGCGAGGGTCAAGGAGAGAGGGTCAAGGAGAGAGAGGGTCAAGGAGAGAGGGTCAAGGAGAGAGAGGCTCAAGGAGAGAGAGGGTCAAGGAGAGAGAGGGTCAAGGAGAGAGAGGGTCAAGGAGTACAAAACTCCTTGGGATTCCCAAACTCCTTCAGCTCAAGAGAGAGAAATCTTGGGTGACTCGATTCCGCGAACCCAAACGTACAAAAATAACACTGTGAATGAATCACTTCTTAAGCCCTATTTCAAGGGTGTAGCGAAAAATAGCCGCTCTGCAAGCTCACAACACATCCCGAGACATTGAGAGCTTGTATGTCTGATATTTTAGCTTTATTTGAAATGTAGAAATTCTGGATTTAGAAAATGTTTTCTTCTTGTATTGTTTTGGAGGTGTATAAAATCGTGAACCAGTTCCGCCATCCAACAATGAGTCTCAATAATACACTGGAGGGTGTGCTTTACCTTTCATTATATCAAATATTACTTCATTATCTTCCCTTATTTTTACAATACTGTGTTTTCTCTTAACCTTTTTTCAATACAGTAGCAATTTATGACTAAAAACGTTTTATTTTCTTTATTTTATCAATTTAAATTGTCACCAGTTCTAATCGATTTTTATCGATTGACGATAATAAATCGTTACATGTATGCCTACTAGACATATTGTAGTCACTTTATCTTTACATGTACAGCATATTGTACAGCATATTGAGGAGCCTTCGTCCTACTCCTCCTGCCCAACACTCCCTGCTGTGCGCCCCAGCCCGTAGGAGTACATGCAGTGACAAATATCACCCTCCCCGCCCGGCTTCACTCCCCCTGAACACGGTTCGCACAGACGTCCGACAAAAGCCGGATGCACCGCGGTAGATTCGAACCCACAACCTCCGTGGTGGTGGGCGGGGACTGTAGAGACCGAGCGCCTACCAAACTAGTTGTTCGTTAGCGTTGCTGCTGTTGCCGTTCATCGTTTTGTAAACTAGCAAAGTGCATTTCAAATTGGTGTTGTTGTTGTTGAGTTGATGTTGAACCGGTGTGAACCGCGCAGGTATGAGACCTGAATACTGAATATAGTGTACCGTCTCACCGCTGTTATGGGCCTGCAGCTGGGAGGCAGAGTTCACGGCCACCTTGCACAGCGAGCAGTACAGGAGACGTCTGGCCTTGTCCTCCTCTGACTCCGTCGTCGTCTCCGCCTCTGGCTCCTCCTCCGCTTCCCCGTCACGCTGCGTCTCCCTCTCCTCGGCTCCCCGGGGGCCGGGAGGCAGCGCGGGCTCGCCGGGGCCGTTCTGCGACGTGGTCTCGGCCGCCGGACACGCCGCCTCTGGTGCAGTAGGAGGCGCTGCTGCTGCTGCCTCTGTGTGAGTCACAAGCACACACAGCACGAACACAACGTTAATGCGAAAAGACAAGAGCGTGACATGAATGAGAGAGGGTGAATTTTATGGAAAGAGCAAGACATTGTGTGTGTGTGTGTGTGTGTGTGTGTGTGCCCGCATGTGCGACTGTGCGTGTGTAAAAGAATGTGTGTGCATGCCATGGCACGCACGCGTGTGCATCTGAGGAGGACAAAATAACAAGAGCCAAAGCTAGACAGTGCACTGGAGAAGAGAAAATTGGATTTCTTTTTCACCCACTTTAGGCGGATACGGTAACAGCTGCACCCCCCCTCCCCCCCCCAGGCCCCCCCATACCCACTCCATTCATCACTATGAGAGAGAGAGAACAAGAAAAGACAGAGAGAGAGAGAGAGAGATAGAGAGAGAGCGAGAGAGTGCAATTATTTTATGATCCCTGTCAAACTCTTCTAATCTGCCTAATAATCAGTGATTTCCCCGGGGCGTCTTGGTGCGCACTTTCCTCCAAGTGTTTAAACCAACAGCGCCGGTGCAGAGAAACAGAGGGAGGAGGCTTCGTCTCCGCTATCGGCTGTCAAGATTGGAAGGAAGTGAAGGAGTGCCTGCTCCCCGTGGAGGAGCGGGAGCGAGCGCTGATTTAAGGGCCTCGCTGAGTGATAACAATGTTTATCTCTGCCGCGTCGAGAGACGTTTGTTAGCCAGCGCTCCTTCCCCTGCTCTTAGGGGGGGCGATAAGGCCCCCGTGGTGGAAAGAAAAAGAAAAGTCATCTTCAGAGGGACAGGCCTCGCTTGCTCTCTCAACTGACTTGCACGACGATGTGGCTTTACTCTCTATCTCCTTTTCCATCTCTGCTTCTAGAAAGAAATCTCTCATTATTAGTCATTAGCCAAGCCGAGCTGTCTACTTGTCCATACGTCTGTGTGGCGTGTACACCTGCCGCAAAATCTGTCTTGGACTAATCTAATATACGGCAACCTTCCCCGTGTTTCTTCACTAGTCCGATCCGGAAGACACACAGTTTGCCGGCCACTGCTACAGAGCTGACAATGAGGTTATATCTTCCCTTCTTCTCTGGAGTCCTGCCTCAGAGCAGACCAGAGGTAGAAAACTGTCGTTCCCTGATGTCAGTCTGGCGTGATATTGTGAAATCCACGACCGCGGTCTAAAAATGATGAATGACAGTACTGCGTGTATGTCAGTCTGTCTACAAAGTTGTCCACCAGAGGGTGCTAGAATGTCCAAACAATGTGGACAAACATTGGATGGAAAACATAGATAGAACTACAGTTGAAGGTTGGTGGCCAACTGGCCATATTGTTGTGTCCTCATATTACGTTTCAAGTTTCAAGTATATTTGAAAAACATCATCGCATAACAATATGAATTATGAATTATGATTAAGAAGACCTAAACTAGATGTTCAGTTGTAGCCGGGTCCGTCCTCGTGAAAAGGATTTAGTCAAAACTCACACAATGACAGTGTGATATCGGGCGGGAGTGGCTCAGAAGGAGGTCTTGGAATACAAAGATTCCAGGTTCGATTCCAATTTGTGTGTGTGTGTGTGTGTGTGTGTGTGTGTGTGTGTGTGTGTGTGTGTGTGTGTGTGTGCTCGCAAGCTACAGCATAACAGCTGTTTAGCTCATTTAAAACTCATGTACTGTAGCTTAAATGCACTAGGTTGGCTTGAAATAGAAGCATTTGCATAATTGTTCACAGAATTGCTACTGGTGTTGGAAAGGGGTCTTGACAGTTGAAATGAAAGAAAACCTCTGCCAATTGTGGGGTTTATTATAATCTAAGGGTGGATGTGCAACCAGCAACTACAGCCCACTTTGTAGACGCACAGAGACAAATACAAATAAATATATTACTATTATTGTGTACAGTATATATTTATAGAGTTTATAAATGTTATGCCCCCATATGTCGAATCAACTAGATATTCAGTTTACCTCATTCATAATCATAAGCTAAGGCCTAATGATACAATCACCATCTAACGAGAACATAATTAGCAGGACTATTTGTCCAGTGTGGGCTGGTTCAAACCACTTTGCTCTGAATCAGTGCTGATTTGTACAGCAATTTAGTTTTGTAGTTTATTCAATGTTTCTTTGTTTAATCTGACCAGAAAGCACATAAAAAGCTAAAAATGGATGAAACAATTACATTACCGGATGGCCCGCCCAGACTACCGGCAGAGTAGTTCTGGAGCAGCGGATTGTGTGTCCCTGGTTTTTAGTGATTTACGATTTAGGCATTTAGCAGACGCTCTCTTAACCCATTCTGACCGGGCACCCATTTTGGTGTTAGCATCATGTTATGCTTTACCTATTGAAAAATAGCAGATCTACAAGCTCATATCGCGCCACCGAGTGGCGCGATACGAGCTTGTAGGTCTGCTATTTTTGAAAAATTCGAAGAACGACTGACATTTTTAGAATCTGATCTCAGGTCAGAATGGGTTCATCAGACCAGTGTGTGTCCAGTGGAAACCTCGTATGAATCTGATCTCAGGTCAGAATGGGTTAATCCAGAGCGATTTACATTAAGCAATAACAAAAAGCATGGCATACATCACATATATAAAAAGTAGTTCCTAATGGGATTGAATGATGGAGGGTAGCTACTGGGACGTAAGTCGGGACTTGATCACCCCGGCTGGGTCACCCGAGTGAGGGGTATGACGTTACGAGACCCTAAACCCCGAGGACCTTGGCATACATCACTGAGGATACGGATAGGGTTTTATTTCTTCTGTGTACTGCTGTAACGTTTTATTGCCGTTGTTTTACTCCAGTTAAAGTGCCTCTAAACTGATGCATTGCCTTTTTATATTCAATTGGAAAGCACTTATTTGTAACTCTGTTTTGAAAAGCGCTTTATAAATAAAGTTTATTGTTATTATATTATTATTATACGTCCCAGGTGCATCCATGCGATGTTTATTTAGTACATTTCTGTATTTACTGTATCTGTGATAGGCTGATTATATGTTAGTCTTGTTCCCGTAAAACTCATTTGATAACGTGTACTTGTTCTGACCCCCAGACTTAAACCCTGGGGATAGAATTGGTTATCTATGTAAATGCAGATTCTTTTTTTGTCAGCCTTCTCTGCCAAAGGCATGTTGGTCAAAAAAACACTTTCCTTTTTCAATTTCATGCATCGCCTCCAAAGTCCAAACTGTTATATATCCAAAGAAGTCGTACCCTAATCCAGTAGACTAACAGAATACTAAAATATCCTTCAAACATCAGGGGAAAGCAATTCTGGAGAAAGGTAGTGCACTGCATAGTGAATATAAGTCTATATATCACTGGGACACACAGTAAACGAATAGAACCATTTGAAAGTCTAAAGGCTTAAAAAAAAAGGAGCTAACTTTCACCTGTCCCTGTGGGTCATGGTCTTAAATGACAAGTGAAAGTTTACGTCCTTAGGTCATATATTATCGTCGCTGTTGGGCAGAAACCTCATATCTCCACGTTCTGGCCTAAACGTGGCCTAAAGCGACATGTTGAGAGCTTGTTGATCTGATACTGTAGCTGTATGTTTTTATTTGAGTCCTGAAGAGCAATAGTTTTATGAGGTTTCCACCCGACAGAGACAATATAATAGTTTAGTCTACCAATACATTTAGCGTGTCATTGATGTGACCCTGATGAGGACGTCTATCCCGTCGAAAAGTTTGCATCGTGGCTATGAGCTGTGCAGCCTCCTAATAAAACAAAATACATTATGATTGCCATATATAACACAAATTAAAAACACCTTAAATATTGTATTTATTTTAGAAACAGTTTGTCTTTCACTCAATATGGACCGCTTCCGTTGCAAGTTGATGATGTCGTATGTCCATGCGTGGTTCAGCCCTACTGTATGTAATAATAATTAAAAAACGACTTAATACTTGATGAAGTATGATAAAAAAAGTGACAGATGAACAATTTCTAAAATAATTAAAATATTTAAGGTGTAAAGTTATAGAGGGCAACAGTCTAGCCATGCCAGGCAAATTATAATATATTACGCCATATAAGGTTTATCCTTGTAACAGTAATACTGTCCGGAGATATTGTTTTTACAATCAGCCACATAGTAGCATGCTTGGCAGAATGAAAAGGTAGATTTTCGATTTTTACAAGGGCGCGACTTGATCATTATCCCCTCAAGCAAAACGATTAAACATCAGTATAGCCTAATAGACACTTTAAAATGCATAGGTATGCAACTATGAAATATAGACTTATATCAGCCACACATTCATCGTTTTCCCATGGTTATGGTCACGTTTACCGGCACATTTCCATTATCCCCGCAGCTAGAGATTTACAGGTATTTCACATTTTCCTGGATCAGAAAACTTTCAAACTTCAAAACCTTGCAGTAACTGCATGAAATGCATAGGTATGCAACTATGAAATATAGACTATCAGCCACACATTCATCGTTTTTCCCATGGTCATGGTCACGTTTACCGGTGCATTTCCATTATCCCCCGCAGCTAGAGATTTACAGGTATTTCACATTTTCCTGGATCAGAAAACTTCAAACTTCAAAACATTGCAGTAACGGCATGGCTCATCAAGTCCTGGACAGAGCGCAGTGGAGCGTTAATGACAGACCGACCAACAGCTGCAGGGTGTTGGAACGTAAAGCTCCACTCGGTGTGATTTGTTCTCCCTCAGCGGTGTCAGTAGAAATGTTTAATTGATCCCCCTCGCTCGGGCCCGCTGTGATCAGCTGAGTTATGAAGTGATTGCTAAACTATTGTGATTAAGCCGTTTCTGTTATTCCACTACGCCACGCGGAACCGCTCTGAGAACCGTCAGGGATGAGACGCTATTATCGTTTATCGTGATAAAGAAAGAAAAACACAATAATCGTATCACAGAGAATTTAATTTAGTCTTCCGTCGTAGGACGAACCCTCTATACTTGATAAAACGGACCTGTATAGAATGCATTTGGTACTCTCTTATGTCACTGTACATAACAAATTGCAGATCTACAAGCTCACACTGTGTTGCATTGCAACATGTTGTGAGCCTGTAGATCGGCTACTTTTCGGCAAGCATTCACCCCAGAATAGGGATGTTGGGGGTTCAAGTGGTTAAACAAAAGTGTCACTTCAAGTTTTAAGCATATTTAGATTATCGCAATAATATCATTAATCACAATTATTTTTGCCGCAATAATCGTGACATGTAATTTTCATATCATCCCATCCCTTCAGTTTATGTTGCACTACTGTGGTTCTGAAAACTATTTAATTTCAAGGATAAACATAACTCTGAGATTGTACAAATGGAGCCGAATGAACCCGTTGATATGATCTGATCGCCCAGGGCTGTGTACTTGTACAGTACGTGAATACACAATGTACTTGATATGTATTGTGCACTGCCTGAACTGTAAGCATACTTTATAGTTAGCTACTGGAGACATCTCTGACAGCTCACGGTCAGCTTGCTGCAGCTAGCGGTTATTATGTCTCAAGTGTGTTGTCACGTCATTAGGATCCAGCAGCTACAGTATACGTTCCTGTATGTGTGTAATAAACTTAGTGAACCCTTGGCGTGATACTGTCTCGTGTCCCGTTATTTGTTCTCCCCGGCACGTCGCCGTACCAAAGGAATAATTCAACTGGATTGTCACACACCACCCAGCCTGCACACACACCACCGGTCTGCCAGAACCAGACGAGGGTTCTGAAAAAGCGATGTTTTTGTCAGTGGTTCTTCGATTAAAAAAAAATAGCAGACCTACGAGCTCGTAGCGCGCTATGAGCTTGTAGATCTGTTATTTTTCAATAGCTAAAGCATAACATAACGCTAACACCAAAAGGGGTTTCCGCCCCAAAATGGGTTAATAACAGTACCACACCGTTTGGCTCTGTTTTGGTACAGAACAGTCCAAACCCAGTCACCACGCTCACATAACCACGGCCAGCCTAATGGACCCGGTAGCGCGGCAGGGACATTCCACGGTTTGACTGAACGCTTGATTCCGATTGGTCAATCACTGACTTCATCGGTGTGTTATTTTGGGATAAAGACAGAGTCTTTGAATAATGATCAAAGTCTCGGAGCACCTGGCTCATATCAATCTGTGCTGCTTGATTCTGGCTGTATCCAACACACAGTACCACGTAAACAATGTCACAATGTCATTTACAGCTAGTAGTAGAGTAGAGTTTATTTATTTTGGTCATTATAACAAATCAATACAGTGCCTGCTCTTTGTTTTGCAAAAGAAACAGACCAAAAAGGTGTAGGCTGAAGCCTAAGCTTATAGTGCCTACCCTTCTAACAGATACATGGCTTTCATAGGTAAAATAATACAACAAAGCAAACAAATGTTTCTGAAAATATATTGAAGCGAGTCTTGCAGTAACCTAATTTTTATTTTCCCCAACAAAGAATGTATAAATATACATATAATCTAAAAACACTTCCTTGCAATGGGAGCACCTGGCATACATTATTGGACCACATCCATTACCGTATAAGCAATGAAATCATTTAAAAATGAATCAAATCGTTTTGTTGTTATTTAGTAAGTAGCCGTGTAATAAGCAGGCCATTATTTAGAAATAAACTCCTTCACGCTTCACGTCAGGGTCTAATTATCCTGTCAGAGTTTATTTCTCAATAATTACTTGATTATAATTTATTATCCCTTTGCGTATTCAATGATTGGTTTTTAGGCCTCGTGAAGTGCATAGTCTGAATGCAGTGCTACTCAGAGGTGTAAAGTAACTAATTACATTTACTCAAGTACTGTGCTCAAGTAAAGTTTTGAGGCATAGAAAATAGCAGATCTACAAGTTCACAATGCGCCGCAATGCAACACAGTGCGAACATTTTGATGCAGATACTTTTACTTGCGTAAAACATTTGAGTACTCTCTCCACCACTGGTGCTACTGCCTGGCAGTTGAGGAGAGAAAACAGTACGTTTAGAACGTCAGTAAAGTTTATTAGAGCAGTGTTTCTATAAAAATGAGCATTTGCGCCTGTCGTAGACATGCGCAGAGCAAGTTCAGTCAGGGAACCTCAGTCAGCGCGCCGGCCGTTAATTGGGCCACCACAGCATCATCCACATTCAATCAGCCAATCACAGCTCACCCCATCTCTCATACCGGCTACTTGAACCAGAGGTCTGCATTCCTCTGCCTTCTTGTTTGCCCACTGCTGCTGTATCAGCGTGCTGCTGTCATACACTTGCGCTCATTCTGCTTGCTTATTGCTAATGCTTTATTGTATACTGTGCGCTGCTGTATACAAGTGCGTGCTCACCCACCTCCACCCCAGCTACCACCTGTCGTTTTGGATCTACTGTTTTAGGTACGGGGGGATTCAGAGTCCCTATGGTCGGGACTGATGCGCTTGACCCGTACCTAAAAAGCAGATCCAATACATCGCCAAACCATAATAAATATATTGCATTGATTATCTATATTCAATAAATATATATATTACATCCTTCTTGAGTTGTCTGACTGAACTTTTACATTTCAAGGTCTCCCCTCAACTCTTGACAGTATGCAAATGGCACCAAATGGACCTGTTGGCGTTCATTTGGTTCCATTTGTATACTGCCATAGTTACATACTGTAGTGACTCGACTGAGCTGTGGACATTGCTCTGTGCCCTTATGTCGCTTTTTATTTCTGTTTTTATTTCTGTTTTTGTGTTATGTCAAACGTGTGTATATGTGTTGCATACAAGGCTGCTGGGCCGCAAGACAAATTTCAGTGACAATAAAGTACTATATCATATCATACAGACTTGCATGGTACGGGTCAATTTACTGTAGATCCCCTGGCCTAAAAGAACCCACAGACTCCCTGGCTGGGATCTACTTTCTTTTAGAACCACTGTATTAGAGGTTATTCAGGTAAATGGCTCAGGTTCTGTAAATGAAAGCTGTGGAATCAGCACTCAGCAAAGCACCTCCGTTCCAATGGAACTATAGGATCTATAGGAAGTCGAGGCATATTTTACTCTTTAACAGACTAACTAGTAATGGTTAATTTGGTTATATTAAACTCGAAATAAATCTGCATAATGTCGCAGTTCAGCCTGCCACTGAGACGGAATGCCTAAAGTTTGAGCAGCAGGGATTTTGCCTGTTTTCATTGCACGCCAAAAGCGAAACACACAGAGAAAACCCCCAGACCACAGGAAATCTTTAACTTTAACGTTACATGCCCGAGACCTTTTGCTGCGGTAATGGTGTGTCTGCGAGTTGAGACTGATCTCTCTATTTCCCCTACGCTGTGCCTCTTGGATACCGGAGAACTCGCCAGTTTACCAAGTCACTGCGGCGAAAATCCTTCATCAATGTCTTCATCGTTATGCTAACAGGCTGTCTTCATCAGTGTACTATGTCAAACTCACAGATGTTATAGTTCGTCACATTGTTTTGTTTAATTAAATGGTCGGCTAGATAATGATAAAAAGGTGAGTATGTGAATACCAATGATAAGTAGACCTACGTACCATTTCAGGATATTGTTTACTAATGAATTACATTGTTTCGGTACTTTGGTGTTTAAACTTTTAGCATTCCTACTTTCTTTAGTGTTAACTTAACTCTAAACAACTATCCGCTCTCTCTCTCAATTCAATGCAATTTAAATTAAGTAAAACAAAAATGCACTAAATCGCGGCGAGTTGGTAAACTGCATGGCGAGTTCTCCGGATACCTGCCTCTTTAGGCCATGGATATTGTCACACGGTCAAGCCTAGTTTTAAGACTACTTTTGCCATTCCCAAAACCCAGGTTTGAGAAAAAGAAAAACAGTCAGTCAGCATGGCCTGCCGCCTTTCAGACAGAGCTGTGTAAATCTCATCCTACATTCATTATTGCCTTTCAGGTTTATGTGCGAGCTTCATTCACTTTAAAACACACCTGGGCTCATATTAACATCTACTTCTGTCGGTGTCTAATATAATGAGAGTAGTTCGCTCAAGGTCAGCTACGCACACCTCTATGTGGATTTTAATCATGTCATCTACCATCCTTCAATCTCTCTTTGTTATTGCTCACGGCAGAATTTATAATTATTTTCTTCTTTGCTTGACGCACGCACGCACGCAGGCACACACACACACACACACACACACACACACACACACACACACACACACACACACACACACACACACACACACACACACACACACACACACACACAAACACACACACAGACACAGACACAGACACACACACACACACACACACACACACACACACACACACACACACACACAGGGCTGTGTATGCAAACAATTAACACACCCACCCACACATCTGCCGATACACTTTGAGGCATTCACATAAGCTCACATACACCCCTTCTCCTTGACTTCCGCATACACGCACACACGCACAGACACACACACACACATGTGCGCACACGCAGTGCATGCCACTTCCTCAGTGCTGGCTGTGTGTTTTTGAAGTGAGGAGGCTGTTTGATAAGCGTCTTTAAACGTGCCCATGCTGTGGGAGAGCTCAGGTCTCACAGGCTGCTTATCATACATCAAAGACTGAAAGGCATGAAGGAGGAAATAAGTTATGTAGAGAATGATCAAAGCTGCCTCGCCTCCGTTCGTTTGAAGTCTGCACACACGCACGCACTCATGCAAGCATGTGCGTAGGCTCGCACGCACGCACACTAGGGGTGGGACAAATTCACTTACCTCTCAATTCGAAACGATCTCGATACCTAGGGAGTTGATTCGATTATAATACGACTCTTAACTAAATTGTGATTCTGCAATTCAACGATTGTTGCGATTCCATACCTCGATTCTTTTACCCAAGTTACTTTGTGTTTTCTTTAATACTAGAACATATTAGTATACAAATACTAAAATCAAACCATTCCTCACCACCTCCGACCTGACCTTATATCTCAGACCTACTGCCCCCATACATACCAGCCCGCAGTCTGAGATCCTCTAATAAAGCACTCCTAGCCCTAGCCCTACCAAAGGGGCCCCTGAATTCAACTGGTCGCATGGCCTTTTCCTTTAGGGCCCCCACCCTATATGGAATGCTCTGCGTCTGGAAATCAGGCTCGCTGAGTCGGTTCCACATTTTAAATCTCTACTTAACTCATTTTTATAGACTAGCTTTTAATCCTAATTTCTCCTGATTGTGTTCTATTGATCGTTTACTCTGCCTTAGCTTCCTGTTTTTACTACTCTGTACGGAATTGATTGCCTGTATTAATATTGTTTGCTTTGCTTTTCTTTATTCTTTTCTGCTTTGTGTGCTGTTTCCTTTTGTAAAGCACTTTGTAACGTTGTTTTGAAGGTGCTATAGAAATAAAGCTTTATTATTATTATTATAAAGACATACACGCCTAGGCCTGTCACAATTAATTATTACGTAATCACCTGAAACAATTATTTGAGAAGATTGCAATTCTTTTTCATAATAGTTTCCATGTTGAAACAGTTTCATACTGTACACTTTCGCTCTTATCATCATACATCATCACATTCCGGCCAATCACAATTGGCGTCCTCACTTTCTATCCCTCAAGTCCAATCAGGCTAATCACTTGTGGCGTCCTCAATTTTCTGGCGTCACTATTTACCCTCAATACCAGAGTAATCTAGTAAGAGAGTGGCGGCACGCTTTGTTCTCGCCGCAAAGCGGGGTGCCTGTGGGCTATAGTTCCAAACATTGGATCTATCCCATTGAGATAGAATGAGCACTTCCGCATTCCACTGTTACAATGTCAACGCTAGTGTCGTGACTCTGCTCAATACATACATGGCTCAGCCAATCAAATCATTGCTATGGGGTGCTCAGCCAATCATATCATCGCTATAGGGTACACACAAACAGGAAAAAGCTGAACATCTCAAAAAATGACAATGAAGATGACGACCCTACCTACAGCCGCCGGGGTGGTGTTTGAGGTGACGGAGGCTGGCGGAGCGGGTGGAGAGAGCAGGAGGGGGAGGGGGAGAGGGAGAGGGAGAGGGAGAGGGAGGGGGAGGGGGAGGGGGAGGGGGGGTGATGGCGTTTCCGGGCTGTCCAGCGGCGTGTCCATGGCTTTGATCCTCTTGGCGTGTTTGGTGCCGCCGTAGTGCGACGACGCTTGCACCTGCACACGCAACACACACGCACGCCACGCACGCATGCACAAATACGCACACATGCACGCACACACACACACACACATACACACATACACACAAACGCCAGTGTTAATGTCGTCTATATGCCGAAAGATGTTTGTCGAATACCTTTTTAACGGTTGAAAACGAAATAAAAACTGCTACACTTACTATGACTAAAATTATGAGACTAAATATATTGAAAATTTCGTGTAAAAAAAAGGCTAAAATGTTAGGGAGGGACTATAGTGTAGAAAAGATCCTGCAGAACTTAAAGACAAGTCATTTCATGCTTGGTTGTCCTCTGAAAATAGCAGATCTACAGGCTTGAAATCAGTCAGTCATTACGTCTGAAGGCCCGCCAAAATATTTTTTTGTCGACAAAATCTTATATTTAGTGGACTAAAACGATACAATATGAGAATATGACTAAATGAAACGTTATGACTAAACTAAATAAAAATGTGTTGTCAAAATGAACACTGGCGCGCACACGCCCAGCTCCACATCGTACATGCAACACAAAGATCCTCACATGATGTTCGCTCGCACGACAAATCAAGCCAAACCCCCGTTCAGT